>NC_052636.1:37765713-38082305 GCF_016161935.1 Mauremys reevesii | reverse complement strand
AGCACTAACAGGAGTGAAAGCCTGTGTGCATTAATGACAGCAGCAGCTCTGGGACTCGACACATAGGGAGAAGAGATGGGAGTGAGCAGGCTGTGTTTGTGCCAGGTGTGAGTTACTCATGGGGGAGTTCTGCACCGCTGCATATGCACAGAATTCACGTCCAGCACAGAATTTCTTTTTTTGGCTTGAAGAAGATACGTTCTGCCTGAGAAGTGCTACAGTTCTGCCTTTCACCCACCAGAGGCCCCTGTGGCACCAGAACAGGCAGCAGCCAGCTGGGTTCATCTTGGTGGGAATTTGTTGCCCCGAGTTATACCCCAAATGGGAGGAGAGCTAGTGGGTGCAACTGGGGAGAGTCCTGAGACACGGCTGCCGCTGGGGGTGGGGACAGGGTGGTCATTCTTGCCTCGCAAGAGGGTGTGGAAAGGGCACAGGAGGAGCAAGTGTCCCCTATGGAGACTGCCCAGCCCCAGGTTATCCAGTCCCAGATGCTGCTTCCCACCGCATTCCCAAACCTCTTCACCCTCCAGCCATCAATTGCCAGGCTTCCTCGCTGCGAGCCCTTCCTGACTGCAGAGACCCTCTGAGCCAGTCGTGTGTCAGGGCTCAGCCCTCTGGCTGCGTCCTCAGGGCACTTTCTTCCTCTCTCGGGGCACCATGCCACAGGGGCCCCACAAATCTACATTGCTCAGGCTTTGGCTTCAGCCCTGGGTGGTGGGGCTCAGGGCCCTGGACTACAGCCCCATGCGCTGGGACTGGAGCTTTCTGCCCTGGGCCTCAGCGAGTCTAATGCTGCCCTTGCTTGGCCCCTGCCCTGAAACCTGTTAGTGGCCCCCAGGGGGCCCAGGACCCCTAGTTGAGAACCACTGCCTTACCCCACGAATCACAGCAATGTTCAGGTTACTGCCAGTCATAGAATCATAGAATATCAGGGCTGGAAGGAACCTCAGGAGGTATCTAGTCCAACCACCTGCTCAAAGCAGGACCAAACTTCAACTTAATCATCCTAGCCAGGGCTTTGTCAAACCTGACCTCATGCCAAAGGGCCAGTCACTTACTGAGGTCAATTGAATCTTAGATCTCACAACAAAGACAACACTTGTAGCCAGTCCTGTCATAACCTGTATTAAGACTTATTTAAAAGGAAAGGAGAGTTGTTTACGAAGTTAAAGCAGGTAATCCTATAGATGCAGACGAGTTACAGTGTTAAATTTCAAAAGGTAATAGAAGTTTCTAGAATAAGCAAGCCCTATATCTTCCTTAGACTAACCCAGGCTAATCAGCTGGGGATCTCTTGATTATGCCTAGAAACCTTGCCCCCCAGAGTCCAAGCAGCATACAGATAATCAGTTCCTTCTGTATGGGGTTTTTTATCCCCTTCCTGCCATGTGCTCTGAGCTGCAAAGTCAGCTAATGGGAAGTGAAGAGCACAACAACAGTCTTTTGTCGTCTTTCACATAGCATAATAGTCTGTCTGGTGTTGATGAACCTTTCCTGCCAGGCAGGGTGTAATGCATTTGGCTGTCAATCAGCACGTCATCTAGATAAAGTCTCTCTCCTGTCTGGTGATTTACAGAGCCACGGAGGCTCACAGTGCCACTAGTCAGATGATAACCCAGGCAGCAACTCACACGCATTCAATAAAGTGTAAGCGCATTCTTATAATCCTAAAACCTAATACTAACACAGGTGAGTCAGACTGATTCCAGCGATGCGTTTGTCCCTGTTCAGTGAAGACATGGGAGCTTTTGCAAGAGCTAACACCTCATCTGCCAGTGTCACAGGCAGGCTGGGCAGGGATCGTGTCTCTAGTCTCTGTTTGCCAGAAGCTGGGAATGGGCGACGGGGGATGGATCATTTGATGATTCCCTGTTCTGGTCATTCCTCTGAAGCACCTGGCATTGGCCACTGAGCTAGACGGACCATTGGTCTGATACAGTGGGCAGCTCTTATGTTCTTATGTCCACAGTCTGTATGAGGAGTATCTACTCATTGGGACTCACTGGGGAGCCACAGAAAGGAACAAGATGTGCTGAGGCAAGAAGGCCCAGTCTCAGAGCCCCCGGGGTCACACTTGTCAAAAGCTAAAACTAGGCCCGGCCCAAGAAGGGGGCACTGCCAGGAGAGACTCTACAAAGGCTAAAGCATCAAACAACTTAGTTAACCTGAGAGAGCTGCCTTGGGGACAGTGACAGGGAGAATCCCCAGAGTGACTCCTTTGATTCTGCTCTTCACTGGCCTTTGGTTCATAGAATCATAGAACTGGAAGGGACTTTGGAAGGTCATCTAGTCCAGTCCCCTGCACTCAAGGCAGGACTAAGTATTATCTAGACCATCCCTGAGGTGTTTGTCCAGCCTCCTCTTAAACATCCCCCATGATGGAGATTCCACAACCTCCCTACGCTATTTGTTCTGGAGTTTAACCACTCTGACAGTTAGGAAGTTTTTTCCTAATCTCCATCCTAAATTGTCCTTGCTGCAATTTAAGGCCATTACTTCTTGTCCTATTCTCAGAGGTTAAGAACATTTTTTTCTTCCACATCCCTGTAACAACCTTTTATGTACTTGAAAACTATTATCATGTCCTCTCTACTCCAGACTAAACAAACCCAATTTTTTTCAATCTTCCCTCATAGGTGATGTTTTCTAGACCTTTAATCATTTTTGTTGCTCTTCTGTGGACTTTCTCCAATTTGTCCACATCTTTCCTCATATGTGGCCCCCACAAATGGACACAGTACTCCAGTTGTGGCCTAATCCGCACAGAGTGGAGTGGAAGAATTACTACTTGTGTCTTGCTTACAGTACTCCCTCAAATACATCCCAGAATGATGTTTGCCCGTTTGCACTGTTGACTTATACTTAGCTTGTGATCCACTATGGCCCCCAGCTCACTTTCCGCAGTGCTCCTTCCTGGACAGGAATTTCCCATTTTGTACGTGTGCACCTGATTGTTCTTTCCTAAATGAAGCACTTTGCATTTGTCCTAATTGAATTTCATCCTATTTACTTCAAGCCTTTTCTCCAGATCATTTTGAATTTTAATCATAGAATATCAGGGTTGGAAGGGACCACAGGAGGTATCTAGTCAATCCCTGCTCAAAGCAGGACAAATCCCCAGACAGATTTTTGCCCCAAATCCTAAATGGCCCCTCAAGGATTGAACTCACAGCCTTGGGTTTAGCAGGCGATGCTCAAACCACTGAGCTCTCCCTCCCTGGCCTATCCTCTAAAGCACTTGCAACCCCTCCCAGCTTGGTATTGTCTGCAAACTTGGTAAGTATAACAGAGGATGTTACTGGGAGGGTTTCACCATGTCTCAGAGGGTTACACCCTGGTGGGAGGGAGCTAGGCCTGTACTGGAATAAGGTCACTCTGTGCTTCACAGTGTGGCAGAACCTAGAGTGTCCATTAAAAGGGAAAAATCAGGGGGGGAATCAGCATGTGGAATGGACAAAAGCCCCCTCTGCATTCTCTCACATTGCCCTTCTCGTCATGGCAGGCTACAGATTAACGTCCACGTTTTGCTCCAGATCATTTCATCCTCCCAGAGGGAAGGAAATGGCTGCAATGGAGCTCGCTCAGGTAAGGGATTCTCAGGGAGCTGGTGGTGGGTTCTGCTTGGAGGGAGAGGAGCAGTACGTGCATAGGAGGGTAGGAGCTGCTGGAGGTGGTGGGAGGCAGGAAATATCTCGGGTGGAGAAAGGGAGGGGACAGGATGTGACAAACCTGCTGAGACTTGTGTACTCTAGGGTGTGATGGGTTGTCACCCCGGGGTGCAGTCTGGGGGGCTTCTGGGAACCGCTGTGCCCTCTAACCCTTAAGCTGGGCTGGCCCTTTTCACACTGTTTTGCTGGAGATTCAGCCAGCCTCTCCAGGCCCTGTTATCACCCAACACGACAGCAGGAGGCGCCATGCAGCCAACTAAGCTACCTGAGTGCTTTACCTAAGCCACTCAAGGAGAGATAGACGATGACAGCCAATTTCCCAGCTCAACAGCCTTGCACACCTGCTGTAGTATAAATTCAGAATTATACCATCTTATAGTGCACAGGGATCTCTGTAATATCAGCTCATTAATAGTTCGCCTTCCCCTCGATATGGGAAAGATGTGCACAACAAGCCTGTGCTAACCAAGCTCAGCTTTTCCCCAAACATTTCACTCAAAATGCACTGATTAAGATAAAGCATAAAACAAGTTTATTAATGGCAGAAAGGTAGATTTTAAGTAATTATTGTTAGAACAAAAAAGGAGCCGGTTGATCCAGAGGCGGATATGAATACAGGCTTCTTTATTGCGTTACTTGTTCCCCTTGACCCAACTATCGAGTAAGCACTGGATTAGCTACATCACACGCCTTTTATCCAAGTTTGTATGTAAACACCTACATCCGTTACAACACCCCAAAACCCCTTATTAAGTAGTAGAAACGCTCATACAATTAGTATACCCACCCCTATCCACTGTCACAGTATCATAGAGGCGTTTTTACTTTGAAAATACCGTTCTTTGCAATAATGTGTTGCCACAAATTTCCCTAAACAGCAGTTCTCAGGGTATGGAGGAAGGGTCAATGAGCAGTTCTCGGGGAGGGAGGAAGGGGCCATAAGCCAGGGCTTGTTTATGTAGCTGGGAAAGGAAGGGAGGGGGAGGTAACATTTCTTTTACTTTCTTTCACACAAAGGACATTCATTCCAGCAACTACATTTCTCATGCAGTTGCATCAATGTCAATTCTTACAAACAACAGAGAGAGGAAAATATGGCAACTTAATTGTTAAGCAAAGAATTACTGCCTGCTTATGCCTTTGTCCCCAATGCATGTCAGCACATTAGCAGCTTCCCAGCTCTTTTACTGAACCCTAACGTATCCCAACAATTCTAAGTGATAGCAAACAGATCAAAGCAGATTATTTAGCAGATAACCAAAAGCTCAAACTAAGCCTAACATACTATCTGGATAGAATTTGAATTAGCAATTTCTCACCCTGACTGATGGTACAAGCAGTCCCCCAAGTTTCCATACACAAGCTAGAAATCCCTTTACCCTGGGACCAGCAGTTCCCCCAGTTCAGTCTTTGTTCCTCAGGTGTTTCCAGGAGTTCTCTTGTGTGGGGAATGAGGCCAAGAGATGATGTCACACCTCACCTTATGTAGCTTTTCCATATGGCGGGAACCATTTGTTCCAAACTAAGTTCCCAGTCCAGTTTGTGGAAAAATACAGGTACCAAAATGGAGTTCGTTGTCATGTGGTCTAGTCACATGTCCTAGCGTGTCCTGCTGAGTCATAGTAGCCATGACTCATAGGCTGGCTGAAACAATCACAGGAAGGCTAAGCTCTTCCACGGTCCATTGTCTTTGTTGATGAGCCATCAGCTCTGTCTGGCTTCTTCGTTGTTGTACCTGAAAGGCTCGTTGTGGGTGTTACCCAGAGTAAGCACATTTGAAATACAGATACAGAGTCAATATCCATAACTTCAAATACAAACATGATGCATGCACACAAATAGGATAATCATATTCAGCACATGACACATCTTGCACAAAATGCATCATAATTATGTCCTAATCATATTATAACCATACCACTATGCTGAATATGGGGGTGTAGTGTCAGATAAGGCCTAATTTCAAGGCACAGGATTTGGGAATGGAACTTCCCCTCTTTGTGGAACAGGAAATAACCCTCCAGCCAGGGCTGGGACAACTTCCCAGATTCCCAGTGCTGGAGCCTGAATCTACTGGCACTTCATTAGTTACCACCACCCCCCAATCTTTGTGGTAACTGCAAACTTTATCCGTGATGATTTTATATTCTGTTCTAGGTCATTGATAAGAATGTTAAATAGCACACGGGGAAAAAGCAATCCTTGTGGGAACCCGCTAGAAATAAATCCACTCGACCATGGTTCCCCATTTACAATCCCAGTTTTTAATCTGTTTAATGTATGCTGTGTTTATTTTGTATCATTCTAGTTTTTTAGTCAAAATATTGTGCTGAATCAAGTCATATGCCTTACAGAAGTCTAGACATATTACATCAATAATATTAGCTGCAACCAAACTTTTGATCTCATCTAGTAAGGATATCCAGTTAGTTTGATAGGATCTATTTTCTCTAAACCTTTGTTAATAGGTACTAATTATATTACCTTCCTTTAATTCTTTATTATCGAAATCCAGTATCAACTGCTTCGTTATTTTGCTCAGTATTGATATCAGACTGACACTCTTGTAATTAGCTGGATCATCTCTTTTACACTTTTTAGTATTGGCACAGCATTAGCTTAATTCCAGTCTTCTGGAATTTCCCCAGTGTTCCAAGTCCTAATTACAATCAACATTAATAGTCCACCACGCTCTTCCACCAGGTCTTTAAAAACTCTTGGATACAAGTTATCCGGACCTGCTGATTTAAACATGTCTAACTGTAATAGCTGCTGTTTAATGTCCTTGTGAGTTCTTGTTGGAATGGAAAGAGTGTCATCGTCAACATCTTATGATACGAATACAGCATCTGTTTTTCTCCAAATCCAGGAGAGAACACTTATTGAACACTTTTACCTCTTCTGCATAATTTTTGATAATTCTGCCATTTCCGTCTAGTAATTTATCACTACCATTGTTAGGATTAATATACTTTTCAAACCTTCCTTCTTATTTTCATTGATTGGTCATTGATTTCCCTTACCAATTTTCTACAATTCTGACCTTCTAACTCAGGGGTGAGCAACCTTTCAGAAGTCTTCATTTATTCACTCTAATTTAAGGTTTTGAGCGCCAGTAATACATTTTAACATTTTTAGAAGATCTTTCTCTGTCTATAATATATAACTAAACTATTGTTGTATGTAAAGTAAATAAGGCTTTTAAAATGTTTAAGAAACTTCATTTAAAATGAAATTAAAATGCAGAGCCCCCCGGACTGGTGGCCAGGACCCGGGCATTGTGAGTGCCACTGAAAATCAGCTTGCGTGCTGCCTTCAGCACCCGTGCCATAGGTTGCCTACCCCTGTGTGACGTTATTGATATAAACTGGGACCATATAGAACATGGTTTGCAACCAAGGTCCTGTAGTGGCACCAAATCTTATATAAAGGGGGTCATCTAAGGTGTCCAAGACCAGGTTATGGGTTGCTGGTTATGATTATGCTGTCTATATGTATGTATCATTTTGTAGTTGAAGTTATAAGTATTGGCTTTATACTGTCTGTATTTTGTATTTGTGCTCTGCTTCTGGGTGACATCCCAGACAAGTTGGTGTTAGCTCTGCCTAGCCTGCTTGATGGCCCATTAAGGACCATCAGCTATTCAGCTGACCCATTGAGAGAAGGCAGACACGCCTTGTAACTCAGCAAAGTGCAGGGACTTGTCCATGTGACTCCAGACTCCATTTTGCTGTAATTTTCCACAGTAAGGACAAAGAGGTTCTTACACCTGGAAAAGCCTATATAAGGCTGATGCCTCATCTCCATCTGGTCTTCAATCCTGCTTCTTACCTCTGGAGGACTTTGCTATGAACTGAAGCTCTGCACAAAGGACTAATGACCCATCCCAGCTGGGGATGTACTCCAGAGACTTGATTTGAACCTGCAGTTTATGCCATCACTGCTACAAGCCTGAACTAAGAACTTTGCCATTACTGTATGTAATTGATTCCATCTAACCAATTCTAGCTCTCATCTCTACCTTTTTCCCTTTATGAATAAACCTTTAGATTTTAGATTCTAAAGGATTGGCAACAACATAATTTGTGAGTAAGATCTTTTGTGTATATTGACCTGGGTCTGGGGCTTGATTTTTTGGGATCGAGAGAACCTTTTTATTTTACTGGGGTGTTGGTTTTTATAACCATTCATCCCCAGGATGAGTGGTACTGGTGGCGATACTGGGAGACTGGAGTGTCTAAGGAAATTGCTTGTGTGACTTGTGGTTAGCCAGTGGGGTGAAACCAAGTCCTTCTTGTCTGGCTTGTTTGGTTTGCCTTAGAGGTGGAAAAACCCCAGGCTTGGGCTGTGACTGCCCTGTTTGAGCAATTGGTCCTGAATTGGCACTCTCAGTTGGGTCCCCAGAACCGCCTCGTCACAGTGGCGTAGTCGTGCTTGGATCCACAGAACCAGGTTAATTAAGCTTTGGGCCAGAACCCCACGCTATCCAAATTCAAAATTTGGGATTGAAAGTTTGGTTGGTTAAAGATCAGTGACCATGAGAGAGAAAGCATCAGCAAAAGCAATGAAACTGCAAGGCCTGATGGACAGCCTGCAGTCTGAACATGAGCAAAAACTGGCAGAAATTCGAATGGAAGAGAAGCGAGCCTTGGCCCAGCTGGAGAAAGAGGCTGCTGAGAGAAAGCAAGAGGCTACTGAGAGAGAGAAAGAAGCTGCTGAGAGAGAAGAGAAAGCACGTAAGGAGCTGCTGGCTGCTGAGGAGAAAACTCGACAGATACAACAAGAAACTGCTGGACCCCAGCTTCAAGTCAAAAAAGCAAGGGAAGAACAGCAGAAATTGTATCCTCTTGAAAGTCCAGTTTGTAACAATGTGGGTATGTTGTATAACTCTGAGCAGTTGTCTGGGCATAACCAAATGTACCCCAACAATGCCACCTCTTATGTCAATGCTGTTACTGTGTGTTCATTAGAGGGTGGCCCCATAAATTGTGCCAGTGCTATGTATGGGAGTGGTAATGGAAAATTCATAGAGAGTGTAAAAGTCAATGGTAAAAGCTGTTTAGGGCAAATTATGGCTTCTAACATCACTCTTATTAAAGCAGATCTGGTCAAAGAGGAAGATTATTTACCAAATTAGAGTGTGACTGTTGTGATCCTCTATGAGTTTACTGTGCGTGTGCCTTTAGCCAGAATCCACCTTGAATGGAATGGGGCTCAGCATGAAGTGATAGCTGGCGTCAGGAAGTTATTGCCTAAAGATCTTTTAATTGGGGAAAATGTTAAAGCTTTGTTCAGTCCAGGTAGCCAGTCACAGGAGAGGAATGATCTTAAACCTGTGTCTATTGTGGGCAATGGTTTGCCTGAGGTGGGTTGCTCCAAAGGTTTGTCTGTGCCAGGAAGCAGTGTGTCTGTGAGTGGAGTTTCTGAATGTCTGTCTGATGTCTCAGAAGTGAATCTGAAGTTAGATCAAGAGCAGAAAGATCTCATTGGTGAGGAAAATGTTTCTCAGGAGCAGGTTAAAGTAGATGGTCAGGTTAAAGCCCTAACCAGGGGCGGCTCTAGGCACCAGCAAAACAAGCTGGTGCCTAGGGCGGCAAAATATAGGGGGCGGCAAAAGGCTGGGGCCCCAGCTCATCCTGCCACTGCGAGCGGAGGAGCAGCCCGTCCCCCGCAGCCGGCGCAGGGCCGCGCTACCGGCTCCGCTTGGGGGAGAGGGATGGCCCCTTACCGGTAGCGCGGCCCCGCCTGGCTGCAGAAGACGGGCCGCTCCTCCTCCGCTGCAGCTGCGTGGCTCGGGGGGCGGGGGGGGGGGCCTGAGCTCCGCCCCGCTCCCAGCCGCGGGGGGTGGGGGCCGGGCTGTGAGCTCCCGGCGCCAGCGCCCCCCCCTGGGTGCGAGCCCCCAGCCTCGCCCCCTCCCCACGCGGCTCGGAGCAGGGCGGGGTTCAGGCCCCGCCGGCCACACGCTGCAGCTGCTCGGCGACGCGCTGAGGCTCCGGGTGAGGAGGGAGCCGGGGGTAAGAGGCTGGGGCCAGGGGGGGTTGGCTAAGGGGCAGGGAGTCCTGGGGACAGTCAGGGCACAGGGAGGGGGCAGAGGTGGGGTGGGGGCAGGGAATGGGGAGTTGGATTGTGGGCATTCTGGGTCTGTCAGGACCCCGGGGGGGGGATGGATAGGGGTTGGGGCAGACGGGGAGCAGGGGTGGGGTCCCAGGGTGGTGGTTGGGGGTCTTTGGGGGACGGTGAGGGGACAAGGAGCAGGATGGTCGGGGATTCTGAGGGGGGTAGTCGGGGGGCAGGAAGTGGGTGGGGGTCGGATGGGGGCAGGGCCAGGCCGTTTGGGAGGCACAGCCTTCCCTACCCTACAGCTCATCAGCAGTTTGAGGCTTGCAGAAGAGCTGAGCTGTGAGCTTTTCCATTAGGGCCACCGTCCCTGTCACTTCTCAAATGCCAAATTATAGTCTACTTGTAATTTCAGTGCCATAGGGAGATTCGTGTCGGGGGAGGGTAGTAGCTTCATTTAAAATTAGCCACTGGGGGGAGGGATCACATGAGAAGAGCAATATCCTTCCCAACCCTACCAACGGAGACCCCCCTCCCCCGCATTCCCTGAGGCTCCAGAGGGGTTAATTCAGTGGTTCTCAAACTTTTGTCCGGGTGACCCCTTTCACATAGCAAACCTCTGAGTGTGACCCCCCCTTATAAACTGAAAACACTTTTTTATATATTTAACACTATTATAAATGCTGGAGGCAAAGCGGGGTTTGAGGTGGAGGCTGACAACTCACGACCCCCAGTAATAACCTCGTGACCCCCTGAGAGGTCCTGACCTCCAGTTTGAGAACCCTGGATTAATTTAATTTTAGCACCCTGTGTCCATTCACATGCATGTGCTATTTCAGTTTTGACAACATAGGCTCATTCCAGATTCTGGAACAAGCTCAAATGCTCAGTTCGTGGAGTATGTACATAGTTTATACTAAAGACAAATCCACAGTAACCGTCTCCAGTTTGCGAGGGACCCCATGGAGCCAGTCTCTAGGAAACAGATAAATGCATGGAGATTAAGTCCATTAATGGCTATTAGCCAGGATGGGTAAGGAATGGTGTCCTTAGCCTCTGTTTGTCAGAGAGTGGAGATGGATGGCAGGAGCGAGATCACTTGATCATTACCTGATAAGTTCACTCCCTCTGGGGCACTTGGCATTGGCCATTGTCAGTAGTCAGGATACTGGGCAGGATGGCCTTTAGTTTGACCCAGTATGGCTGTTCTTATGTTCTAACCTAAATGAATCCAAAGTTATGGAGCCAGATATGAGTCAAGGAAGCCAGCAGAGTATCAGAAACCTGGAAAAATCTCTGCTTGGATGGGCTCAGGCGTTGGGTCACAAGCTGAGGTGGTTCCAAAGGTTTGGATTTTTTTTTAAGCAGAATTTTTTTATTGTTCCTTTAAACAATCAAACACAGCAAGCAGCAAATATTTGGCCACACACTTCTGAAACCCCAAATCATGTTCAGGTTTTGGCAGATTTATTTCAGCTTTTTCAATTAGAAAAACCACAACAAATTTTGAAAGAAAGCAGACATTGTCTGATTTGTTTCTGCTTTTTAAAAACCCCTAGTTTTCGATCCAAAAAAAGTTTTGACGGAAAATATTTGTACAACCTTTTTAATGAGCTTTAGTGCCTTTTAGCACTAGCTGATGCTGAGAACCAGTGATACCTTGTAAAGGTGACTTGAAAAGAAATTCTCAAAACTGGGTTTGTGCTGAGATGTAGAAGGTTTTTAAATGTTTATTTTTCCTGGGGCAAACGAGCGGGGGCGGGAAGTGTGGCAGTTTTCCCCAGGCCCCACAGGGGCCCCCACGAGAATACAGTATTCTATAGTATTGCAACTTTTTTTTTATGGAAGGGGCCCCCAAAATTGCTTCGCCCCAGGCCCCCTGAATCCTCTGGGCGGCCCTGGTTCGTGCTGCTGCAAGCTGAGGAGCAGCCTGTCCTCTGCAGCTGGGCAGGGCCGCTACTGGATCCTGCCTAGGGAGTGGGGTGGCCACTGACCGCGGGAGAGTGGCGCAAACAAGCTGAGAAGCAGCCCGTCCTCTGCAGCCAGGGCAGGGCCGCGCTACCGGCTCCGCCTTGGGAGTGGTGGCTGCCAGTAGCGCGGCCCTTCCCCGGCTGCAGAGACCGCTCCTCCTCAGCTTGTCCTCGCTGCTCTCCCCCAGGCAGCGGCCACCCCCCAGGCAGGAGCCGGTAGTGCATCCCTGGTCCGGCTGCAGAGGATGGGAGGGACATGATGCCCGGGCGGGCCGCTCCTCCTTGGCTTGTCCCCGCCTCCTCCTCTGCGCCGCCTCCTGCCAGGGGACGGGAGAGGGGAGCAGAGCGGCAGCCCGGGCTGAGCTCATGCCAGGGCCAAGGCGAAGACCAAGGATGAGCGGGGCTGGGATCCAGCAGCAGCCCCAACCCCTGGCCCTGGGAGCGGTGGTGACTGGAGCTGAATCCGCCTTGGGCCAGATCTGCAGCAAGGTGAGAGTTGGGCCAGGCAGGAGGGTTTTGTTAAAATTAAATGTTAAAATTACATTAGTAGGAAATGGTTTTGTTTCACTAACTACAAATTCTCTGTTTTCATTTTTTTTTTTAATTTTAAACAGTCAAAACAAAACTGCAAAGTGCAAACATATGTAAAAGCAAAAAAAATTTGGCGGGGGGGCAGCCAAAAATGTGTTTGCTTGGGGCAGCAAAAACCTAGAGCCGGCCCTGGCCCTAACTGAGGAAGGAGAGGGTAGATCTGTAATGGGTAATGGATTGGTGGCTAGTACAGCTTGTAAAAGTGAACCTGAAATGGGTAACTGTGATTTGCTGGAAGTAGCTCAGTGTAGTGAAAAAAGCAGCAGCTTATCTGTTGGGAGTGGCCATGTGTCTGGTAGGAAAAATCTGGATGAGCCTAGGCAGCCTTGTGAGCTGATGGCTTTGTCTAGTCAGCAGTGTGGGAAGACAGGGATAGTGGAAGATGAGTGGCCCTGTGCCTTACCTGTTTCCTGTGTGGAGAAATGTGACAGTGGAGGGAATGTGCCTGTGTCTGTCAGGGGTATTGACTTGCCTATGGAGGAAGCTGCCCCAGTCTCCAAGCAGTTGTCTGTGAACAGCCCTGTGTGCTGGGACAAGGGAAATGAGATCCCAAGCAGTGTGTCTGGGGAAGGAGAATGTGTCTCCAGCTCTTCTGTGTCTGTGGAGCAGACAGAAGGTGCCTTTCAGCCTGTGATGGTTGAGGGTGGTTCAGTTGTCTCGGAGTTGGTTGTAAATACAGCTAAAGCCCAGGAAGGGAACAGTCCTAAGTTTGTGTCTGCTGGGGAGAATGGCACTGTAACTAGGTTGCATCCAGTTAGTGTCTTAGCAAAATCCCAGAGACCAGACAATTCTGGTGCTTGTAGTTTGCCAGTTGCTAATGTGTGGTTGGAAAAGGGTGCAGCAACTCTGTCTGATCAGGGTGATACCCCAGCCAGGGCACAAGGACAGCATGAAGGTGATTTAATTGTGTTACCTACTGACAATTTGGCGACTTGTAGCAAGAAGGAAAAGATTCCTAAACTTGTTCATGGCCAAGGGAAGGAGATTGCTTCTAACCTGTTATCGAGAAAGTCTATGAGTTTGCCTGAACGGGATTGTGTAGGAATCTGCCTGTTGGGCCAGAGGTGATTCTGAATGTAAGTAAGACCCAGCAAGACTCTGTGGTTGCTCAGGAAAGTGTTCCTTTAGAGCAAGCCCTAGGTGAAGAGGGTGAGAGCAGAATTTCTGAGAGGGGTGAATTGCTGCTTAGAAAAGCTCATAGGGAAGGGAATCCTCATGGTAATCTGTGCAAGCAGTTTACTGCAACTGAAGGGTGTGAAAGTGATTTAATCAAGAAGGTTTTAGTTCCTAACAGCCAGAAATGTTCTGTTGTGAATGGATCCACTGACTTTCCTTTTGAGAGATCCAGTGTGGGCAGCTTTGAAAAGGTCTGAGATGGAGGAAAAGCTGTTAAAGTTGAGCAGCCCTATAACCACGTGGCTGTGTGTGGCCAGCGTGTTGGGAAGACAATGGTGTTGGAACAGGAACGTCTCCATGCTGAATCTGTGAGTGAGCAGTCTGTGCTTCAGGGTCTGAGGACAGATTCATTTACTGGTGTTTCAGAGCAGAACAGTTTTATGACTGAATACTTAAGGATGCAGGGGAGAGCAGCTCACCCTCAGACCCTTTGGATTTGTGTCGTATCTCTGTAAGACAGAGTCCAGCCTTGGAATTGGTAGCAGCTAAGAAGTGAAAAGCTGGTGTTTGTGTTGATGCAAATTACCTGGCTGGCAGGGAGAAGAAAGACTTGTTAATAGCTGCTGGCACAGAGAGCCCACCCCATCAGCCAGTGACTTCTGTTAGGAAAAAGCAGATCCAATCCACTGTTGTTCAAACCAAGTTTTACCTTGAGTTTTTAAGGAGATTCAATCATGTTATTGAACATGACTTTGATAAACCATTTCTGTTATACACTGGTACGGCCTGTAGCCCAACACTAGCTGTAGTGAGACAGACCCAAGGATGGGGCTCTTGGGATGCAGTCGGTGATGTTTTGTCATCCCTTCCTGCATCAATTTTGCGTTGGGGGTGACGTTATTGATATAATCTGGGACCATATAGAACATGGTTTGCAACCAAGGTCCTGTAGTGGCACCAAATCTTATATAAAGGGGGTCATCTAAGGTGTCTAAGACCAGGTTATGGGTTGCTGGTTATGATTATGCTGTCTATATGTATGTATCATTTTGTAGTTGAAGTTATAAGTATTGGCTTTATACTGTCTGTATTTTGTATTTGTGCTCTGCTTCTGGGTGACATCCCAGACAAGTTGATGTTAGCTCTGCCTAGCCTGCTTGATGGCCCATTAAGGACCATCAGCTACACAATTGACCCATGGAGAGAAGGCAGACACGCCTTGTAACTCAGCAAAGTGCAGGGACTTGTCCATATGACTCCAGACTCCATTTTGCTGTAATTTTCCACAGCAAGGACAAAGAGGTTCTTACACCTGGAAAAGCCTATATAAGGCTGATGCCTCATCTCCATCTTATCTTCAATCCTGCTTCTTGCCTCTGGAGGGACTTTGCTACAAGCTGAAGCTCTGCACAAAGGACTGATGACCCATCCCAGCTGGGGATGTACTCCAGAGACTTGATTTGAACCTGCAGTTTATGCCATCACTGCTACAAGCCTGAACTAAGAACTTTGCCATTACTGTATGTAATTGATTCCATCTAACCAATTCTAGCTCTCATCTCTACCTTTTTCCCTTTATGAATAAACCTTTAGATTTTAGATTCTAAAGGATTGGCAACGGCGTGATTTGTGGGTAAGATCTGATGTGTATATTGACCTGGGTCTGGGGCTTAATTCTTTGGGATTGAGATAACCTTTTTATTTTACTGGGGTGTTGGTTTTTATAACCATTCATCCCCAGGACGAGTGCACTGGTGGAGATACTGGAAGACTGGAGTGTCTAAGGAAATTGCTTGTGTGACTTGTGGTTAGCCAGTGGGGTGAAACCGAAGTTCTTCTTGTCTGGCTGGTTTGGTTTGCCTTAGAGGTGGAAAAACCCCAGGCTTGGGCTGTGACTGCCCTGTTTGAGCAATTGGTCCTGAATTGGTACTCTCAGTTGGGTCCCGCCAGAACCGCCTCGTCACACCCTGTTCTAACTAATATTCTTTACTACTGACTTCCCTTTTCTTCCTTATATTTTATTTGGAGAGTGTTTCCTACCAGGGAGCCATTAGTAGGGTCCAGAGCCAGCCCCATCTCCTATATCAAACTCTGGCTAGTAGGTATGTGATAAATGTGACGCCCCTGCCTGCGTCTGTCAGCTGGGAGACACAAAGATTCTCTCTTTCTACCCTCTGATGCTGCCTGGCTGCTCTAAGCTAAGTGAGGTGGGACTCTCTTAACATGTGCCTCCCGGAGCTTCCATTTCCCTGGTGCTGCTGTTCCGTGAATAGTGGGGTTGTGAGTGGGGCAGCAGGTACTGAGTGTTGGACTCTTGCTCTTTCAGGGGCCGTTGACCTTCGAGGAGGTGGCTGTGTATTTCACCAGAGAAGAATGGGCTCTGCTGGACCCCGCTCAGAGAGCCCTCTACAGGGATGTCATGCAGGAGAACTATGAGATAGTGACCTCGCTGGGTAAGCAGTCCTGTCCCCTGGGTTATTAGAAGCTGTGGGGTCTCTGAAGAACCTGAGTAGTAATAACTTTATACCTTTATTCGTCATACAAGTTTTGACAAGATTCCTTCCCCCCCCCCGCCTTTTTTTGCCTTATCTCCCACCCACTAGTATCATTTTTGGACATGTGCCTTTTTGGTGCTGTCACACATTTTAAAATTGCATTGAATGTAATTGGCTACATTAGTAACTATATTAATCACTGTAGCTTTCATGCCTTTTCCTCATTTTAAGAGGAAAATATGCTCCCTGTGGAATTCTAAATTGAGTAAATAGGTGTGTGACTCATGCATGGCTTGTGTGACAGTCAGATGAGCTCTTTAGGAGAGCATGTAATGTTGCCGTTCAGGATCCCATGGGTGAAGGGATAAGCGAGCCGTGGGAGGGACAGAGACGGGGGATAGTAGATATGCCAGGAAATGGGGCGGGTGTGTGCAGGGTTAGAGCTAAGAAGCAGCAGGGAGGTAGGAGGCTGTGAGAGACGAGGAGAAAATACAAGAAGTTCTCAAGGTGCCGGGAGGTGGTGCTGGCTGAGAGTAATGGGAAGAAGCGGAGGGGAGTGTTGGGGAAGGGCACCCAGGAAGTGGGCTGGGTGGGTCAGTGGGAGGGAGGAGAGGTTTGGGGATCTAGAGCTGTTGGGGATCCCAGACCTCTAACCCCAAATCCCTACCGAAGCCTTGTTGCTGTAGAGCCTCCATTCCAGTTTTATTTCTGTTCAGTTTCACTTTATTATACATTTTTTTCCCCAATTATTATTTTAACTCTTGACCTCCCTCTCCCTCTCATTATGCCCTCCCCATATAACCTCCCCGTCTCTGTGCACAGAGACCCTGGCCACCGATCCTGAGTCCTTGCTGCATCCTCCCGCCCAGAACAGGGCCCCTACCCAGGCATAAATGGGCACTTCGTTGATGATGTCACAGGGTGGTATAGTCTGTACAATTTTTACACCTATAAGATTACATATTCCGAAGCCCTTCACACCAGTCGGGCTTATCTCTATACGCTGATATAGTCTGTTCCCTTCCCAGCTCTGATGCCGCAGAGCCTGGCCTGTGTCCCTGTTCCCATTCTCCCCCTAACCAACATTCAACATTCATGGGGCCTCATCTGGAGCACTGTGTCCAGTTTTGGGCCCAACACTATAAGAAGGATGTGGAAAAATTGGAAAGCATCCAGCAGGGGGCAACAAAAATGGTTAGGGGGCTGGAGCACATGACTTCTGAGGAGAGGGTGAGGGAAGTGGGATTGTTTAGTCTGCAGAAGAGAAGAATGAGGGGGGATTTGATAGCAGCCTTCAACTACCTGAAGGGGAGTTCCAAAGAGGATGGATCTAGACTGTTCTCAGTGGTAGCAGATGACAGAACAAAGAGTAATGATTTCAAGTTGCAATGGGGGAGTTTTAGGTTGGATATTAGGAAACACTATTTCACTAGGAGAGTGGTGAAGCCCTGGGATGGGTTCCTAGGAGGTGGTGGAATCTCCTTCCTTAGAGGTTTTTAAGGTCAGGCTTGACAAAGCCTTGGCTGGGATGATTTAGTTGGGGATTGGTCCTGCTTTGAGCAGGGTGGGACTAGATGACCTCCTGAGGTCCCTTCCAACCCTGACATTCTATAATTCCAATTTCCTTCCCCCCTCCTGTTTGACCCCATTTATAGAGTAATATTCTCAGCTATACCTGAACCAATCATTGTGCTGAAATTTAACTAACCAATTCTAACATATTGTGACATAATTTTCTAACCCAGGCGTCGGCCACCTTTCAGAAGTGGTGTGCTGAGTCTTCATTTATTCACTCTAATTTAAGATTTCATGTGCCAATAATACATTTTAACATTTTTAGACAGTCTCTTTCTATAAGTCTATAATACATAATTAAACTATTGTATGTAAAGTCAGTAAGGTTTTTAAAATGTTTAAGAAGCTTCATTTACAATTAAATTTAAAATGCAGAGCCTTCTGGACCGGTGGCCAGGACCTGGGCAGTGTGAGTGCCACTGAACATCAACTTGTGTGCCGCCATAGGTTGCCTACTCCTGCTCTAACCAATTATAAACCAGTACCCTAATTAACTTACACCTGGCAACATTAATTATACAGGAGAGAGAAACAATTAGAGAACCAGACTGATTAACAATGTAAAAGTGGTTGCCATAAAGATAAAGCAATACAGAAATGAGGGTTTCACAACCACAACCATTGATAAGTGATTTCTTGCCAGACAAAGAAACCTTAATTTGATAGCATTCTAACCATCTTAAGCTCCGGACAGGATTGTCTTCCTAACAGCCCAATAGCACCTTAGTTCAGTGTGACTGGTTTGGGATGTGAGGATGTGACCCTTCGCTTCCCAGCTTATGGCTGCCCCTGCTGCTTAGCCAAAGGCCTTAGCCTAAGAACAAGGCCTCAGACTATCCTAGTGAGAGAAGGCCCAGACACAGGCAGACTGTGATTTTGATTCTTTGTTTTCATACTCCTGTAACTAGCTAAGTGATAAAAATACCCCTAAGTTCTTAAAATATAGGCTTTGCAGGCAGGCCTGAATATCGCCATTCTAACAGAGGGTTCTACCCCTTCCCCCATGCTGTGTCTGTCTTGTCTATTTAGACTGTAAATTCTTCAGAGCATGGGCCATCTACTATTCTGCATTTGTACTGTGCCTAGCACAATGGAGACACACTGTTAGTTGGTCCTTAGGCACTCAGGTAATGCATATGATTAATAATAATAATTCTCCTGCCACTTGGAGCCAAGGAAGCTGGTCTTGGGATGTTACTGCTTAAAAATGATCTGAGCTTAAAACCATGGACTATTCTTTGTGACAAGTATCCCACAAATTCCACTGACCTTCCTGGTTTTCTTTGCCTGGCTTAGAGTTTCTAAATTCCAAACCTGATGTGGTCTCACAGCTGGAACGAGGGGAAGAGCCGTGGGTCCCGGACCTCCAGGGTTCTGAGAAAGAAGTGCTTCCGAGAGCTGCCTGCAGAGGTGAGGACTTGGTTAAAGCAAGTCAAAAACTGTCCGTGAATACAGGAAACATTTGGGATGCCCTACAAAGACCCTGTGAGCTCTCCAAGTTCAGGATTGTTCCCTGCAGATGTGGAATAATTAGGCAGATGTCACTTATGGCTTCCCACCTATCCTGACTAACAACTGTCAGCAGATCCCTACCTGATCCCACTTTCCCTGCATGTTCTGGTGAGATGCAGACCAAAACAGATCCCTTCCTCTCTCCTCTGGGGAGAATCAGCTCCTGATAGGTTTGATCTCTCCTGCACATATTTTGGTTTGTTCATCCCTTTTAAAATTCCTGTCTCTGACATTTCCTTTCTCTCAGGCACAGGGAGTGACCTGTGCCTGAGTCTCTCTGTCTCCCATCAGGTGATAGGATGGTGCGTGAGAATGAGGAGCAGAAACCCCAGCAGGAAGATGCTGAGCAAGGAGAACCATATGAGACATTATCAGGAAGACCCAAAGGGAATGTTTCCAGGAGTTGTGCACGCCGAGAAAAAGTAAAAGCCTCTGAGACTCAGCAGAGGCCAGAGGAGAACTTCAGTAGCCTCTCAGACCTTATTACACATAAGAGAATCAACTTGGAAGAGACGCACTACACATGTCATGAGTGTGGGGAAAGCTTCAGTCAGCGCTCACACCTTATCACACACCAGAGAATCCACACAGGAGAGACGCCCTACACATGCGCTGAGTGCGGGAAAAGATTCCGTCAGCGCTCAAACCTTATCACACATCAGAGAATGCACACAGGAGAGAAGCCCTACACATGCTCTGAGTGTGGGAAAAGCTTCGCTCACCGCTCTGTCCTTATCACACATCAGAGAATCCACACAGGAGAGATGCCCTACACATGCGCTGAGTGCGGGAAAAGCTTCAATCACCGCTCACACCTTATCAGACATCAGAGAATCCACCCAGGAGAGACTCACTACACATGCCAGGAGTGCGGGGAAAGCTTCAGTCAGCGCTCACACTTTATGACACATCAGAGAAGCCACAAGGAGAGACGCCCTACACCTGCTCTGAGTGCGGGAAAAGCTTCAGTCTGCGCTCACGCCTTATCAGACATGAGAGAATCCACACAGGAGGGACGCCCTACACCTGCGCTGAGTGCGGGAAAAGCTTCTGTGATCGCTCAAACCTTATCACACATCAGAGAATCCACACAGGAGAGAAGCCCTACACATGCGCTGAGTGCGGGAAAAGCTTCAATCGGCGCTCAAACCTTATCACACATCAGAGAATCCACACAGGAGAGAAGCCCTACACATGCGCTGAGTGCGGGAAAAGCTTCGCTCACCGCTCCGCCCTTATCACACATCAGAGAATCCACACAGGAGAGACGCCTACACATGCGCTGAGTGCGGGAAAGCCGCTCGCCGCTCTGACCTTATCACACATCAGAGAATCCACACAGGGGTGCTGCCCTACACATGCACTGAGTGCGGGAAAAGCTTCAATCATCGCTCAAACCTTATTAAACATCAGAGAATCCACACAGGGGAGCTGCCCTACACGTGCTCTGAGTGCGGGAAAAGCTTCAGTCAGCACTCACACCTTATCACACATCAGAGAATCCACACAGGAGAGAAGCCCTACACATGCGCTGAGTGTGGGAAAAGCTTCGATCAGCGCTCACACCTGATCAGACATCAGAGAATCCACACAGGAGAGAAGCCCTACACGTGCTCTGAGTGCGGGAAAAGCTTCAGTCACTGCTCTGCCCTTATCACACATCAGAGAATCCACACAGGAGAGAAGCCCTACACATGCGCTGAGTGCGGGAAAAGCTTTAGTCGGCGCTCTGCCCTTATCACACATCAGAGAATCCACACAGGAGAGAAGCCCTACACGTGCACTGAGTGCGGGAAAAGCTTCAGTCAGCACTCACACCTTATCACACATCAGAGAATCCACACATGAGATCTTACCCTACACGTGCTCTGAGTGCGGGTAAAGTTTCACTGAGCACTCAGACTTTGTCAGACATCGTAGAATCCACAGTGGAGAGAGACCCTATACTTGCTCTACATTTGGGAAAAGCTTCAATCAGATGTCATTCCCTATTAGATATCAGAAAATCGAAATGGGAGAGAACTGTAAGAAATGCCTTTATTAGGGCTTCCAAAGATTTGTTTAAAAAAATCACATTTGCTAATTCCAATATAGTGAACTTTGCACCATCTTCACTGTGGTCTCTCAGCTCTGCCAGATGAGTTGCCTGCTTCTGCCTTTTGCAGCTCACCCTTCTTTGGGGTCAGTCCTGTGATCTTTTCTATCAGCTTCTTTCCTTTTGACTTGTAGGAGCGTGTGTCCCTCCAGCCAGGAATTTCATCAGCTCCAGGTGCGGGAGAGAGGGTTGATGCCAACAAGCTACCGTGAGGCAAAAGTTACCTGTGCCTTACATCCACTAGGACTGTACATGGAATTGGGTGCTCAAGTTAGTGATTTTGGTGTAAAAAGACAATTATAGTTGTAGAGCAGAAGCAGCCCAGGGAGTGAACCTAACAGACAATGATCAAGTGATCTCTCTCCTGCCATCCATCTCCACTCCCTGACAAACAGAGGCTAGGGACACCATTCCTTACCCATCCTGGCTAATAGCCATTAATGGACTTAACCACCATGCATTTATCTGTTTCCTAGAGACTGGCTCCATGGGGGTCCCTCACAAACTGGAGATTGTTACTGTGGGTTTGTCTTTAGTATAGCTTATGTGCAAAAATGGGTCCTGCTAGTGAAGGCAGGGGGCTGGACTTGATGACCTTTCAAGGTCCCTTCCAGTTCTAGGAGATTGGTATATCTCCAATTATTACCTTTATTTATTACCTAACTGAGCCTCCTGGAGGTTTGAAACCTGTTCAGTCTGATCCATCTGGTGACAGTTGAATTCTAGGCATGGAAAACACGAGCTTCAAGAGGCAGAATTTTATTGCGTACCTGAGATTTTGTCCCTTAGAATCATTGGGGACGTTAGGGTTGGTCCTTTTTGTTTCACCTCTTCCTCCATCCATCCCTCCCTCTTTTCTCTTTATCTCTTGCTTCCTTTGTTCTTTCTCCTGTTCCCCTCCCAACATCAGATTTCTTTCTCCTGCTGATAACAGCTCACGTTAACTGATCACTCGTTATAGTGTGTATGGCAACACCCATTTTTTTCATGTTCTCTGTGTGTATATATATCTTCCTACTGTATTTTTAACTGCATGCGTCCGATTAAGTGGGTTTTAGACCACAAAAGCTTATGCTCAAATAAATGTTTTAGTCTCTAAGGTGCTACAAGTACTCCTTGTTCTTTTTGCAGATAAATTAGTGGAGGTTAAGTCCATTAATGGCTATTACCCAGGATGGGTAAGGAATGGTGTCCCTAGCCTCTGTTGGTCAGAGGGTGGAGATGGATGGCAGGAGAGAGATCACTTGATCATTACCTGTTAGGTTCAGTCCTCTGGAGCACCTGGCATTGGCCACTGTTGGCAGTAGGATATGGGGTTGGATGGACCTTTGGTCTGACCCTGTATGGCCATTCTTATGTTCTTATGAAGGGAGGGGCAGAGCCGTGACAGAGTTTCTGTAGTGTAGTGGTTATCACATTTGCTTAATACGCAATAAGTCCTTGGTTTGAAACCAGGCAGAAAGATGATGGCTTCCTTTTCTCAGCTCCGAGTGGCCTGTCCCTGCTGTTGTAGTAGCAGCAGTGATTTCTATGCTCAAAAGGTCTGTTATACTTCCCCCCCCCCTCGCTTTTGTCTCCTCTCCCCCTCTGAATGCCTGTGAAGTGGCTTTCCCCCTCCCCCTCCCGCTCCCTCCTGGAATGCTCCTGGGATGAATGGGCTGGTTGAAGAGCAGAAGATCTCCCAGGTAGACAAGGTGTCTGGGACTCTCATTAGGCAGCACTCACACACCCAGAGCAGGGACACTGCATTGACACTGGCTGAGGTGGAGTGTGACCCACCAGATGCAGCCAAGTCATCTCCAGTCGCAGGCCATGAGGAGCAGGACCTTAAAAGGGGAAGGGGCCCTGTGCTCAGGAGTCACTCACAAGCTTGTACCTCCAGTGAATGCCCTTCGCCCCGACCGCCTGGCCAGTGGTTCGCTGCGTTACATTCCATCGCGCCTCGGGAAGACTTACCTTCATCGCACCGTCCATCGCGGCGCTGGGGGACACTTACCTTAAAGGATCCTGACATCTCGAGTGCTGAGCCAGTCCTGGGAGCGTGAGTATGACACCCTCCCCCATCCCTTCTTTTGAGCTTAGCTGTCAGTATAATCATGGGTGCCAGGAACATTCACAGTCAGGGGCTCTGCTCCACCAATATTTGGAGCTAGGTTTCTCCCCTACTTGGAGTGCCCCCCCAGGGCTGGAGCTTCCCCCCCACCTCCCCGCCCGTTTAGAACCGGTTGTTCCTGGAGGGACAACTAGTTCCAAAAGGGCTTTTAAATTTAACAAAAGCTCTAGCAGCTCCCTGCTCTTCCCCCGGCCCCAGCTCACCTCACTCCGCCTCCTCTTCTCAACGCTCCTCCGGCTTCTCCTCCCCCTCCCCAGCTTCTCGCGAATCAGCTGTTCGCGCGGGAAGCCTGGGAGGGCTGAGAAGAAAGCAGAGGCTTCTTGCAGGTGAGTTTGAGCTGGGGCGCGGCTGGAGGGCGGGGGCGCCAGCGGGGAGAGGGCTCCAGGAGTCCGCGCCGCCCAGCGGGGAGGTCGCAGCCGGACCCTGGGAGGGCCGGCTCGGCTCCTGACCCTGGGTCCAGCTGCGACCTCGCCGGGCAGGGCGGTGCGGCGGGCTCCCCCAGCCCCGCTGCGAGCTCGGCTGGGCGGTGCGGGTCCTGCCCGGCCCGGGTTCCTGCCCGGCAGCGCAGCTCGGGCCAGGCTTCAGCCCCGGGGTCCGGCCCCGACGTTGGCCGGGTGGCTCGGTACCAGCCCTCACCCAGCTGGCCCTCCTCCAGGTAGCACGGTAAGGGAGCAGGCAGGGGATGTTGGATACAGGGCAGGGAGTTGGTGGGTGGATTAGTGTCGGGGCAGTCAGAGGGCAGGGAACAGGGGATTGAACGGGGCAAGGGTACCAGGGGCAGCCAGAAAGGAGCAGGGGTTGGATGGGGTGGGGGGGGCAGTCAGGGGCAAGGGTTCCAGGGACAGTCAGGGGACAGAGAGAAGGGGTGGTTGGATGGGGTAGGGGTCCCCGGGTGCCATCAGGAAAGAGAAGGGGTTGGATGGGGTGGCAAGGGGCAGACAGGGGACAGGTAAGGGGGGTGGATAGGGCACAGGTCCCGGAGGATGGGCTGTCAAGGAACATGGGGGGGTTGGATGGGGCAGGACCCCCTGTGGGGGGCACGACCCCCTCCTAGGGTGAAAAGGAGGGAACCAGTTGTTAGTATTTTGGCAGCTCATCCCTGGACTACAGTATAACAGCAGTGCAAGCTGCTGGTGCTGTAGCACCTCAGGAGGGGGAGGGGAGTGGAGGAGGCCGTGCCATGCTTGGCAGCCCTCCCCTCCCCTGCCCCTACCTGGAGGAGACGCATCCCAGGATACATCCCATCTACTGTTCACCCACCTCCACTAGGTCTGGAACCCTGCCAAAGAAGGAAAGAGGATTGGTTTGGGATGATTTGTTCTTGACAAATCCATGCTCCCTTGTCCTAAGAACCAAATTCTCCTGTAGGTGCTTGTTTGTATTCTTTGTATTGCAGTATCTCTCCAGCTGTGGAAGTGAGGCTAGCTAGTCTGCAAGTCCCAAGGGTCTCTTTGTTCCCCTTTCAAAGATAGGTCCTGTCTTGTTCATGGATGGGAAGAAGTTCTTTTTCAGGGATCTCAGACGAGAACTGGGGCACAACACCTGGTTTGTTAAGGCCACAAAAATGGAGGCAGGAACCTCTTCTCTCCTGCTGGCAAAGAACCCCAGGTACCTAAAAGACAGAGACTCACATCCCTGAATGGGCTTTAGAAAAAGCAGTGGTTAAAAAGTTTGGCCCCAACCATTTCTTATTTCCGCAGACTAGACATTTTAGCAAACTTTAGAATTCCTTGGTGCTAAACACCGTGAAACTCCCCTTTCTCCTTCACAGAGGGCTTTAACGCCCTTATCTCACTCAGGCTCACGACTGCCCAGAGCTCGAGAACTGTCCCTGTTCCCACTGGACAGATGGGGAGGAGCCTGAGGTCCAGAGAAGGGAAATGACCTACCCAAGGGCCTACACCGCAAGGCAGTGGCAGAGCCAGAAAGAGAAGCCACCAGTTCCGACTCCTGACAGACAAAAAAACTCCAGAGGCAGGGATAGATCCCAGGAATCGAGATGGTGGGTAAATTTCATTCAAACCGTTTCTGTCAGAAAATCCCATTCAGACTAAACCAGTTTGTTTCTCGAAATCATAACACGTGGGATGAAAGTTCTTTGCAAAAGATTTTGTTGCAAAACAAAAGCATCTCCTGTTTGTCACAGTGTGTTAGATTGTCTCACACACACAAAGAGGAGACACTTAGATCTCAAAAATTAGATAAGATGCTTCAGTCTGAGCTAAGTCGTTGCTGCTCTTAACAATTAAAAATAAATTAATACTAATAAAATAGACTGTTTCAGCTATTATTTTATGTCATAATCTGCTCTGAGTAAACGTGATAGGACACCTCATATTATGCACTACTCCTAGTGACACTCTCCAATGGATCCCCATCCTCCACCCTCCGTGAGGTAGGTAGAAGAGGATCATTATTATCCCTACTTGAAAGAGGGAGAAGCTAAGGCTGAGAAAGGAGAATTGACTTGTTTGAGGTCACACAGCCAATCAGTGGCAGAGTTGGGAACAGGATCCAAGAGCCCTGATTTTCAAACTAACCATCGGATCTTGAATTTCAGACATTGAATGACCTGAATAAAGTGCTCTGATGAGCTCCAGAGCAACAACAGTGCACAGGAATTATCCAGCAAGTATTTGAGGAGAACTGCAATGTTAGAAGACTAACAAATTTATTTTAGCATGAGCTTTCGTGAGCTGCAGCTCACTTCTTCGGATGCATCTCACGAAAGCTCATGCTAAAATAAATTTGTTAGTCTTTAAGGTGCCACAAGTACTCCTGTTCTTTTTGCGGATACAGACTAACACGGCTGCTACTCTGAAACCTGCAATGTTAGAGAGAATCATGAACTGCTCAGAGACCATTAATGTAGAGAAGCAGCAAAATTTGTCAAACATAGAACTGGTTCTGACTTATTTCCTTGGTCTTGAAAGAGAACAACAAGGACCTGAGTCTCCTCCCTGTCAATAACCCCCTGCTCAGCCAATCAGTGTAGAGACTGAGGACGGGAGGCTGAGGGTTCTCACCAGAGAGCCCAAAGGATGGCCCAGGTCACTGGTGGGGATCAAATAAAATTCAGAATAAAATTCGGCCTCCTTAAGCTCGTGTTTTCCATGCCTAGAATTCACCTGTCACCAGATGGATCAGACTGAACAGGTTTCAAACCTCCAGGAGGCTTTTACCTTCCAAACAGGGACGGCTGTTTTCTAGTAAAAACACTAAAAGGGAAGGAGAAAACTCAAAAGAGGTTCCTTGTGGCGCTCACGTCTGTGAACCCGAATACTCCCTCAGTCCTCAGAGAGAGACCTGGAAAAGGAGACTTGCTGAAGCAAAGCCACAGGGGTCTCTGAGGTTTCCCTGGCCCCTCGCACCTCTCCTGCCTGGCTGATGTCAGCATCTCTCTGTGAGGTCACCACCTCCCCACCACCTTTGACCAATAGTCTCAGGTCCTGCCAAAGGCCTTTGTGATGTCACTGCCACACCCCTCCCTTGCTGTGCCAATGTCCTGCCCCTGGCCAGGCACTTTGGAGGTTTGAGCTACTCCAGGTGGATCACCCCACTCACGGAGCACTCGTTCTAGACAGAACTGACACCAACTTGTCTGGCTGGGGTGTTCCCTGGAGGCAGAGCACAAGTTTGAAATACGGGCAGCATAGAGCCTATAATCATAACGTCAACTACAAAAATGATACACATCTAGAGATGGCATCATTATAATCAGCCAATCAGAACCTCTCCATAGACCCCTTACACGACAACCTTTCTACAATATTGGCTGCAAATATAGAACCGTGGTCGCAGCAGTGATCTATACAGTTACAGATTATGTCAATAACATTACAAGAGGTGACACGGCATCAGTGAGACTGATACTGGAATACTGCCTCCAGTTTTGGTGTCCTCATGTGAAAAAGATGTTATGAAATTGGAGCTGGGGCAGCAAAGAGCCACCAAATGTTCTGAGGGCCGGAGAAAAATGCCTTCTAGTGAGCTATTGAAAGAGCTCAACCTGTTTAGCTTATCAAAAGAAGATTGAAAGGTGACTTCACTGAAGTGTTGAAGTGCCTTAATGGAGAGAAAAGATTGGGTATTAAAGGGCTCTTTAATTGAGCAGAAAAGGGCCTAACAAGACCCAATGGCTGGAAGATGAAAAGAGACAAATTCATATTACAACTAAGGCACAAATATTCAACAACAAGGATGATTCACCACAGGAACAAGCTACCAAGGAAAGTGGTGGATTCGCCATCTCCTGATGTCATTTCATGAAGACTAGATGCCTTTCTGGAATGTGTTTGCCCCAAAAGTAGCTCTTGTGTCCTACAGGAGGCCTGTGATACGCAGGGGGTCAGATTAGATGCTCTAATGGTCTCTTCTGGCCATGAAGTCGACTAATTTCTGAAAAACTGAATGTAGCATTGGGAGCAGCGTCTGATGTTTTCCTGTCTAGCCGGCTTGCTGCCTAGACCGAACACTCCTTGAGTGGGGTGATCCCCAGGGAGTAGCTCAAACCTCCAAAGTGCCTGGCCAGGGGCAGGACATTGTACAGCAAGGGAGGGTGTGGCAGTGACATCACAAAGGCCTTTTGCAGGACCTCAGCCTATTGGTCAAAGGTGGTGGGAGGTGGTGACTTCACAGAGAGATGCTGACATCAGCCAGGCAGGACAGGGCGAGGGGCCATGGAAACCTCAGAGACCCCTGTGGTTTTGCTTCAGCAAGTCTCCTTCTCCAGGTCTCTCTTTGAGGACTGAGAGAGTATTTGGGTTCCCGGACGTGAGCGCCAGGAGGAACCTCTTTCGAGTTTTCTCCTTCCCTTGTAGTGATTTTACTGGAAAACAGCCGTCCCGGTTTAGAAGGTAAGAGCCTCCTGGAGGTTTGAAACCTGTTCAGTCTGATCCAGCTGGTGACAGTTGAATTCTAGGCATGGAAAACACGAGCTTAAGGAGGCAGAATTTTATTCTGCACCTGGGATTTTGTCCCTTAGACTCACTGGGGACATTAGGGTTTGTTCTTTTGTTTCCCCTTTTCCTCCCTCCCTCCCTCCTTCCTTTCTCTTCATCTCTTCCTTCTTTTGTCCTTTCTCCTGTTCACTTCCCAACACCAGGAGGGTGTGTGTGTGTGTGGCAGGGAGTGCTCTGCAGCTCCCACTGTGGGAGGTCCACCCAAAACTGTGGGGCTGAAATAGAGCTCGGGCAGTGATCCCCACCAGTGAGCTGGGCCATCCTTTGGGCTCTCTGGTGAGAACCCTCCGCCTCCCGTCCTCAGTCTCTCCCCTGATTGGCTGAGCAGGGGTTATTGACAGGAGGAGACTCAGATCCTTGTTGTTCTCTTTCAAGACCAAGTAAATAAGTCAGAACCAGTTCTCTGTTTGATGAATTTTGCTGCTTCTCTGCATTAATTGTCTCTAAGCAGCTCACGATTCTCTCTAACATTGCAGTTTTCCTCAAATACTTGCCGAATATTTACTGTCACTGCTGTTAGTCTGGAGCTCATCAGAGCACTTTATTCAGGTCATTCAATGTCTGAAATTCAAGATCCGATGGTTAGTTTGAAAATCAGGGCTCTTGGGTCCTATTCCCAACTCTGCCACTGGATGGGTGTGTGACCTACGACAAGTCAATTCTCCTTTCTCAGCCTTAGCTTCTCCCTCTTTCGAGTAGGGATAATAATGATCCACTTCTACCTACCTCACAGTGGGTGGAGGCAGGGCTGGCTATAGATTTTTTTGCCACCCAAAGGAAAAAAAAATTTAGCTGCTCCCACCCACACCCTCCTGCTGCCCAACACCTGGGCTCCTGCCATTTGAACCCTCTACTACCCCAGTCCTGGGCTCTCCCCCCCACACACACACACCCCTGTCACCCTAACTCTGGGCTCTGCCCCCCTGTCCTGCACCCTCCTGCCGTGGGCTCTCCCACACACACACCCCACGTTGCCCCAGCTCTGTGCTCCCCCCTCCCCACCAGTGCTCCCCCACCCACACACCCTCTGCTGCCCCAGCCCTGGGCTCCCCCTCCCCCACCTGTACCCTATGGGGGGCGCAATTTTATATTTTTGCGTTGGGTGCAAAAATAGCTAGTTACGGCTCTGGGACCCCATATTGCGCTAGGTGCTGTACAATCCCTGGCCAACACTGGGACACCCAGGGGGTTCCCCTCAATTTTCCTGAGCCTCTACTGCCCAACTTCTTCTGAGTCCATCTGGATCACCCCCCCCCCGCCGCAAAAACCCACCTTTCCAAACAGTCCTCCTTTCCCTGCCCCCTAATTCCGCTTTCACACCCTGGGCCCATCTCCTCTGTTTGTTCTCCCCGGGTGATCAGAGACGGAGGCAACTTCAGCCACTGGAGCCAGCCCCAGCGAGTGCTGCAGCCCGCCCGGGGGGTGTTTGCAGACACAGGAAGGGAGCAGCTGGTAGCAGGGGGTTCTGGGAAGGAGACAGGAGAACAAATCGCAGAGACCTAACATGGGGCAGCTCTTGGGGGCAGGGCTCTGGCACAGGCCGGGGGTGGGGCAGCTCCAGGGGGTGGGGCTCTGGCACAGCCCGGGGGCAGGCAGCTCATGGGGCGGGGGAGCTTCTGGGGGCAGGGCTCTAGCCCAGGCCGGGGGCGGGGCAGCTCCTGGGGGGGGGGCTCTGGCACGGGCCAGGGGCGGGGCAGCTCTTGGGGGCAGGGCTCTGGCACAGGCCGGGGTGGGGCAGCTCCAGGGGTGGGGCTCTGGCACAGCCCGGGGCAGGCAGCTCATGGGGCGGGGAGCTCCTGGGGCAGGGCTCTAGCACAGGCCAGGGGCGAGGCAGCTCCTGGGGTGGGGATTTGCCACAGCCGGGGGGTGGGGCCGCTTCGGGGGGCGGGGCTCTGGCACCGCCGGGGGGTGGGGCAGCTCTTGGGGGTGGGGCTCTGGCACAGCCCGGGGTGGGGAGCTCAGGGGTGGGGCTCTGGCACAGCCCGGGGTGGGGAGCTCCAGGGGCGGGGCTCTGGCACAGCCCGGGGCGGGAGCTCCTGGGGCGGGGCTCTGGCACAGGCCGGGGCGGAGCAGCTCCTGGGGGCGGGGCTCTGGCACAGCCCAGGGGCGGGGCAGCTCCTGGGGGCGGGGCTCTGGCACAGCCCGGGGGCGGGGCAGCTCCTGGGGGCGGGGCTCTGGCACATTGTGATGCAGGAGGCCGGGCTCAGCAGCTGCTCCCTGGTGGCCACATGCTGCCAGCAGCGCTGGAGCCGCCCGGGCCGGAGCGGAGCCACTGTTCTCAGCTGCCGCAGGAGCTGCTCCCGGCCCCGCTGGGCTCCAGGTGGGGACAGAGCCTGGGGCCCGGGGCTCCCCTGGGTGCGGCTGGCGGGGCGGGAGGGAAGGGGAGACAGTCTGCTCAGAGAGAGGAGGCTCCCCCAGAGTCCTGACTGGCTTTGTATGGAGTTGTTCCAAAGCATCACAGCAGCCCCTTCCATACCATGCACTTCCCAGAAGTCCGCACAGGCACTGACACTCCGTCCTCTGGCCTTTGTCTCTTTTCCAGGCATTAGGAGGCCACCCGATCTCTCTGTTCTCCAACACCTTCAGTTGGCACCTTGCAGGAGACTGGCCCAGGCCATCAGTTACCAGGAGACAGGGTTGCAGCCATTCTCTGTGCAGACAGCTCACACTGTCCCTCTAGGGCTCTACAACAATCACACCCCTTATCCCACCATCTAGATCTTTGAGAAATGCAGAGAGGAAACTGAGGCACCCACACAGTATTCAGAGAAAACATTAAGAACATTCCCACTTTGTAACACCTGTATACGACCAGTTATATACTTTAAAGGGGTGTAAAATAATCAAGTATCGTGCTAAACAAAATGATACTCCAAACTGACCACCAAATTTAAGTTGCATGTTTTTCCCCTCAGGTGAGGGTTCTGGGGTGGGGCTGGGGATGAGGGGTTCCCAATGCAGGAGCGTGCTCGGTGCTGGGGTGCAGGCTTTGGGGTGGGGCAGGGCTGAGGATGAGGAACTTGGGGTGCAGACAGGCTGCCCCAGGGCTAGGGCCAGAGAGGACTCCCCATCACCACCACTGGCAGCAGCAAGCTCCAGGAGGAACCCTCCTCTCCTCCCCTGCCCCCACAGCACACTCACTCTGCACCACAGTCACTGCACATGCTCCTAGGGCCCCTCTCAGGTCCAGAAAGCTCACTCCTCCCCTATGATGGGTACTGGGTGTGTGGGGGGGGTGGTTGCCATCACAGGTGCCTTTCATATTGCTGCCCCTCACCATAACTTCACTGTGGATGGGGATGGGGCTGCCTTTGCCCAGCATGGGGCCGAAGTGGGGTCTGCAGGGTGGTGGCTGGCTATGGGGCTGGGGAGCAGGGTGTCATAAAATTCACCCAAGCCCCAGCTGCTCAGGTCTAGGAAGCCTCCCTCTCCCATCCCTCCTGTGGCGGGTGGGTTGATGGGTGCTGGGGGAGGGGGCATTGCCTTCACATGTGGCTTCCTGCCTCCCCTGTGCAGCCTGCTGCGCTTCACTGGGGGTAGGAGTGGGGGCTTCCTCATCCCCAGCGTGGGGCAGGAGTGGGGGCTGGGGGGAATCATAGGGTCAAACACTCACAGAAGCCCCAGCAGCTTCTTAGGACAAGGGAGCATGGATTTGTCAAGAACAAATCATTCCAAACCAATCCTCTTTCCTTCTTTGGCAGGGTTCCAGACCTAGTGGAGGTGGGTGAACAGTAGATGGGATCTATCTCGGGGTTACTAAGGCTTTTGACACAGTCCCGCAGGACATTCTCACAAGCAAACCAGGGAAATGCGATCCAGCTGCAATCAGTGTCATGTGGGTGCAGAGCTGGTTGAAAGCCCAGACTCCAAGAGCCCTTCTCCATGTTTGGCTGCCCAACGGAGAGGGTGCACCTTGTGAGTGCGGCAGGGATCAGTCTGGGGTCCGGTGCTATTCAATAGTTTCATGAATGATTTGGAAAATGGAGTGGAGAGCCTGCTTCTAAAATGTGCGAATGACACCAAGCACTTTGGAGCTCAGGATTGGAATCCAAAACGCCCGTAACAAATTGGAGACTTGGTCTTCTTGAGCCAAACCCCATGGCTGGGCCCCTCTCTCTCTAGACTGGGCTGAAGTGAAACCCCAGAGCCAGACACTCCTCCTCCTGGGCAGCGCACTCCGACTTGGAATGGTCAGATGCTGCTTAGCGCTGTCAGAGCAGCTTTGGCTGGGGGATTCTCCCAGCACGTTCCAATAGCGGGAAGGTACGAAATCCCCATTTGCCTGCTGGGGACGGAGCCCTAGAGGGGGGAGCAACTTGCCCAGAGTCCCACCGGAAAGGAAAACAACCAGCAGTGGAACCAGTAGGAAACCCAGCAATGGAACTCAGGAGTCCTGGGGGTGTGCTAGGGTGACCAGATGTCCCAATTTTGGGGTCTTTTTCTTATCTAGGATCCTATTACCCCCCCCACTCCCTGTCCCGATTTTTCACACTTGCTGTCTGGTCACCCTCGGGTGTGCACATGTGGGGTCCCAGCTGCTCCCTGCCCCCCTCATTGAAGCAGGTGTGCAGGGTTACTGCCCTGGGAACTGCAGGGCAGGGTCTGGCTGGAGGCAGGGCAAGGGGTGCGGGGCTGGCTGGAAACGGGGGTGTGTGGGGCAGGCTGGCTGGTTTCAGGCAGGGCAAGGTGCGGGGCTGGGTGGAGCCTGGGGTGTGTGGGGCTGGCTGGCTGGCTTCTGGCTGGGACACGGGGGGGTGCATAAGGGGTTGGTAGGGCTGGAGACAGAGGAGTGCGGGACTGGCTGGCTTCAGGCATGGGGGTGCGGCAGGAGTTGGCTGGAGACAGGGCAGGGGGTGTGGCAGGGGCTGGCTGTGGGCAGGGGTGAGGGGCTGGCTGCAGGCAGAGCAGGGAGGATGCGGCTGGTGCGGGCAGGGCAGAGGTGCAGGGCTGGCTGCAGAGAGGGGCTGGCTGCGGGCAGGGCAGGGGTGCAGGGCTGGCTGCAGACAGGGGTTGGCTGCGGGCAGGACAGAGGGTGCGGGGTTGGCTGCAGACGGGCTGGCTGCGGGCAGGGCAGGGGGTGCAGGGCTGGCTGCAGAGAGGGGCTGGCTGCAGGCAGGGCAGGGGATGCAGGGCTGGCTGGAGGCAGGGGCTGCCTGCAGGAGGGCAGGGGTGGAGGGCTCACTGAAAATGTACTGAGAGGTATTTTACGGTGAAGATAACACCATGGTTACCAGTTGACTGGCACATCCTGGGTTAAAGAAAGGAAGGGATCTGGAGTTAATAGTCTGAAGTATTTGTGTTACCAACCCTGTCACTGTCTGACCCCCCTTCAGTGCGGAGCAGGTGTGTGTGTTGCTGTGTGGAACGCACAGACTCCTGCAGTGCAGGGGCAGCTGTTTCCATGGCAGAGAGCCTGGCACTTAGGAGACTTTCTACACTTGCTGTTTTGAAGCAATTCAGTAAAATAACGGTGGAGCTACAATGTCCAATCCAAAATTTCAGCCCTGGTGCAAAAACGCTATTTTAGGATCTAAACAGGAGGCTTCCAGCGCTAGGACACCTGACCAGGGAGCTCAGTGGGGGCGTAACAGCTGCTGACTCTGAGGGTCCTGGGCTAAATCCACTTGCAGGTGGAGGCGTTTCGATTTATTTGATCGATAATGAGGAAGGCGAAGATTTAAACGCAGGTATTTTTAGTAAATGTCATGGACAGATCACGGCAAAACCCAAAGCTCATTGCCCATGACCCGGCCATGCCTTATACCAGAAATACCCCTCAGTGAGTCTTGGGGAGGGAGGCCCAAGGGGTCCGTGGCACCAGCTGTGGGCGCAGGGAGTCCAGGGGGGGCCGTGGCACCATGTACTGGGGGAGAAGCCCCGGGGACCCACTGCCACTCCAGAGGCTGCCAGATGAGGGGAGCCCCAGAGGCCAGCCCTGCTCTGGCCACCTCGGGACAGGTGCCAGGAGCCACTGAGCTGTGGCTGCTCCTGCCACCCTTGGAACCACTGCTCAAGCTGCCCCCAGGCCAGCTGCTGGGGCAGCCACGGAGTCAGCCGCAGTGGCCACTGCAGAAGCCACAGAATCTATGACTTGTGCAGCCTCCGTGACACAGAGGGATCCCTAATAAAGAGACAAACCCCTCCCTGCTGTGACTGCAGTTCCTGGAAGGAAAGAGAAGAACAGAAAGTGAAGAGAGAAGGAAAGAGAGAGATTCCCTGTCACCTCTCTCCCCTGCTCCCTCCCCCTTGTATTCTGTAACCCCATCTCACTGGGTTCCCTGTGCTGGTGCCATGGGGGTGACACTAGAGTTCTGGGGCTTTGGGGGGAGGGGAAGGGGGCTCTTCACTTCTCAGCATTTCACACAAATTTGTCTTTGGGCTGAAGTTTCTCCTGTGGGGCCTCTCAGTCAGAGCTGTACCCCACCCCCTTCAGTGGGGGTGTGTGTAAATTGCAGAGCAGGCAGAGAAGTCGCCCATAAAGGGTCATATTGTTCTGGTGACTGGTTCTGACGGGGTCACCCGTCCTCTGACACAGGCTCACGTGCAGAACATGGGAGCTCTGGCTCGTCCTAAATGCTGTAGACTGTGAGTTCCTGGAAAGGGCAGGGGAGAGGGAGCAAGAGGAGAAAGGCAGAGACATTGGAGATGAGGAATTGGGGGGAGAAGAAGGAGAGAACAGAGAGACAATAAATGATTGAAGCAGAACAGGTGTCCCAACTCCATCTTGCTCATCACAGGTGTTCAGAGAGACAGGTAGTTGCAGGTTTTCCAGTGTCAAGTCTGAACTTTGATTCTAACAATGTGCGTTGAAATATCAAGGGGATCTCCACATACCTGATCTCTTCCCTCTCCCCTTTTTTGTATTAATTTTTATTTTGACGTGTTTGGCTTAACCGTGATCGTCTCTTTCCCGACCTGTATTGCAACTTGGGGTTTATGTTTATTTTGCCTCCCTTTTGTTCATGTCATTATAATTGTAACAGCAAAGGAACCTGCAGGAGCAAAAACTGACTCAAAACTTCATTTCCCCGTCATGCCGGAACATCCTACAAACAGCTCACGCAGCTGGAATCATAACACGCAAGGCCAGGGGATGGGAGATGCAGGTTTCCAAGTGTTCTGTCTTTCTCAGATGACACATTCCAGCCCCTTGTGTGCCTCCATCCTGTATGACCTGCTGGACTTCGACACATTTATTGTTTCATTCTATAGATAATGTGATTGTAACACAATGTGACTGAAATTGTACCACTTCCAGCTGAGGAAACAACAGAAGAGAAAAGCCATTATTGCATTGGCTGGGAATCAAACCCAGATGAAGTGCTTAGAAAGCACCCATGCACACCACTATACCAATGCATCTGGCAGGAGTAGCTTTCCTGCAAGCTGTGAGTGCTGGCAGAGGGAGTGACATATGACCACAGAGTTAGTGAGCAGGGTGGATGGGCTGGAAGCTGCCTGACAGCTGGGAGCAGAGTTACCATCCCAGAGTGACTGAAAGGGGGCAAAGGTGAAAACAGATCTCACTGGGAGCTGGCCCCACACCTGCCCCGCCCCTAGGAGAGGGGAACTGAAGCTCAACTTCAATCACAGAAAAATCTCCCCTGAGAAGGAAGGGGACAGCTTGTTTTAAAGACCAGGTTTGTGTTTGTTCCTGCTACATACGGAGGGGCTGGGTAGTGCTGATTCCAGCCCCCAGACTCTGGGAGGATAAGGAACAAATTCAGGCTGCCAGTGACCTGCAGGAGGGAGATGATCTTTTGACAGTGACGGACGCCTCGTCCTAAAGGCCTTTGTCTGCCCCCTTCCAGTGACTGTTCGGCACAGGAATGCAGCCCCCACTCCTGGGTCTCTCCTGGGGAAATAATGTTTCTGTGCAAAACGCCAAAGCTTTTAACAGAAAGGAAGAAAAGGAAATGGCCACATGATGGGACTAGGACATAAGGAATGAAACACACATGGGCGGCGAGTTATATACGACGTGGTGCCCGGGCACCAGCAATATTCAGAGCCCTGGGGCCCAGCTCCACCAAAGCTTGGGGCCGGGTCTCCCCTCTGGCCCCACCTGCCACCCCCCGTGCTTCCCCCGAGTGTCCCCCGGGCCCCCGTGCTGGCCCCATGCATGTCCCTGGGCCCCAGAGGGAGCAGAGCGTCCCTGCCTCTTCCATGCAGCTCCATGCTGCCTCCCTGCAGCAACTGCTGCCACAGGGTCCTAGTGCCCCCCCTTCCCAACTCACTGCCAGGGCAGACTGACTCTAAGCCTGCCCTTCCACCTCAGACCCTTCCCTTTTCCAGCGGGACCCTCCACCATCACAGCGCCCCCCCCTGCAGTCACCACTCCTGCCCCATGCTGGGCAAGGAGACAGCCCCATCCCCCACCCCCAGTGAGGCTATAGTCAGGGGCAACAGCAGGGGAGGAGGTGCATGCAGCACCCCCCGGCACCCATAATGGGGGAGGCGAGGGAGATTCCTGGACCTGAGAAGGGCCTTAGGAGCACCTGCAGTGACAGTGGTGGGAGTGAGTGTGCTGCTGGGGTATGAGGGGTTCCTCCCCCAGAGCTTGCTGCTGCCAGCAGGGAAAGGGCTGGGGGGAGTCCTCCTTTCTGGCCCTTGTTCCGGAGCAGCCTGCCTGCACCCCAAACTCATCCCCAGCCCTGCCCCACCCCAGAGCCCACACCCCCAGTCAGAGCTTTCCCCCCCCCACCACCACCGCAACCCTCGGCCCGAGCCCTGAGCTCCTCCCAAACCTCCCATCCCCAGTCCCAGCCAGAGCCTTCATTCCCCACACACCCCAACCTCTGCCCCAGGCCTGAGCTCCTCCCACACCCCAAACCTCCCAGTCCCAGCCAGAGCCTTCATTCCCCCGCCGACACCCCAACCCTCTGCCCCAGGCCAGAGCTCCTCCCACACCCCAAACCACCCATCCCCAGTTCCAGCCAGAGTCTTCAACCCCCCGCACACCCCAACCTTCTGCCCCAGCCCTGAGCCCCCTCCAACACCACAAACCCCTCATCTCCAGCCCCAGATAGAGCCCTCACACACCCCTGCACCCTAACCCTCTGCCCTAGTCCTGAGCCCTCCCACACCCCAAACACCTTATCCCCATCTCAGACACAGCCCTCATCCCCCTGCACCCTAACCCTCTGCCCCAGCCCTGAGCCTCTCCAACACCCCAAACCCCCCAGCCTCAGGCAGAGCCCTCACCCCCCACACCCCTACCCTCTGCTCTAGCACTGAGCCTCTCCCACACCCCAAACCCATCATTCCCAGCCCCAGCCAGAGCCCTCATCCCCCTGCACCCTAACCGTCTGCCCCAACCCTGAGCCCCCTCCTGCATCATGAACCCCTCATCCCCAGCCACACCCCAAACTCCCTCCCAGAACCTTGGGCAGGTGGGGGGCGGAGTTTGGGCAGGTTCTGGGCACCACCAAAATTTCTACAAACCTACCGCCCATGGAAACACAAGATGCTTCTCCCATGTGCATTGACTTTTCACCTTGTTTGTGGTGGTGCTGTATCCATGTTGGGCCCAGGGGTCCTCTGGGGCGCCGGCATTAGCCACTTTCGGGAGAGTGGGCTAGATGAACTGGTCTGACTCAGTGTGGCTGTTCTTATGTTCTAACTGCTGGTTATGGAAGAGACGACCTTCCAGGCTACACAGAACTGAAGAAGGGTGCTGGGTTAGCTCCACAGCTTGTCTCTTTCACCAACAGAGGTTGGTCCTCTGCAAGCTCTTACCCTCACCCGCCTTGTCTCTCTTGGACTCTGAAAAGTGTTTTCTCTCCAGTCCCTTTGGAGAGACGTTAAGTTTCCCTTTGGGCAACTATCAGGCTGAAGCAATTGTATTGACTGTGACACTAGAATTGAAGATTTAATATTATAAATAAATGAGTCTAAACCTGAGATTCTGGTTTTCACATTGGTTTTTCTAACTCCGTTCCCAATTCTCTTCTAGAAAGGCCTCCAGGCTGCCTGCCCAGCCCAGCAAAAGTGGCAAGGAGAAAGCCCACACTGCTGCTCTTTCAGGTAGTTGAAGGCTGCTATCAAACCCCCCTCACTCAGTCAGTCCTCAGTCTGTGGCAGTGCCTGGGATTCTTCCGTCCTAAGTGCAGAACTCTGCTCTTCTCCTTCTTGAACCTCCTCAGATTTCTTTTGGCCCAACCCTCCAATTTGTCTAGGTCACTCTGGACCCAAACCCTGTCCTCCAGCGCTTGGATTCTTTACATGCTTTCACAGAGCAAAGAGCACATGTTCCATGATTTCATAGGGCAGAGTTTTGTGCTATCGGTAGCTTTCCCTGTGTGGATTTGACAGGTGGATCAACACAGAGACACATTGTGACCCTTCTCAGGGTGCTGAGGACTGTGAGTCTCCTTGTTGCCACCTGCCACAAGGAAGAGGGAGTTTTGCATTTGGCAGCTGGATGTTAGTGACCAAACTCACCAGCCTGCTGGAACTCAAGGACCCTCCTCTGAGCTACAGCAGCCACCTTAACCCTTGAGTTCCTTCAATGTGTCCCCCTCTGGGGTCCAGCCCGATCACCAGATACTCGGTGAAATCCCAGATCCTCTCTTCCCAAGTATTCCAGGTTACTAGTTGTTACTGTGGACCATTGCTACTGTATCTCACACAGCACCTGAGTACAGTTATCGAACAAGCAAAAATTTATTTAACAATGGATAGAGATTTAAACAGACAAACGTGAGTGATGGAAACCAACTGTTACCAACTAAACAAAGGCAGAAAGTAATAGAATAGAAAGGCCAGCACAAAAACAGAGAGAGGAACAATAAGATACTAAAAGGACAATGGTTGGAACTCTCCATTTCTCTCAGTCTTTGGATTGATGGGTACTAGAGCTGTAGCAACAGTTGAGGAACCACGGTAAATTAAATCTAATTAACTTTTCAAGATTAGCCATCATTTCCTGTATGACTAACAAAACACAAAAACAAGATGGCTTTCAGTTTTCCAAAATAATTCACATTATCACACAGTCTCTTACTCTTTATCCAATAACTTCACCTATAATTTCATTTTAACTGGTAACAATAACATATTCAAAGATCACAAATTCTTGTCATATATGTTAGTTTTCTTTTAATCCCCATTGCCAACAACTGAACCTTGGCTCAAGTTGTGGTTTTTTCCAACGTGAGTCCCAACACTTCTGTGAGTTCATATATCTCGGGTTCTTCTGCCATGTGTGTTGGTAGAAGGGGTCTTCTATGTCGCAATGTTTGCATCATGGAGAAAAATACCTCTTTTCACACTTTTTAATCTTTCAAAGTAGGAGGAGGTAGAGAAGTAATGTAAATACATAAAACACAAGAGAAAACTAAGGCCTTGTCTACACTAAAGACATTTATCGGGATAACAATATTGCTTAGGGGTGTGAAAAATCCACACAGCTGAGCAATGTAGTTACACAGCCCTAACCCTCTGTGTAGATAAGTGCTACATGAGCGGGAGAGCTTCTCCTGCCAACATAGCCACCGCCGCTTGCGGGGGCTGGACTAATCAAGTCTGATGAGAGAAATCTCTCCCATCGGCTTAGAGCATCTGTTATAGCAGTGCTACAGCAGTGCTACAGCAGCGCAGCTACATTGGTGCAGCTGTGCCAACATCAGCTTAATTGTGTAGCCACAGCGTCAGACACAAAACCATAGAATCAGGACTCAACATGCGTGTATCTGGAAGTCTGAAATTGCAGGCTGACAAATACGTTGCCTCATTGGTTACCATCATTTCTACAGCCTGAAAGTCCTTGTTACCCAATCAGGCAGCCAGTTTGGGATCCACAGGGAAGGACTGTCCTATGAAGCACTCTCTCTTTGCATCCAAACAGTGAAGGATGACTGTTCTCAATCTAACCCTGGCATACTTTGGAAATGTAATCAGTGACACTGAACTAGGAAGTGGAGTTGTACAAACCATTTTCCTTGGGTCACCATAGCTTCCTTTACTGGGGTGGAAACCAAGAACTGGGTGTGGACTCTTTCAACCTCAGCTCTTTCCAAATCCTTGGTTTTGGATAGGGTAAATTTACACTTCTCTGAAGAATACTTTACAAAACCACTTAAAATCTCAGCAATGTTAATGAGGAGTGGCTTCCTGAAACATGCCCAGCTTTTCTTTAATTTGGTGGCACAGGTCCAGGGAAGGGACTGGATACAGGCCTGGGATCAGAATCTTCGTTAGTTACCAGAGCTGGAGATTCTATTCAAACATGGCTATTTTTCTGAAGCTATTACATTTTCAACACTGGTTTCATTTTATACACATCTTTAGCGCCTACAAAGGATAAATTCAACTAAAAACTCCACTTCGATTTCCTCAACATCTGTGTCATGAAAGGCTGCATTTCCCATAGCATAGGATTTGCTAGGAGAGATCTTCTGTAGGGCCTGGGCATTTTGCCTAGTTCAAAACCACTTACCATGGAATTCTCTTCCCAGATCATTGGAGACAATATTGCCTTAAACAACTGACATACACTGTGATCAGATGCACTTCCTTCAGTTACTTGGGGTTCTGCTGTTGTTCACCATTTCTGAGTGGAGATTTTAAATCACTGCTGTTTCTTTGTTAGCCTGTCCAGTAAATTAGAGAGTTCTCTCCTGTTGATAGAACTGCACTTCAACTTTCTCCATATCATCATGGAGGGATGGGGAAAAGCAAAGCTGAAATCATAAATGAGGACTTTAGCAAAGGGTCATTGTCTTAAATTCTTCAATAAATCTGAGCTACATCCTATCAAACTGAACTAATATCCAATTGGGTGATCAAACAGCCTTCAGGAAAGATAGAAACCCGCATCACAGAGAGACAATACATGACAAAGAAAGTGTCAAGTGAAATTCCAGAGCAGGTTACATCTGATTATTCAGAGTCGGGACAAGAGATTTTCCCACCACATTGTCCTCTGATCCATTCAAACCTGCTTCCCTCATCCCTGTCTCAATAGTCAGTTATATTATTTACAATTTTTTTAGTATCCCAGCATGCCCATAATGAGGGAAAAACAGCCCTCTTGCCAGAAGTGGCTTTACAATAGATGGAACCTGGAATTTAAACTCTAAATGATCACACTGTATTTGGGATCCATTTGAATTCTCCCAGGTCTTTGACACTTTCATCTCCAGTCATAGCGACTCTGATATAGGATTAAAGAAGTCAAATCATCATCTGCAAGCACAGACAACGGAGAATGCTTCATCACATGACACTTTGAGAAGTGGATGGATAGAATGTGATGAAGATAAACTCTGCCTGGCTCAGGCAAAAGGTAACAGTTCTGCAGTGATGGGGAAGGAGGGAATCTCTGAGCCCTGGTCTACACGTAGCCCCTAATTCGAACTAGGGTACGCGAATTCAGCTACGTGAATAACGTAGCTGAATTCGAACTACCCTAGTTCGAAAACGTACCCGTCCAGACGGCGGGGAAGCGAACTCCGCGGCTCCAGGGTCGACTCCGGCAACTCCGCCTGCCGCGGTGGAGTACCGGAGTTCGAACTAGCGCTTCCGGAGTTCGAACTATCGCGTCTAGATCAGACGCGATAGTTCGAACTCCGAGAAGTCGAACTCACCGCGTCGACCGGGAAGGTAAGTATAGATGTGGCCTGAGTCACCCCATCTCCTTCCAGTGTCACAGAAGCTGTAATTATACTTTTTTCCTGCCCCTGCTCCTCTTCATTTACATATAATTTGAAAAATTCCCAATATAACTGCTCTTCAGCACAACCCAGAGCAATGTGAGAACAACTGGCAAGGATACAATCTGTATCACTGGTGACTAACAATAACTTTGCAATAGGAGGAATGGTATAAACGTGATGCTCCCTGGTTCCTCATAGGAAGGGCACACTCCAATTACTTCTGGGACAATAAAAAGGACAAATAGGTCCATCTCAAAAGAGGGCGAACTGCAAAAGGCAAAAATGGGCCACTCATCTGGACAAGCTGAGGGATAACGGTGCTGCAAACAGTTCAAAGAGCTTTAAAAGTTACTATGTGGGAATCAGGAAAAGTATTAAAAAACAAAGTATTGATAGCCCTAGAGATTTTTACAATGTTGATCTCTCTTGCAGATTCTCTGATGGCTAACATGGGATGAGTGCCAAGAGAAGGTTTTCCCACACTCATGGCATTCATAGGGCCTCTCCCCTGTGTGGATTCTCTGATGAAGAGAAAGGGCTGAACTTTGAGTGAACGTTTTCCCACACTCACTGCATACATAGGGCCTTTCCCCTCTGTGGATCCTCTGATGAACAGAAAGGGTTGATCTGTGAGTGAAGGTTTTCCTACACTCTCTGCATTCATAGGGCCTCTCATCTGTGTGGCTTCTCTGATGAACAGAAAGGGCTGAACTTTGAGTGAACGTTTTCCCACACTCACTGCATACATAGGGCCTGTCCCCTGTGTGGATTGTTTGATGACTAATAAGGTGCGAGCTGCGACTGAAGGTTTTACAACACTCACGGCATTCGTAGGGTCTTTCCCCTGTGTGGATTCTCCGATGTCTAGAAAGGCCTGATTTGTAAGTGAAGGTTTTCCCACACTCACGGCATTCAAAGGGCCTCTCCCCTGTGTGGATTCTCTGATGTTGAGAAAAGGCTGATATTTGAGTGAAGGTTTTCCCACACTCTCTGCATTCGTAGGGCCTGTCCCCTGTGTGGATTCTCTGATGTCTAGAAAGGCCTGATTTGTAAGTGAAGGTTTTCCCACACTCACGGCATTCGTAGGGCCTCTCCCCTGTGTGGATTCTCTGATGTTGAGAAAGGTTTGAGCTGCTAGTGAAGCATTTTCCACATTCACTGCATTCGTAGGGCCTGTCCCCTGTGTGGATTGTTTGATGCCTAATAAGGTCCGAACTGCGATTGAAGGTTTTCCCACACTCACTGCATTTGTAGGGCCTCTCCCCTGTGTGGATTCTCTGATGTACAGAAAGGTCTGAACTCTCAGTGAAGCATTTTCCACACTCACAGCATTTATAGGGCCTATCCCCTGTGTGGATTTTCTGATGGGCAATAAGGTGTGAGCTGCGATTGAAGGTTTTCCCACACTCACTGCATTTGTAGGGTCTCTCCCCTGTGTGGATTCTCAGATGAACAGAAAGGTTTGATCCGTGAATGAAGTTTTTCCCACACTCAGGGCATGTATTTTTTCTCTTTCGCCTAAGGATTTCCTGTTGTGTTGTGGTTTCCATGAGGACCTTCTGAGTTCCCCAAGAGAAAATAAATTTATCCAATTTCTCTCCTGGCTGGTTTCCTTGCTCTGTTTCTGGTCTGTGCTGAATCTCCCAGGAGTTTCCTGCTCATGACTCCTGGACACATTCCTTTTCGATCTTTGCGATAATGCTCTGTTTTTACCCACTGGCTCGACATTTTCAGGCTGAAAATTCTGCTCCTCTTTCTCACATGCCATTGCATCACCTGCTGTGACAGAGACAGAAACCTCAAACAGGGATGGAAAGGGGAAGACCAAACAAAAACAAGTGCTGAAAACAGGTCAAATAAAAATCAGGAGCTGAACTCCCCCAAACTCTTCCCCCAAATAGGAGAGAGGAGGGGGATGAATTCAGCCTTCACATCCCATCCAAATATGCAGGGGGAAGGGAGGAAGCTACTGCCTGGTGTCTGCTAGGATCTATAGGAAGCCATGAGCTATAGTTACCCTGAGGATACGACTCCTGCTAGGGATAATAATGAACTGAGAGATCTCCCCAAGGGCTTTGTTGGGCATCCCAGATGTTTCCTTCAGGCACTTACAGATTCTGGGTGGTTTAATGTTTCCTCACCTGTGCAGGGAGCTCTCAGGATCTCTCTTTCCTCTGAACCCTGGAGGTCTGGGACCCATGGCTCTTCCCCTTGTTCCAGCTGGGAGATCACATCAGGCTGGGTAACAGGAAACCCTGCTCAGATGAAAGAAAACAAAGGAGTTCACTTGATTTCATAAGACTTTGTCATAAAAAACATTCTATTAATTTAACTTCAGTGCTTAGTATGACCTGGTGGGCCAGAGGCAGGTCTCACTGAAAATGCCAAGATCAGGGCAGGCTGAAAAAGGGATCACCCACTCGGGTTATCGAGAAGCTGAAAAAAGAAATCACACGGCCCCCTTTATTGCATCCCAGTTCTCTGACTCCTAATCAGCACTTAGGCCCAGTACAGTGAGAGGTTATTTCAAAACTCTGCTCACATAAACAAATGATCTTCTGACCCCAAAGGTCAGCCACATCACCAGGCCAGTATAGGTTTGGATCTTACCCAAAATACCACACTGCCAGCCAATCCTTAGCATCTAAACTAAAGGTTTAAACGAAAGAAAAGCAGAAAGAAGTTAAATGGGAAAGCAGTCAGATACATTCCAAAATGGATATATTAGGTTCTTAGCAGTATTGGTGAGTTGCTGGCTTGGAAGTCCGTCTGGAACACATCCATAGCTTGGATGGGTCATTCAGTCCTTTGTTCCAGGGTTCAGTTTGTAGAGAAGTTGCTCCAGAGGCACGCAAGGGGATTGAAGACAAAATGGAGATGATGCAGCTGCCCTTTATATTCCTTTTGCTATGTGGCTTGTACTTCCTGTGTCCCAAACACAAGCTTCACAGCATGTGGCATGGAAAAGCCTTGGAGTTCTCATTACACAGGCATACCCCGGCATGTCTTGCTGACGCAATAGGTGTATCCCCTTGGTCCTTTCCATGGGCTCATTGTACAGCTGATGACCCTCAATGGGCCATCAAACAGGCTAGGCAGTGTTGATGCCAATATGTCTGGGGGTGTCACCCAGAAACACTGCACAAGTCTGGAAATACAGATATACCCTACATATCTATAACTCACAATACAAAGGTGATACAGACATAGAAACAAAATGATCATACTTGGAAAATCATAACATTTCCTGACACCTTAAATGGCATATCTAGCATGATTCATTGCAATTTGATAAGATTATATTATTTTATTATTAATACCAAAGTGTCTCACAATTCCATACAGTGTCACACTTGGTAAACCAGTGAATTCGCAGGACCAGTTCCCCAGGTCCATGAAGATGCCAAACACTGTGCTTATGAGGGATTGAAATACCCACATATCTGCTGGGAACACACACACAGACACTGTGTCAGTCTACACCCTGTGATGGAGCAAGGCCGGATGGCTACAGGAAAGTATTGAGGAGCAGGTATGTTAGCTCCAGGCTAAGCAAATCCCTAGGACCATAGGAACCAAAATGGCAGTTGCTCCAGGCTAATCAAGGCACCTGGGGCCAATTAAGAACTTTCTAGAAGGCACCGGAGAGAGCTACATTGATTGGAGCACCTGCAGCCAATCAGGACAGGCTAATCAAGGCACCTGGTATAAAAAGGGGAGCTCACGCCAGTCTGGGGAGGAGGAGCCAGAGGAAAGAAGTGCGTATGAGGAGATGGGAGCAAGAGACACAAGGACCTAAGAAATGAGAGGGGTACTACTGGAGGATTGAGGAAAACACCGTACAATCAAGCAGCATCAGACACCAGGAGGATCCTGTGGTGAGGATAAAGAAGGTGTTTGAAGGAGGCTATGGGGAAGTAGCCCAGGGAGCTGTAGTGGTCAAGCAGCGGTTACAAGTAGCACTATAGAGACTGCTGCAATTCACAGGGCCCTGGGCTGGAACCCAGAGTAGAGGGCGGGCCTGGGTTCCCCCCTAGCCCCGCTACTTCTAATCAGACATAGGAGTAGTTGATCCAGACTATGGGTTTCACCCAAGGGGAAAACCACTGAGGGGAAGAAATCCGCCAATAAGCGCAGGACCTACTAGAGGAGAGGAGGAACTTTGCCACAACCCCTATGCTCACTCTTCTAGAAAATTATCAATTTTGTACACAGTATGGCTTGTGAGATATCATTTGAAAATGCATAACCTGCTGAATATTATCCTCCTGTTAAAATGTGTAGTAACACTATCTGTAAAGTTATGAGATTTTACAGTATGAGATTATGGAAAAAGTTACAATTCTGGGGAACACCCACAGAGCAGTTCCTCAGAGACAGCAAGGCAAACAGCTGGTCAAACAGCCATTCTCCTGCAGGGGAAGGTGTGAAGAAGACATTTACATTCCATCATAGGGACCACTTGAAGTTGTTGCATGAAAACAACCACACGATTGATTTTGAATCAGCTCAGCCTGAGGCTCTTTTCTTGGTTAAAAGTGCGTAGGGAGCAACAGCTATTGGAATACTGTCCCCCTGAGCTAAAAATCACACAAGCCTTTTAAAGCTTAAAACCACAATCAATGGCACATACGTTGCACGTTAATTTCCTTATTTGGAATATATTGCCAAATATGATGCAGGTCAAAAGCAAACTGAACAATCAGTTTTCCATATTCGGCCTTTCCTGTTATTGTTATTCCTAGTCTAGTTTGTGGTTTGACTTTTCTAACACTTCCATTGTGGTTATGTTTCAAAAGTTCGGTTACTGCAAATCAGTGTGTTTGGGGACTTTCCACTTCACCTACTAGGGCCCTTATGCACACAAAGCCATTGTTCCCCAATTTGGGGGATTTAAATTAAAATAAATAATTGGAGATATACCAATCTCCTAGAACTGGAAGGACCTTGAAAGATCATCGAGTCCAGCCCCTGGCTTCACTTGTTCCCCAATCTGGGGGATTTTCCATTCCACTCTGCCTTTCTATGCCCTTTACACAGAGAAGCAAGATCAGCTAATACTTCAGGCCTACTAGCTTGACCAAAGCTCCAAAGCTCTTTCTGTAGACTTTCCCTCACAATTCTCATATCTCCGACAGACAGCCTGGCACCATGACTCAGCTGAGAACTGAAGTTGTTTCTAGTACAAAGGACAGAATTATAAAAAGAGGTGAGGAAAATGCTTCAGACTCTCTCTCTCTCCCCTTTCCCTCTGCTCATGACAACTCCTGAAGAGCTGAACGTGGGAGGAAGGGGTGGGTTAGGCCGAGTCCTGGCTGAAAGGAAAACCAGCCTGTCTCAGCACATGGAGAGAGAAACATTTGCCTTGAATCCGTTTCAGCTGGTTAACTTAGATGTTAATTTGTGTTTTATCTTTGCATTTCTTTTGTAAACAATTCTGAGCTTTATGCCTCATTATCTGTATCTTAAAATATTTTTTTTGATTGTTAACTATCTTGTTTTATTCTTTATCTAACCAGTGTGTTTGTAATAAAGTGTGTTGGAAACTCCATCTGGGATAACAAGGCTGGCGCATGTCATTTTCCACTGATGAAATGACAGACTTCATATGAGCTTGCGTTGTTCAGGAGTGTGGCTGGACAGGGAAAGATGCACATTTCTGGGAGAAGTCTGGGAGCAGAGAATTTTCTGGGGTTCTCCTGTGCTGCACCGTAACTTGTGAGTCACTGACTAGCAGCACTCAATACTGTGTAGCTGGGAGTGAGTTACATGCTGGAGACTGTGCGTTACCTGCCCAGGAGTGGCTGTTCTCACAGTAGAGCAGTGTAAAAGGCACCCCAGCTTGGGAACTGAGGGGACACAGCTGTTCAACAGTCCAGGTTGCACTGTGGTTAATATCACAGACACTCAATTTCAAAGAGTCCCTAAAACACAGAGAAAGTAAATCCATGTCCCAGAAATCAAAGACTCCAGAGAGAGGGCAAGTCTCCCTGGCGCTGCTTCTTGCTGACAGAGAGGTTCAGAGACAATAAGAGAGTCCTGGGGAAGCTGGGAACAGGAAGCATGGGCTGGTGAGGTTCAGTGGAGAAAGGGAACAGGAAGCGCAGGGATATCACTGAATGCAGGATCTCAGCAGTACTAGATGTCAGGATAACACATATTGCAGCCCACTGGAAAACATAATCCCAGCTATACATACAAAATGATCGGATCTAAATTAGCTGTTTCCACTCAAGAGAGAGATCTTGGAGTCACTGTGGATAGTTCTCTGAAAACATCCACTCAGTGTGCAGCAGCAGTGAAAAAAGCGAACAGAATGTTGGGAATCATTAAGAAACAGATAATAAGACATAAAATATCATATTGCCTCTACACAAATCCATGGTACGCCCACATCTCAAATACTCCGTGCGGATGTGGTTGCCCCATCTCAAAGAAGTTTACTTGAGCAAACAGGAGCTATTTGACACTGCAATACGGCTCCTGTGCGCTGTTCCCAAAGTGTTCTGCAGCAGGAGGGTCTCTGGTAGTGTGTGTGTGTCACTGGCATATTGGGGTGATGCTGAAACAGGACAGAGTAGAGGTGGCATTGTGGGGCTGGCATGAACCTTATCTCTTCATTTCCTATTCCAAGAGGACGGGAATCCTTACCCAGCGAGGTCACATTCTCATAGTTCTCCTGCATGACATCCCTGTAGAGGGCTCTCTGAGTGGGGTCCAGCAGAGCCCACTCTTCCCTGGTGAAATACACAGCCACCTCCTCGAAGGTCACCGGCCCCTGAAAGAGCAAGAATTCAACACTCAGTACCTGCTGCCCCACTATTCACGGAACAGCAGCACCAGGTAAATGGAGGCACATGTTAACAGAGTCCCACCCCACCTTGCCTAGAACAGCCAGGCGGCATCAGAGGGTAGAAAGAGAGAACCTTTGTGTCTCCCAGCTGACAGACGGAGGCAGGGTCATCACATTTATCACATACCCACTAGCCAGAGCTTGATACAGGAGATGGGGCTGTCTCTGGACCCTGCTGGTGGCTCCCTGGTAGGAATCCCAACACTCTCCAAATAAAATATATGGAAGAAAGGGGAAGTCAATAGTAAAGACTATAAGTTAGGAGGTCAGATTTGTAGAAAATTGGTAAGGGAAGCTATCAGAAATCAATGATCAATCAATGAAAAATAAGAAGGAAGTTTTAAAAAGTATATTAAGTACAAAATTAATCCTAACAACGGTAGTGGTCAATTACTAGATAGAAATGGCAGAATTATCAAAAATAATGCAGAAGAGGTAAAAGTGTTCAATAAATATTTCTCTCCTGGATTTGGAGAAAAACAAATGATGTAACTCATATCATAAGATGTTGACGACGACACTTTCCATTACAACAACAACTCATGAGTATGTTAAACAGCAGGTATTACAGTTAGATGTGTTTAAATCAGCAGGTCCAGATAACAAGAGTTTTGAGAGACCCGGTGGAGAAGCGTGGTGGACTGTTAGTGTTGATTTTCATTAGGACTTGGAACACTGAGGAAATTCCATAAGACTGGAATAAAGCTAATGCTGTGCCAATATTTAAAAAGTGTAGAAGAGATGACCCAGCTAATTACAAGAGTGTTAGTCTAAAATCGATACTGGGCAAGAGAATGGAGCAGCCGATACTGGAGTTCATTAATAACCAATTAAAGGAGGGTAATATAATTAGTACCCATTAACAAAGGTTTAGACACAATAGATTGTCAAACTAACTGGATATCCTTACTGGATGAGATCAAAAGTTTTGTTGCAACTAATAGTATTGATGTAATATACCTAGACTTCTGTAAGGCATGTGACTTGGTTCAGCACAACATTTTGACTAGAAAACTAGAAAGATAAAAAATACACAGGGCATATATTAAATAGATTAAAAACTGGGATTGTAAATGGGGAACTATGGTCGAGTGGATTTCTTTCTAGGGGCTTCCCACAAGGACTGGTTCTTATTAATGACCTGGAAGAGAACATAAAATCATCAGTGATAAAGTTTGCAGTTGCCACAAAGATTGGGGGTGGTGGTAACTAATGAAGTGTCAGTAGATTCCGGCTCCAGCACTGGGGAGTCTGGGAAGTTTTCCCAGCCCTGGCTGGGGGGTTATTTCCTGTTCCACAAAGAGGGAAGTTCCATTCCCAACTCCTGTGCCTTGAAATTAGGCCCTATCTGACACTACACCCCACATTCAGCATAGTGGTAGGAGTATAAAATGATTAGGCCATAATTATTAGGCATTTTGTGCAAGATGCGTCATGTGCAGTGTCATTGGAAAAGTTGTGATTGGCCGAATATAATTATCCTATTTGTGTGCATGGATCATGTTTGTTATCTGAAGTTATGGATATGGACTCTGTATCTGAAGAACAAAACATGTCAAACCAATCTGAGAGCTTTCTTTAATAGGATAACAAGCCTTGTGGATAAGGGAGAAGTGGTGGATGTGGTATACCTAGACTTTAGTAAAGCATTTGATACGGTCTCGCATGATATTCTTATCAATAAACTAGGCAAATACAACTTAGATGGGGCTACTATAAGGTGGGTGCATAACTGGCTCGATAACCGTACTCAGAGTAGTTATTAATGGTTCCCAATCCTGCTGGAAAGGTATAACAAATGGGGTTCCGCAGGGGTCTGTTTTGGGACCGGCTCTGTTCAATATCTTCATCAACCATTTAGATATTGGCATAGAAAGTACACTTATTAAGTCTGCAGATGATACCAAACTGGGAGGGATTGCAACTGGTTTGGAGGACAGGGTCATAATTCAAAATGATCTGGACAAATTGGAGAAATGGTCTGAGGTAAACAGGATGAAGTTTAATAAAGACAAATACAAAGTGCTCCACTTAGAAAGGAACAATCAGTTTCACACATGCAGAATGGGAAGAGACTGTCTAGGAAGGAGTACGGCAGAAAGGGATCTAGGGGTTATAGTGGACAAGCTAAGTATGAGTCAACAGTGTGATGCTGTTGCAAAAAAAGCAAACATGATTCTGGGGTGTGTTGTGAGCAAGACACGAGAAGTCATTCTTCCGCTCTACTCTGCACTGGTTAGGCCTCAACTGGAGTATTGTGTCCAGTTCTGGGCACCACATTTCAAGAAAGATGTGGAGAAATTGGAGACGGTCCAAAGAAGAGCAACAAGAATGATTAAAGGTCTAGAGAACATGACCTATGAACAAAGGCTGAAAGAATTGGGTTTGTTTAGTTTGGAAAGAGAAGACTGAGAGGGGACATGATAGAATCTTTCAGGTAGCTAAAAGGGTGTCATAAGGAGGAGGGAAAAAACATGTTCATCTTCGCCTCTAAGGATAGAAGCAGCAGCAATGGGCTTAAACTGCAGCAAAGGGAGGTTTAGGTTGGACATTAGGGAAAAGTTCCTAACTGTCAGGGTGGTTAAACACTGGAATAAATTGCCTAGGGACGTTGTGGAATCTCCATCTCTGGAGATATTTAAGAGTAGGTTACATAAATGTCTATCAGGGATGGTCTAGACAATATTTGGTCCTGCCACGAGGGCAGGGGACTGGACTCGATGACCTCTCGAGGTCCCTGCCAGTCCTAGAATCTATCGATCTAGGAATAAGAATGGCCGTACTGGGTCAGACCAAAGGTCCATCCAACCCAGTATTCTGTCTACTGACAGTGACCAATGCCAGGTGCCCCAGAAGGAGTGAACCTAACAGGTAATGATCAAGTGATCTCTCTCCTGCCATCCATCGCCACCCTCTGACAAACAGAGGCTAGGGACATCCTTACCCATCCTGGCTAATAGCCATTAATGGACTTAACCTCCATGAATTTATCCAGTTCTCTTTTAAATGCTGTTATAGTCCTAGCCTTCAGGATCTCCTCAGGCAAGGAGTTCCACAGGTTGACTGTGCGCTGTGTGAAGAAGAACTTCCTTTTATTTGTTTTAAACCTGCCGCCCATTAATTTCATTTGGTGGCCCCTAGTTCTTATATTACATGAACAAGTAAATAACTTTTCCTTATTCACTTTCTCCACCTGAGGAAGCACCTGAGGAACAAAGACTGAACTGGGGGAAGTGTTGGTCCCAGGGTAAAGGGATTTCAAGCTTGCATATGGAAACTTGGTGGACTGCTTCTATCATCAGTAAGGGTGAGAAATTGCTAATTCAAATTCTATCCATCTAGTATGTTAGCAAATAACCAAAAACTCAAACTAAGCCTAAGTAATCTGCTTTGATCGCTTTGCTATCACTTACCGCTGGGAAATTGGCTGTTGTCTTCTCTGTCCTTGAGTGGCTTAAGTAAAGCACTCAGGTAGCTTGGTTGGGTGTATGGCGCCTCCTGCTGTCGTGTTGCGTGATAACAGGGCCTGGAGAGGCTGGCTGAATCTCCGGCCAACCACTGTGAGAAGGGCCAGCCCAGCTTCAGGGTTAGAGGGCACAGCGGTTCCCAGAAGCCCCCCACAGTGCACCCCGGGGGTGACAACCCATCACACCCTACATTACACAAGTCTCAGAAGCTTTGTCACATCCTGTCCCCTCCCTTTCTCCACCCTAGATAGTTCCTGCCTCCCACCACCTCGAGCAATTCCCACCCTCCTATGCATTTACTGCTCCTCTCCCTCCAAGCAGAACCCACCACCAGCTCCCTGAGAATCCCTTACCTGAGCCAGCTCCATTGCAGCCATTTCCTTCCCCCTGGGAGGAGGGGATGATCTGGAGCGAAACGTGGACGTTAATCTGTAGCCTGCCAGGGCAAGAAGGGCAATGTGAGAGAATTCAGGTGGGGTTTTTGTCCATTCCCCAAGCCGATTCCCCCCCAGGATTTTCCCTGCTAATGGACATTCTAGGTTCTGCTACACTGTGGAGCACAGAGTGACCTTCTCCCAGTACAGGCCTAGCCCCCTCCCACCAGGATGTAACCCTCTGACACAGGGTGAAACCCTCCCAGCAGCAGAGTCTCTGTGTTACACTTATGTTTGTGGACAATACCAAGCTGGGAGGGGTTGCAAGTGCTTTGGAGGATAGGATTAAAATTCAAAATGATCTGGACAAACTGGAGAAACGGTCTGAAGTAAATAGGATGAAATTCAATAAGGACAAATCCCAAGTACTTCACTTAGGAAGGAACAAGCAGTTGCACACACAAAATGGGAAATGACTCCTAGGAAGGAGAACTGCGGAAAGGGAACTAGGGGTCACAGTGCATCATAAGCTAAATATGAGTCAACAGTGTTACACTGTTGCAAAAAAAGCAAGACACGAGAAGTAATTCTTCCGCTCCACTCCGCGCTGATTAGGCCTCAACTGGAGTAGTGTGTCCAGTTCTGGGGGCCACATTTCAGGAAAGATGTGGACAAATTGGAGAAAGTCCAGAGAAGAGCAACAAAAATGACTAAAAGTCTAGAGAACATGACCTATGAGGGAAGATTGAAAACATTTTGTTTGTTTAGTCTGGAGAAAAGAAGACTGAGAGGGGACATGATCACAGTTTGCAAGTACACAAAAGGTTCTTATTAGACGACCTCTCGAGGTCCCTTCCAGTTCTATGATTCTATCAATCAGAGGCCAGAGAAGAGCAGAATCAAAGGAGTCACTCTGGAGATTCTCCCTGTCACTGTCCCCAAGGCAGCTCTCTCAGGTTTACAAAGCTGTTGGATGCTCCAGCCTTTATCCAGTCTCTCCTGGCAGTGCCCCTTTCATGGGCCGGGCCTAGTTTTAGCCTTTGGGAAGCGTGACCCCGGGGGTGCTGAGACTGGGCCTTCTTGCCTCAGCACATCTTGTTCCTTTCTGTGGCTCCCCAGTGAGTCCCAATGAGTAGATACTCCTCATACAGACTATGAGTATAAGAGCTGCCCACTGCGTCAGAGCAATGGTCCGTCTAGCTCAGTGGCCAATGCCAGGTGCTTCAGAGGGAACTAACAGAACAGGTAACCATCAAGTGATCCATCCCCTGTCGCCCATTCCCAGCTTCTGGCAAACAGAGGCTAGAGACACCATCCCTGCCCAGCCTGCCTGTGGCACTGGCAGATGAGGTGTTAGGTCTTGCAAAAGCCCCCATGTCTTCACTGAACAGGGACAAGCGCATCGCTGGAATCAGTCTGACTCACCTGTGTTAGTATTGTTAAAAGAGGTATTAGCATTATAAGAACATGTTTAGACTTTACTGAATGCGTGTGATTTGCTGCCAGGGTTAATATCTGACTAGCTGCATTGTGAGCCTCTGTAAATCACCAGACAGGAGAGAGACTTTACCTAAGTGAAGTGCTGACTGGCAACCGAATGCATTACACCCTGCCTGGCAGGAAAGGTCCATCCACACCAGATGGACTATTATGGGATGTTAAAGACGACACAAGACTGTTGTTGTGCTCTTCGCTTCCCTCTGGCTGAGTTTGCAGCTCAAAGCACATGGCAGGAAGGGGATAAAACCCTCCATACAGAAGGAACTAATTATCTGTATGCTGCTTGGACTCTGGGGGGCAAAGTTTCTAGGCATAAGCAAGAGATCCCCAGCTCCTTATTCTTTAGGACTAACCCAGGTTATGTAGAACTTGCTTATTATAGAAGATTCTGTTACCTTTTGAAATTTAAGACTGTAACTCGTCTGCAACTGCTTTAACCTGCCTTAACTTTGTAAAAAACTCTGGTTTTAAATAAATCTTAATACAGGTTATGACAGGACTGGCTACAAGTGTTGTCTTTCTTGTGAGATCTAAGATTCAGTTGACCTAAGGAAATGACTGGTCCTTTGGGACTGGCAGTAACCTGAACATTGCTGTGATTCGTGGGGTAAGGCAGGGGTTCTCAACCAGGGGTCTGGGGCCCCCTGGGGGGCCGTGAGCAGTTATCAGGGGGCTGCCAAGCAAGGCCGGCATTAGACTCGCTGAGGCCCAGGGCAGAAAGCTGAAGTTCCAGCGCATGGGGAAGAAGTCCGGGTCCCTGAGCCCCACCACTCAGGGCTGAAGCCAAAGCCTGAGCAATGTCGCTTTGTGGGGGCCCCTGTGGCATGGGGCCGCAGGCAGTTGCCCTGCTTGCTGCCCCCTAACGCCAGCCCTGGATTTTATATGCAGAAAACCAGTTATTGTGGCCCACATGGGCAGTGGAGTTTTTATAGCATGTTGGGGGGGGGGGGGCTCAGAAAGATATATGGGATCACCCAAGGGGACTGTCTGTGGTTCCATGTTAATGCTGTTACAGAGCCTGAAGCGTTTACACTGGATTCTTGGTTGGTGAAATCTCCATACAGACCTCACACCCAATTTGGGGTTTGTTCCCTGCTTCTCACCAGTCTGCCCGAGGCTGGTGCTCGTGCTCTCGAGTCACTGAAGACAGCGTTACAGAGAGAGGGGCTGTGACTTCCCCATGGTCACTAAATGGGTCTGTGACAGAGCCAGGAACAGACCCTGTTAATGCCAGAGCCCCGTCACCCGCAGCTTGGGAAGGTCCCCAGAGCACACTGTCTTAGGCTGCAGGAAGAGGTGTGCAGGGACTGCAGCTGAGCTGCCCTGCCAAGACAGCCTGTGCATCCATGGACAAACCACCTCGCAGGGGGGTGTCCCCTGGGTCAGGAGAAGTCAGTGTCCAGCCCTGTGGGGCTGTGCTCCTGGCTCATACCTCCAGCACTCGCTGCTGCCCCTCCCTTCCCAGCTGCACTGTTCAGCCAGCCCCAGGCCTCTGTGAGGTCACTTCCCCCCGCCTCCACCACCTCAAACCTTCAAACTGGGACATGGTGCACCAGTGCCAATCAGAGTGCACTAGTGTAAATTCTGTCTGTACTAAGGGTTTGCACCAGTGCCTAAAACACCAGGGTGGCAGAGACCTTCAGAAACAGCAGTACGGTGGCACTAGAACCTATTTCTAGCTCGGTCACAGACAGCCTGGGTGACCTTGGACACGTCAATGTTTCTCCTCCCAACTTCAGTCCCTTTACCCAGCTGCCACTCACTGGGGTCTCCTCTCTCTCCAGAGCTGCTCACCACTACAGTCTGTGTGGGTGTCCCCAGAGCTAAGGGAGGTCAGCTTGGGAATAGTCTTACAAGGGAGGCTGGGGAGTCTCTGTCCCTGGAAATTTTTAAGAACAAGTAGGACAAAGCTCTGTCAGAGACAATCTACAGATACTTGGGTCCTGCCTCGGCAGAGAGAGCTGGACTTGATGACATCTTGAGGTCCTATCTAGCCCTACATGTCTAGGATGCTATGCAATATATACGTATAAAACAACATACAGAGAAAAACCGCACGACAATATGATGTCAGGCCATTCAAAAAACAACAACAATAAAACAAAAACCTACAATGCACAGCATAAAATGACACAATACTAAGGAGAAGAAAGCAACACAATGCAAACTAACACACCTTAGGACAAAAGTACACAATGCAAAATAGGTCAACTCAAATCAACACAACACAGACACCAAACAAGCTGAGGCAAAACAATGCACCATAAAACTATGCAACACAACATGGGGCAATCACAGTTCCAAATGGCACCATGCAAAACAGCTCAGCGTAGAACAGGACACAGCACAAAAGAGAATTATTTCAATTAGGCCTGGAAGGGATCTGGAGAGGGCGTCTACTCCAGCCCCCTGTGCTGAGGCAGAACCAAGTGTTAGGCTATAGATATTCAGGCCTGTCTGCAAAGGCCTGTACTTTAAGAATGTAGGTGTATTCTCATCACTTGGCTAGTTATAGAGGTATAAAAGAAGGCTTATCTTCCTGGGACAGGCTAAGGCCTTCAGCCAGTACAGTGGTGCGACATGATCTGGGTCGGGGTCAGTGCAGTGCCAGACCCAACGGGGACACAGATCTCAGTCGAGGTCTCTGAAGTGCCCAGCACAATGGAGGCGGCGGTTCGGGTCGCAGTCGTTCGCTGCCTGGCACAAGGGGGGGGCCGTGATCTCGGTCCAGGTCTCAGTTTTACCTGGCACAACAGTGGGGTCTGATCTCACCTGCGGTCTCTGCAGCACCTGGCAGAACAGGGCCCAGATCTCAGTTGGGGTCTCTGCAGCACCTGGCAGAACAGGGCCACGCTCAGTACGATAAGAGCCCTGATCTCAGTCACACACCTGGAGAGAAAAGTGGGAAGATTTTCGAGCATTTGATATCAGTATTTCAGAACTGAGAAGAAATTGGGGCACAAACTAAATATTTGCCAATATAAGAGAGAAGCACCAACATCTGGGAGATTTTGTGTCACCGTTTAAAGGCTCAAGAGAAAAGATGGGAAATTTGAGGGGATTATACAAGGATACTGAATCAATAAGAGAATGGGATGGATTCTTCTTGCCTCACACTCACATGGCCGGCAGGGAGCCCTGGGTGATGTCTTTTCACAGGGGAAAGGAGTGGGGCTGGAGTGAGAAAGTCACTATCAGTGGGGAGGGCTTGGCAGTGGGGTCTGGGAATGTGACTAGCAAGTGGTGGGGGGTGCAGTGTATATTGGAAAAGGGGTAAAAGAAATGCAAACAAAACATGGTACTTAATTAAAATCCTGTTAGGGCTCCAAAAGGAGCATAGTAGATTGTGCTTACTTTTTCAGAACTTTGGAGCAGTGTTTTGGAGCAGAAGATGAAAGTGAACAGTAATAAGAACCCCGGTGGAAGTGAAATGTGTCCCTTTTGAAACAGTCTCTGAGCTGCTGATAGCTTTGGGGGTGGAAATCGTTTCTTTTGTTTTTCAGACACTCTACAACCATGCTGGTGCCAGCGGAAGATAGCTGGGTATTGCATCCACACAGAGGGTTTCCAGCGGAAGAATAACCCAGAATACAATGGATCTATGTTTTGTGGTGTTTGTCTGTGGTGTTGGTCTTGCTGCTAGCATGAGGTGGGTGGGGGATGGCTTCAAAAGGCTGACCTGGGGGGAGAGGAAGAGGTGTGTGGGAATGCAAAATGCTCAACTGGGAGGCCAGCACCTGGGTAATGGCTACTATGGTGCCTGGAAATAGAACGGCAACTAAGGTGGGCCCCACAAGCCCTATGGGAATAATGAGAAGGGGAGGAGCTCACTGGGAATCAATGGAGGGGTGTGAAAAACGGTGCACATCAAAGGAAATGTTTGGCCGTGCCCCTCTCCTATGACTATGCAGGAGCAGGATCCATGGCCTATGGCAAGGGGTGGACAATTGGGTGTACTGTGTAGGAGGGGTTTTGCTGGAAATGTACATATTTCTGGGGGCACAATTACACCAGCCCCAACCAAACTACACACATACACATGCTGCTATCTGGACTCTGGTGCACAAATGGATCTGTAAATCTTATTGCTGTGAATAATTGCCTATTTAGCCTTTGAGCTTTTTGTGGCAAGGCCTCTCTGTCCCTGTGGGCATGTCCACACTGCAGTCAGACACTGGCGGCTGGCCCGTGCCCGCTGACTTGGCCTCACACGGCTCAGGCTGTGGGGCTGTTTAATTGTGGTGTCCATGTTCCAGCTGGGGCTGCAGCCCAAGGTCTGGCACCCTCCCACCTCGCAGGGTCCTACAGCCTGGCCCCAGCCCGAGCCCAGACACCTACACTGCAATTAAACAGCCCCTTCGCCTGAGCCCTGTGAGCCTGAGTCACCTGGCATGGGCCAGATGGGGGTTTTAACGGCAGGGTAGAGATACCCTTGGTGTCTGTTCAGCACCTGTCACAATGGGGACCCTGATCTTGGTCAGTGTCTGTGCAGAGCCCTGCGCAACAGGGGCCTGACCTCAGTCGGGGACTCTGCAACTCCCGGCATTACAGGATCCCGGATTTTGTTTAGGGCCCCTGCAGCATCTGGCAAAATGTGGGGCCAGGATCCCTGTCAGGGTCTGTGCAGTGCCCAGTACAGTGGTGGGGCATGATCTGGGTCGGGGTCAGTGCAGGGCCAGGCCCAACGGGGACACAGATCTCAGTCGAGGTCTCTGAAGTGCCCAGCACAATGGAGGCAGCGGTTTGGGTCACAGTCATGCGCTGCCTGGCACAAGGGGGGGCGTGATCTTGGTCCAGGTCTCAGTTTTACCTGGCAAAACAGTGGGGTCTGATCTCACCTGGGGTCTCTTCAGTGCCTGGCAGAACAGGGACCAGATCTCAGTTGGGGTCTCTGCAGCACCTGGAAGAACAGGGCCACGCTCAGTACGATAAGAGCCCTGATCTCAGTCACACACCTGGAGAGAAAAGCGGGAAGATTTTTGAGAATTCGACATCAGTATTTCAGAACTGAGGAGAAAATGGGGCACAAACTAAATATTTGCTAATGTGAGACAGAAGCACCAACATCTGGGAGATTTTACGTCAGCATTTAACAGTTCAAGAGAACGGAGGGAAATTGGAGGGGATTATACAGGGATATTCAATCAACAACAGAATGAGATGGATTCTTCTTGCCTCACACTCACAGGGCCAGCAGGTGCTGGGAGTAGCTGGACTGGGAAACCTGGGGCTGGGTTGTCTCCATGGGGGACACTTGCTCCTCCCTCCCCTTCCTGGCCCTTCCCAGGCCCCGTTGCCAGCACAGCCAGAGTGGCCCCCCCAGCACAGCCCAGAGGTGTCCCTGTCTCAGGGCCCCCCCAGCCTCTGCCCATTCACCCTCTGCCCAGCTCAGAAATCACTTGGGGGAACCATTTCCCACCCGCACAAGGACAAATCCCTGCAGGTGGAAATGGGGAAAACCCCAAACCTGAGATCTGAACTGGCCATTGGCGAAGGGGAGAGAAAATGGGGCACAATCGGGGAGGAACAGGGAACTTCCCAGGGGTTGGGGAGGGTCACCCTGGGCGCTGCTCGTGGCTCTCTAGGGAGAAAGGGGCAGGACGGGGAGGAGGGGTCCCCATGGGAGGGCAGCGGTAAATCCGAGGATCTCAGACCCCCTTTCTTTCCCGCTCCTCGGGGTCACCTGCCCCGGCCATGTCCGGGCTGCACAGACATTTCCCACCCGCCCTTCCCCAACCCCACGCAGGGACCCCAGTGGGGCCGGGCCCCTCCCCGGCACCCCGCGGGGCCCCAGGGCAGAGCCTGGCCGGGCCCAGGCGGCGCTGGGCTGCTGCGGGGCAGCAGCTCCGAGCCCCCGCGGGCGCTGCCCTCCCAGGGAGCAGATCCCGGCGCTGCGAGATGCCGGGTCCCCGGGCACTGGGGCAGAGTCACCGCCCGCCCCGCCCGGGGCTCGCTCCGGGGCCTGGAGGCTGCAGCTCCGCAGCGGGCGGGCGGAGCCGGGCAGCCCAGGGCGGGGGCCGGGCACGGGGGGTTAATGAAGGGCTGTGCCGCCGCGATCTGCGCATGCCCAGAGCCCCAACGGCACCAACCCTTCTCCGGCCCGGGAGAGGCTCCAACGGCCCCGCGCGAGCCAGGCAGAGCCGCAGGGGCCCGCGCGCGTTTGCAGCTCGGCTTGGTCTCTCCCCTCAACGTCACTTCCGGTCCAGGGTGAGTCAAGAACTACATCTCCCAGCCTGCCCCGGGGCGCTTCCGCTCTCTCTAGCCCAGGGAAGGGAAGCCCCCGGGGCCAGCCAGACCCTCCCCCCACCGCTCATCCTTTCCCCCGGCCCCGCCCCTCTCCCAGCCGGTGCCTCTCAAACCCCCCCCCCGCCTTTTCCCGGGGAGCGGCAGAGCTGGGGGCGGGGCTTGTGACCCCCACGTAATAACTGCACCCCGCCCAACCCCCAGCCCTGACCCCGCACCCGGCAGGAGCGTGTCCGCCCCACGCGTGTCCCCGGCCCTGTCCGCCCCGCACTGCCCCCGGCCCCACCGTGCTGCAGGAGCCCCCGTGCTGTGCTTCCGGCCCCAGCCATGGCTCCGCTGCCACACAAGGGGCGGGGGCAGGGCTGGGGGGGGGCGGGAAGGGGCGGCTCCTCCCCAGGCCTGGCCCCGCCCCCGGGCCCCACACAGGGGGTGGGACACGTGGGGACCCGCCTCAGCCCGGAGGGGGCAGGAGAGGGCCCGGGGCTCCCCAGGAGAAAAGCGGGGGCAGGGGCTAGTGTAGCAGCTCCCCACCCCCAGCCCCTGCATTGGGTGTCAGCTGGATCCCAGCTGCTGCAGCCGGCCCTGGCGAGCGCTGCAGCCCGGGGGGGGCGGGGGTTGCGGGGCACAGAGAGGGTCTGGAGCGGCTGGGAGCAGGGGTGGGGGGAGCATTGCAGGGCACAGGAAGGCATTAACCCCTCTGTGCCTGGCCGGGGGGGGCTTCTCCGGCTGCAGTGGCGCCAGCTCAGGTAGGGGTTATTGGAGGGGTTGCTGGTGGGTTCCTGCTGGAGGGGGAGGGGCAGGAAATACTGAAGAGGTGGCAACTTCTGGGGAGTTAGGGCTGGAGGCGGGCAGGGAATACCCTGGGTGAGGAAGGGGAGGGGGACAGAGTGTGACAAACCTGCTGGGACTTGTTTAATGTGGGCCTAGATCCTCAGAACAAACATTTGGGTGTTGGGGGAGAAAATTCCCTAATTTGTGAAACAGGAAATAGAGAAACCAACCCCCTGGGCAGGGCTGGGAAAACTGACCAGACTTCCAGTGCTGAATCCTCAGCCTGCTAGTCAGAGTCTGGTATGACATGGAAAGGGGGCACCCAGCAGGGAGGTGTAGGGAAGATGTCCCAGCCCCTCACATCCAGCTGCTGGCAGTGGGGAGGGTGTTGGGTTCCCCACCATGGGGTTGTATCAGCCTCTGGCTAGTAGGTGTGTGATGGATCTGCTGGGAGAGACAAGGGGTCCCTCTTTGTTCTCTCACCGTGATGCCCCCTAGCTGCTCTCAGGACTGGGGGCACAAATTTTCTAAACTGAACCAAAAGTTCCTGCAGTTTTCAAAAGAGGAGAAAAGCAAAATCTGTGATTTCACACTCACAGTGTCTGATAAGTGCACAGAAAGTTATCACAGTGACAGGGCCAGTGACTGGGGAATGCCCGGCAGTGCTTGGAGCCAGGACTCTGGCACGAGTTGTTCAGAGAGAAGGATCATGGTTAGTAGAAGTTCCCACAGCCAGGGGCCCAACAGCTATTCCCTGGGACGCAGCCCCCAGAGTCCCCAGCCAGGGACCCCAGATACCCCTCAAAGCCCCACCGGCCAGGGAATCCCCACCAGACCATGACTGTCATGTTGGGAATCCCAAAGGGTTCCCCCCACCAAGAGCCCCCAGCAGCCAGAGACTTGCCTACTGGGAACTCAGTTCCTCACTGCCTGCCTAGGACCCGCCCCGCACACCACCACCAGCAGGATCTGCCCTGCCATTTGTCTGGGACCCCCTCCTCCACCCAGCGGGACCCCCTGATGCTTTTCAGAGGGACCCCTCACTCTACTTCCCTGGTATCCCCTGACCTAGTGCCAGGGACCCCCTCCCCCAGTTCTGTGCACTGTGCATGGCAGCGATCCCAGGAGTCTGCAGGGGAAGCCCAGATGGAGCCCCTGGCAGAGCACCAGGCTCCCTCTAACCCCCGTCCCGCCTCCCCAAGAGACGCCCACCCCCGCTGTTCTGCAGCCAACGGCCCCCAGCGATACCCACCTCCAGGACCCAAAGCCTCAGGGCTGGGCACATCACAACCACCCCCTGAAACCCCAAATCTCCAGAACCCACCAACCTCACTAGGGTACCCCCTGCAATCTCCCCCCACAGACACCTCCCCCCACAACACTGTTACCTCAGAGTGTCTGCTAAGTGGATAGAGAGTTATCACTGCCCCCTGCTGGCCAGTCACACAGGCAGAGGGAGCCCTGGGGGATGTCTCTTGAACAGGAGAATGGAAGCTCTGGAGAGCAAGAAAGGTAAGAAATGTCCATGGCCTGTCACTAGCAAATAATGGCCACCATGGATCCACCCCAGAAGTGGCTGCATCTTAGCACAGAGGGAATCAACCCCTCACAGAGGCCAGTTGCTATGGGGTTTGGGATACTTCTGGACCCACACTGCACTCACAGAGACCTCCTCATCCCATGCCAGCTGGAGAAAAAAGAAAGGGTCCAGCCAACTATCCCGTTACCAGCTGGGAACCACTGAGCCCCAAACAGGGGGAGGCCTCTGGCTTTGATGTGTATTAAAGATGTGGCTGGTCTCTTTCATCAGCAAACATTTTAACACAGATAAAGGGGGGAAGAAATGGCTCTCAAAGGAGAGGGGAAAGATCAGCACTGGGAAATTTAACCCCCTGCAACCTCCAGGATGGACAGTGATTCAGGGCAACAGGTTTCCTCTAAGAAAAGGGAAGTTGCTGGGATTGAGAGACACGGGGAACAGCCCCAAACATGAAAGGATTTTTAATTGATATTTGATGATAACGTAGAAGTGAAAGAGAAAGGGGGGAAATCTGAGAGATTTTGGCTCTATTTTTGCAAATAATAGAGAGGAAAGTGGAAAATCAAAGGGATTTTATATCAGTTTATATCTGATGTGCAGTAAAATGTCAGTGTTTCACATCAGTATTTGTTAAATGAATAGAGAGGAAATGGGCAACATTTGCAAACATTTAATATCTATGTTCAAGAAGCCGAGAAAAGGGGCAAATCTGAGATTTTCTTGTTATTTTATAATTAGAGAGGGGGGGAAATCTCAGGGCATATTCAATTAGAAACAAACAACTAGAGAGAAGTGGGGCAAACGTTTAGGGTATTTTATATCAACCTTTGAGATTTGCAGAGAAAACGTGTCACGACCTGCAACTGGAGGTGGAGAATCAGACTCCTGGAGAGACCAGGGGGAAATGGGGGAGACGGGAGAGCGGCTCGTTGGCGGGGAAAGGGGCGAATCTCCCCAGATTTTATAGCTCCGGGTGAGACACTGAGAGAGAAAAGGGGCAGAACTGGAGAGAATTTGTATCGGGGGCGAGAGGCAAGTGGCACCAACAGGGACAGGAGCCAATTAACCCCTCCCCTTCGCCCCCACGGCCCACTGACCTTCCCCCCCCCAGCTCCAGCTTCTCCCCCAACACCCCCCTCCCCCCGCCGGGCCCCGGCCCCCCCCATCCCAGCGGGGGGGGGGGGCGGATCCTGCTGCGGCTCCGCTGGGGCCGAGGCGGCTCCGAGGCTTCTCCCGGGTTCCCCGGGGCAGAGTCACGTGCCCCCTCCCGGGGTCTCTCACTCACCGGGGCTGGGGCGGGCAGAGAGGCTCCAACGGCCCCGCGCGAGCCAGGCAGAGCCGCAGGGGCCCGCGCGCGTTTGCAACTCGGCTTGGTCTCTCCCCCCAACGTCACTTCCGCTCCGGGGAGAGTCAGGAACTACATCTCCCAGCCTGCCCCGGGGCCGCTTCCGCTCTCTCCAGCCCAGGTAAGGGAAGGTTTCAGCAGGTAAAATCGCGCATGCTCCGTGCAAGCCCCGCTGGGGGCGGGAGAACAAAGCTGCTGCTGCCGCCTCCGCGTGAGCCGGGCCCGGGCTGAGCCGCTGCTGCTCCCCGGGGGGGGAAGGTCTGTGGTGTGGGGGGTGCGGGGGGGTGTCAGGCAGGGAGGGGAGAAGCCGGAGTTGCGGGGGGGGAAGGTCGGTGGGACGCGGGGGTTGAACTGTCTCTGGGCAGCCAGGAAATTCCCGGGAGTGGCGGGCGGGCGCGCAGGGGAGGGGGTTAATTGGCTCCTGTCCCTGTTGGTGCCACTTGCCTCTCGCCCCCGATACAAATTCTCTCCAGTTCTGCCCCTTTTCTCTCTCAGTGTCTCACCCGGGCTGTAAAATCCGGGGAGATTCGCCCCTTTCCCCGCCAATGAGCCGCTCTCCCGTCTCCCCCATTTCCCCCTGGTCTCTCCAGGAGTCTGATTTTCCACCTCCAGTTGCAGGTCGTGACACGTTTTCTCTGCAAATCTCAAAGGTTGATATAAAATACCCTAAACGTTTGCCCCACTTCTCTCTAGTTGTTTGTTTCTAATTGAATATGCCCTGAGATTTCCCCCCCTGTCTCTCTAATTATAAAATAAAAAAAAAATCTCAGATTTACCCCTTTTCTCAGCTTCTTGAACATGGATATAAAATGTTTGCAAATGTTGCCCATTTCCTCTCTATTCATTTAACAAATACTGATGTGAAACACTGACATTTTACTGCACATCAGATATAAACTGATATAAAATCCCTTTGATTTTCCACTTTCCTCTCTATTATTTGCAAAAAATAGAGCCAAAATCTCTCAGATTTCCCCCCTTTCTCTTTCAGTTCTACGTTATCAAATATCAATTAAAAATCGTTTCGTGTTTGGGGCTGTTCCCCATGTTTCTCAATCCCAGCAACTTCTCCTTTCTTGAAGGAAACCGGTTGCCCTGAATCATTCTCCATCCTGGAGGTTGCAGGGGGTTAAATTCCCCAGTGTTGATCTTTCCCCTCTCCTTTGAGAACCATTTCTTCCCCCCCCCCCTTTATCTCTGTTAAAATGTTTGCCAAAGAAAGAGACCAGCCACATCTTTAATACACATCAAAGGTCGAGGCCTCCCCCTGTTTGGGGATCAGTGGTTCCCAGCTGGTAACGGGAGAGTTGGCTGGACCCTTTTCTTTTCTCCAGCTGGCACGGGATGAGGAGGTCACTCTGAGTGCAGTGTGGGTCCAGAAGTATCCCAAACCCCATAGCAAATGGCCTCTGTGAGGGGTTGATTCCCACAGTGCTAAGATGCAGCCACCTCTGGGATGGATCCATGGTGGCCATTATTTGTTAGTAACAGGCATGAACATTTCTTACCTATTTTGTCCCTCCAGACCTTCCATACTCCAGTTCAAGAGACATCCCCCAGGGCTCCCTCTGCCTGTGGGACTGGCCAGCAGGGGGCGGTGGTCACTTTCTAGCCACTTCTCAGGCACTGTGAGGTAACAGTGTTGCACTGGGGGAAGGGGTGTCTGTGTGGGGAGATTTCAGCTGGAGCTGAAGGGGTGTTGTGGTAGTGGGAGTTGTTTAGGTGACTGGGCAGGTGGGACCCTTATCAAATTGGTGGGTTCTGGAGGTTTGGGGGGGTTGGTTCTGATGTGCCCAGCCCTGAGGCTTTGGGTCCTGGAGGTGGGTGTCGCTGTTGGCTGCAGAACAGTGGGGTTGGGCATCTCTTGAGGGTGGGGCAGGGGGTTAGAGGGAGCCTGGTGCTGTGCCAGGGGCTCTGTCTGGGCTTCCCCCGCAGACTCCTGGGATCGCTGCCGTGCCCAGGGGTGGGGGTGGGGGGGAACGGAGCTCTGGCACTAGCTCAGGGGATGCCAGGCAAGCAAAGTGAAGGCTCCCACTGAAAAGCATCAGGGCAGAGGAGGGGGTCCCAGACAAACGACATGGCAGATCCTGCTGGAAATCAGGGGGGTGACCTAGGCAGGCAGTGAGGGACTGAGTTCCTGGCGGGGTGTCCCTGGCTGCTGGGGGCACTTGGTGGGGGGAACCCTTTGGGATTCCCAACCTGACAGTCATGGTCTGATGGGGATTCCCTGGCTGGTGGGGCTTTGAGGGGTATCTGGGGTCCCTGGCCAGGGATTCTGGGAGCTGCGTCCCAGGTAATATCTGGTGGGACCCTGGCTAGGGGGTGTCTGTTGCCCCTGGCTGTGGGGTCTGGGCTCTGGGTACTGGGCAGTGTCTGGGGGCTACTACTAACCATGATCCTTCTCTCTGATCAACTTGTGTCAGAGTCCTGGCTCCAAGCACTGCTGGGCATTCCCCAGTCACATGCCCTGTCACTGTGATAACTTTCTATCCATTTATCAGTCACTGTTAGTGTGAAATCACAGATTTTGCTTTTCTCCTCTTTTGAAAACTGCAGGAACTTTCAGTTCCATTTGGAAAATTGTGCCCCCCAGTCCTTGTCCTAGATCTGGGGTATGAGGGAGGTAGGAAGGGGGTCAGCACTGCCACACGATGGTCTCTTCCACAGCATTCTGGACTCATTCTTTCTGAAATCTGGTTTCATTGAGACCAATGTTAATCCAGAGTCACTGTATGGAAGGACAAGGAGTGACTCCAGATGGACAGTGGGGCAAATGAGATCAGCAATTCTCCCTGTGAGGAGGGGCTCTCCTTAGCTGCTCTCCCCAGAGAGCTAAAGGAGGGAAGCTGCTCAAACGCTCTGTCCCTCTCTGCTCAGGATATTGGGGTTCAGCTTCCTGTGTCAGACGCTGCAGCCTCCATAGTGATCTGGGAGACCAGGCTTAGCAGCTGCTGCTCCCCCAGCGGGGTTCTGTGCTGGGAAGTGACCTGAATTAAAGCTGCTTCTCTGCCCGGCCCAGGGGATGACTTTCTCCAGCTGGTCCTAGCCCCCTAGGGCAGCCCTGGGCCCTGTTAATACTAAATTCTGAGCCAGAGTCTCCAGGTAACTGAAAGAAACGAAGGGAAAATGCTGGGGTCTGGCCTTAAAATGACTCTACACAAACAGACCCCCCCTCATTTCTCACCCAATTAACAATTGCAGGAGCAAATCCAGCCCTGGGGGAGCAAACTACCCAGGAATGGGACTTTCCTACCAGATGGGCAGGGAGAGGGGAAAAGGAGATAGAAGGAGAAAGAAAGACTGAAAGGGGCTGTGGGAGAGAAGAGTTTGGAGAGAGATTTCCAGATCTCTGATCTGCCCAGACAGATGTATTACTGCACCCTGGATAGAGTCACTTTCCTGTGGAAAAGATGAGAATCAGACAGAGGAAAATCCAGTTCCTGACTCCATATCCCTCCTGCTGGGGTGTGGCTGCCGTGCGGTCAGTGTCCGAGGGGATCCCCCACAGTGACTCCTTTGGTTCTGCTTTTTTCTAGCCTTGTGTTCAGAGACTTTGTTACGGGGTGAGGGGAGGGAGACGGGAGGTTAAAAATGTCACTGTGGGCTTAGCCTGGCAGGAGAGGCCAGGTCTACACTGTACAAAGAGATCAAGCCTTTCTCAGTATGGCAGACTCTAGGGTGTCTGTGTGCGGGGAAAAGGGCCTGAGGGAATCATGCTGTGAAATGAGTTAAAGCCTGTTCTGAAACCTTCACAACTGCCCTTCTCTCCCTGCCAGGCTGCGGAATAACGTCCATGTTTCGCTCCAGTTCATCCCGTCCTCTCGTTGGACAGGGGAGAGAAATGGCTGCAGAGGAGCCAGTTCAGGTAGGTATTATCAGGGGGTTGCTGGTGGGTTCCTCCATGGGGGGAGAGGGACAGCAAATACGTGGGAGATGGGAAGGTTTGCACAGGCTGGTATGGAGGTTGCAGTCTGGTTTGCAGGAAATGCACAGGGTGGAGAAAGGGAGGAGGACAGGGGTGTGCTAAACCTGCTGGGAGTTATTTAATATGTGGCCTAGATTCTAGGAACAGACCCAGGAGGTTCGGCAGTGGAAATGCTCTAGTTTGTGGAGCAGAAAATAATCCAGCTGCATGGGGCTGGGAAAACTGACCAGACTCATAGTGCTGGAGCCTGACCTGACTAACCAGCGGCTGCTGTGAGATATGAAGGGGGCACCCACCAGTGAGGCTTGGGGGAGATTCCCCTCCCTTCACATCCAGCTCTTCAGAATGGGGAGGGTGTTGGGCTTCCTACCAGGGAGCTGTCCCTGGACCCTGCTAGGGACTCCATCTCCTGAATCAGTCAGTGGCTAGTAGGGGGGTGATGGCTCTGCTGGGAGAGAGGAGGGGCTCTCGCTTCGTCCCCTCCCCCTGGTGTTTCCTGGATGCTCTGAGCAGGGTGGGGGTGGGACTCTGACTGCAATCCACCCAGAGTTTCTGTTTGGCTCCTGTCCCCCATGTATGGGGGGGCTGTGAGTGGGGCAGCAGGTACTGAGTGTTGGACTCTCGCTCTTTCAGGGGCCGGTGACCTTCGAGGAGGTGGCTGTGTATTTCACCAGGGGAGAGTGGGCTCTGCTGGACCCTGCTCAGAGAGCCCTCTACAGGGATGTCATGCAGCAGAACTATGAGAATGTGACCTCGCTGGGTAAGGGTTCCTGTCCCCTCTGTTCTTGGAAGGGGAAAAGGAGAGATGGTTCACGCCAGCCCCACAATGCCACCTCTACTCTGTCCTGTTTCAGCATCACCCCGATATGCCAGTGACACACACACACTGCCAGAGACCCTCCCCTGCTGCAGAACGCTTTGGGAACAGAGCACAGGAGCAGTATCACACAGTGTCAAATATCTCCTGTTTGCTCAAGTAAAACAGGGTTAGGAAGCTTCCTACCCCTGACCTCTCAAACCCTGAGCTTTCTCCACCCAGACCACAATAATGCTTGGGGTGTAACAAGCAGGCTGCTGGAGTCAGAGCTGCTGGTCCAGGGTCACTTATCACACAGACACTCCGTGTGTCCTTGAATGCTGGCTGGGGGTATCCAGAGAAGGAAGCTCAGTGGTGGATTTAGCGTGAGTGGGGCCCTGTGCTTAGCTTCATTTTAGGGGTCCCTCCTTGGGACATAGGCAAGAAAAAGAACATTCTCTCATTTCCCTCCCACCCCCATTTTTCATTCTTTTTTTCCTTCCTCCTCCTCCTATAAGTAATAGGAAGTAAATGAAAATAAAGTGAGGTACATTGATTGTTTTTGTCGTCTAACCGATTTTTCCACAGACCACTTGAAAATCGCTGAGTCTTGGTGCACCACTTAATGATCTTTCCATATATTGTTTGTGCCGTTAGCTAACTATTTTAAAGCGCTTTGGATAAGAGCCCTTTATTAAAAATTAAAAATGTTGGAGTGCAGGGTCTGGCCAGGAGTTAGGGTGTGGGAGGTGGCTGAGGGTTGGGACAGGGGATTGGGGTGTGGAGCACTTACCTGGAGCAGCTCCTGTTTCATGCAAGCAATGCAGGTGGGGATGTAGGGGGGCAGGAGTTAGGATGGGCAGAAGGCTGTGTGGGAGGTGCAGTAGTCAGGGCTGGGGTGTGTGATGGGCAGGGGTGGGGATAAGTGGTTATGGGTGGTTGCAGGAATCAGGAGGGCAGGGAACTGGGGTGTGTTTGAGAGGGGTGAAGGAGTAAGGGCTGGGGTGTGAGGGGTGCAGGAGTCAGGAGGGCAGGGTGTTCAGGGGCAGGAGTCAGGGCTGGGGTGCAGGGTCTGGGAGGGAGTTGGGGTGCAGGAGCAGCTGGAGATTGGGGTGCAGGGTCTGGCCAGGTTTTAGGATGCAGGAGGGGCTCAGGGTTGGAGCAGGAGGTTGGGGTGTGAAGTGCTTACCTGGGGCAGCTCCCATTTGGTGTGAGGGTGTAGGTGGCAATGTAGGGGGTGCAGGAGCTCCCATTTGGTGCTCAGGGTGCGGGTGAGGATGTGGGGGGGGGTGCAGGAGTCAGAGCATGGGGTGTGAGGGCTCGTTATGTGGGAGGGGATGCAGGAGTCAGGTCTGGGGGCTGGGAGGGTGGGCTGGGGTACTGGGGGTGCTCCCAGCCCCTACCCTGAGTGGCTCAAGCAGGGGCTGGGGGCAGGGGTATGTGATAGGGAGTGCTTTGTAAAGCAGGAGCAAGTGACCAGGAGCTTTTCAAACAGGGCTGGTAATGGGAGTTTCGTGAGGAGTTTGGAAGGGGAGTGGGAAGGGGGCGAGGTACTCTTGCCATTCTTTAAAACATTTAAGCTATAATACAAACTTCTTGGTTGAAACAAAACCCCTGTTGTTAACCTAGGTAGCTGTAAGAGAGAATGCAGGCAGAAGCCCAGCAGCAGTGTGGGGGCTATCCTGTTTGTTGCTCTCAATGTAGCATGTATGATTACCTGCCCTGTGGGTGGGTAGCTTACGTGTGCATTCGGTGCAAGGAGCTCCTGGCCCGCAGAGACCGCGTGAAGGCTTTGGAGGCCAGGGTGGTGGAACTGGAGACGCTAAGGGAGGCAGAGAAGTATGTTGATGAGGCTTTCCGGGACACTGTAGATTTCTCCCACCTCCGGTCAGACAGCCACTGCACTGTTGAAGAGGATGAAAGGCCCAGGGAAGGAGAGCTGTCAATGGGAGCAGAGGGAAACCTTCCCATAGTTGGGACCCTCCTTCCAGATGGTGTTGGGGTAACCTCTTGCACTGAGGTTACCTCTCCGGGGAGGGAAGCCCAGGCATTAAGAAAAGGCAGCTGTTAGTAATGGCAGATTTGATCATTAGAAACAATGATAGCTGGGTTTGTGATGACCGGGAGAACCGTATGGTGACTTGTCTGCCTGGTGCAAAGGTTGCTGATTTCTCGAGGCATCTAGATAGATTTATTTGTAGTGCTGGGGAGGACCTAGTGGTCATGGTACGTGTAGGCACCAATGACATAAGGAACGGTAGGTGAGACGTCCCGGAGGCCAAATTTAGTCTGCGAGGAAAGAGACTGAAATCGGGGACCTCTATGGTGGCATTCTCAGAAAAGCTTCCAGTTCCACGCACAGGGCCATGTAGGCAGGCAGAGCTTCAGAGTCTCAATGGGTGGATGAGATGATGGTGTAGAGAGGAGGCATTTAGATTGATTAGGAACTGGGGAAACTTTGGGGATGGGTGAGCCTATACAGGAAGGATGGGCTCCACCTAAACCAAAGTGGAAGCAGACTGCTGGCACTTAACATTAAAAAGGTTGCAGAGCAGTTTTTAAACTAAAATGGGGGGAAAGCCAGTGGCTGCAGAGCTGGTGGATCGGACAGAGTCTTGTCTTAGAGGAGAGACTAGTGATAGAGATTTTCTAGTTCTAGTCAGGAAGAGAGGCTGGAAGAGGATAAAGTAGGGGCCAGTTCATTCACACACACAAGAATCTGACACATCAGAAAAGGGCAGACAAATAAACAGTGACAAGTTTTTCAAGTGCTTGTACACAAATGCTAGAAGTCTAAATAATAAGATGGGTGAATTAGAGTGCCTCGTGTTAAAGGAGGATATTGACATAATAGGCATCACAGAAACCTTGTGGAGTGAGGACAATCAATGGGACACAGTCATTCCAGGGTACAAAATATATCGGAAGGACAGAGCAGGTCATAAGAACATAAGAACGTCCGTACCGGGTCAGACCAAAGGTCCATCTAGCCCAGTATCTCTCCACCGACAGTGGCCAATGCCAGGCGCCCCAGAGGGAGTGAACCTAACAGGCAATGATCAAGTGATCTCTCTCCTGCCATCCATCTCCATCCTCTGACAAACAGAGGCTAGGGACACCATTCTTTACCCATCCTGGCTAATAGCCATTTATGGACTTAGCCACCATGAATTTATCCAGTTCCCTTTTAAACATTGTTATTGTCCTAGCCTTCACACCCTCCTCAGGTAAGGAGTTCAACAAGTTGACTGTGCGCTGCGTGAAGAAGAACTTCCTTTTATTTGTTTTAAACCTGCTGCCTATTAATTTCATATGGTGACTCCTAGTTCTTGTATTATAGGAATAAGTAAATAACTTTTCCTTATCCACTTTCTCAACATCACTCATGATTTTATATACCTCTATCATATCCCCCCTTAGTCTCCTCTTTTCCAAGCTGAAGAGTCCTAGCCTCTTTAATCTTTCCTCATATGGGACCCTCTCCAAACCCCTAATCATTTTAGTTGCCCTTTTCTGAACCTTTTCTAGTGCTAGAATATCTTTTTTGAGGTGAGGAGACCACATCTGTACACAGTATTCGAGATGTGGGTGTACCATGGATTTAAATAAGGGCAATAATATATTCAGTCTTATTCTCTATCCCCTTTTTAATGATTCCTAACATCCTGTTTGGTTTTTTGACCGCCTCTGCACACTGCATGGACATCTTCAGAGAACTATCCATGATGACTCCAAGATCTTTAGCTACAACGAGTCAGGAAAAATTTGCCCCCATCATATTGTATGTATAGTTGGGGTTATTTTTTCCAATGTGCATTACTTTACATTTATCCACATTAAATTTCATTTGCCATTTTGTTGCCCAATCACTTAGTTTTGTGAGATCTTGTTGAAGTTCTTCACAATCTGCTTTGGTCTTAAGTATCTTGAGCAGTTGAGTATCATCTGCAAACTTTTTCACCCAACTGTTTACCCCTTTCTCCAGATCATTTATGAATAAATTGAATAGGATTGGTCCTAGGACTGACCCTTGGGGAACACCCCTCTCCATTCTGAGAATTTACCATTAATTCCTACCCTTTGTTCCCTGTCTTTTAACCAGTTCTCAATCCATGAAAGAACCTTCCCTTTTATCCCATGACAGCTTAATTTACGTAAGAGCCTTTGGTGAGGGACCTTGTGAAAGGCTTTCTGGAAATTTAATACACTATGTCCACTGGATCCCCCCATACTCAGGGGGTGGGGAGGGGAGTGGCACTGTATGTTAAAGAAAATGTAAACTCAAATGAAGTAAAAATCTTAAATGAAACCACATGTTCCATAGAATCTGTACGGATAGTAATTGCATGCTCTAATAAGAATATTAGAATTGGGATCTGTTATCGACCACCTGTCAAAGACAGTGATAGTGAGGATGAAATGCGAAGGGAGATTAGAGAGGCTATCAAAATAAAGAACTCCATAATAGTGGGAGATTTCAATTATCCCCCTATTGACTGGGTACATGTCACCTCAGGACAAAATGCAGACACAAAATTTCTGGATGCTTTAAATGACTGTTTCTTGGAGCAGCTGGTACAAGAACCTGCAATAGGAGAAGCAACTCTCGATTTAGTCCTGAGTGGAGCGCAGGATCTAGTCCAAGGGCTAACTATAACAGGACCACTTGGAAATAGTGACCATAATATAACAACATTTAACATTCCTGTGGTGGGAAGAACAGCTCAACACTGGCATTTAATTTCAGGAAGGGGAACTATGCAAAAATGAGGGGGTTAGTTAAACAGAAATTAAAAGGTACAGTGACTAGAGTGAAATCCCTTCACGCTGCATGGACACTTTTCAAAAACACAATATTAGAGACCCAACTTAAATGTGGGGGGAGGGATAGCTCAGTGGCTTGAGCATTGGCCTGCTAAACCCAGGGTTGTGAGTTTAATCCTTGAGGGGGCCGCTTAAGGATCTGGGGCAAAAATTGGTCCTGCTAGTGAAGGCAGGGAGCTGGACTCAATGACCTTTCAAGGTCCCTTACAGTTCTAGGAGATTGGTATATCTCCAGTTGTTGTTGTTGTTATTATTATTATTATATACCCCAAATTAAAAAACACAGCAAAAGAACTAAAAAAGAGTCACCGTGGCTTAACGACCATGTAAAAGAAGCAGTGAGAGATAAAAGGGCATCTTTTAAAAAGTGGAAGTCAAATCCTAGTGAGATACATAGAAAGGAGCGTAAACACTACCAAATTAAGTGTAAAAATGTAATAAGAAAAGCCACAGAGGAGTTTGAAGAAGGGGCTAGCCAAAAACTCAAAAGGTAATAACAAAAGCAGGAAGCCTGCTAAACAACCAGTGGGGCCACTGGAGGATTGAGATACAAAAGGAGCCCTTAAAGATGATAATGTCATTGCGGAGAAACTAAATGGATTCTTTGCTTCAGTCTTCATGGCTGAGGATGTTGGTGACATTCCCAAACCTTTTGTGGGTGACAAATCTGAGGAACTGCCACAGATTGAAGTGTCACTAGAGCAGGTTTTAGAACTACTTGATAAACTTTTAACTGTACCAAGTCACCGGGACCAGATGGTATTTACCAAGAGTTCTGAAGGAACTCAAATGTGAAATTGGGGAACTATTAGCTATGGTTTGTAACCTGTCTTTAAATCGGCTTCTGTACCCAATGACTGGAAGATTGCTAATGTAACGTCAATATTTAAAAAGGGCTCTAGAGGCGATCCTGGCAGTTGCATACTGGTAAGTCTAACATCTGTACCAGGCAAATTAGTTGAAACAATAGTAAAGGAATAAAATTGTCAGGCACATAGAAGAACAAAAATTGTTGCGCAAAAGTCAATATGGTTTCTGTAAAGGGAAATCATGTCTTACTAATCTATTAGAGTTCTTTAAGGTGTCAACAAACATATGGACAAGGGAGATCCAGTGGACTTAGTGTACTTAGATTTCCAGAAACCCTTTGACAAGGTCCCTCACCAAAGGCTCTTACATAAATTATGTTATCATGGGATAAGAGGGAAGATCTTTTCATGGATTGAGAACTGGTTAAAAGACAGGGAACAAAGGGTAGGAATAAATGGTAAATTTTCAGAATGGAGAGGAGTAACTAGTGGTGTTCCCCAAGGGTCAGTCCTAGGACCAATCCTATTCAACGTATTCATAAATGATCTGGAGAAAGGGGTAAACAGTGAGGTGGCAAAGTTTGCAGATGATACTTGTGACGATGTGATCGTGGTGGGACCCAACTGAGAGTGATGAATCGCTTAAAACAGGGCAGTTACAGCCCAAGGCTGGGATTTTTCCACCTCTAAGGCAAGGCAAACCAAACCAGCCAGCCAAAGAGGACTTTGGTTTCACCCCACTGGTTAACCACAAGTCACACAAGCAATTCCCTTAGACACTCCAGTCTCCCAGTATCACCACCAGTGCCACCCGTCCCGGGGAGGAATGGTTATGAAAACGAACACCCCAATAAAAGAAAAAGGTTCTCTCGATCCCAAAGAATCAAGCCCCAGACCAAGGTCAATATACATATCAGATCTTACCCACAAATCATGCTGTTGCCAATTCTTTAGAATCTAAAGGTTTATTCATAAAAGGAAAAAGATAGAGATGAGAGCTAGAATTGGTTAAATGGAATCAATTACATGCAGTAATGGCAAAGTTCTTAGTTCAGGCTTGTTGCAGTGATGGAGTAAACTGCAGGTTCAAATCAAGTCTCTGGAGTACATCCTCCTCTGGGATGGGTCAGTCAGTCCTTTGTTCAGAGCTTCAGTTTGTAGCAAAGTTCCTCCAGAGGTAAGAAGCAGGATTGAAAACAAGATGGAGATGAGGCATCAGCCTTTTATAGGCTTTTCCAGGTGTAAGAACACTTCTTTGTTCTTACTGTGGAAAATGACAGCAAAATGGAGTCTGGAGTCACATGGGCAAGTCCCTGCATACTTTGCTGAGTTACAAGGCATATCTGCCTTCTCTCAATGGGTCAGTTGAATAGCTGATGGTCCTTAATGGGCCATCAAGCATGCTAGGCAGAGCTAACACCAACTTCTCTGGGATGTCTCCCAGAAGCACAGCCTAAGTTGGAAATACAGACAGTACAGAGCCAATACTCATAACTTCAACTACAAAATGATACATACATATAGACCCCATAATTATAACCAGTAACCCATAACCTGGTCTTGGACACCTTATATGACCCCCTTCACATAAGATTTGGTGCCACTACAGGACCTTGGTTGCAACCATGTTCTATATGGTCCCAGATTATATCAATAACGTCAGAATACTAAACTGCTCAAGTTAAGACCAAAGCAAACTGTGAAGAACTTCAAAAAGATCTCACAAAACTAAGTGACTGGGCAACAAAATGGCAAATGTGTATAAATGTCAAGTAATGCAGATTGGAAAAAATAACCCCAACTATACATACAATATGATGGGGGCAAAATTAGGCTAATCAGGAAAAAGATCTTTTTGTCATTGTGGATAGTTCTCTGAAGACATCCAGCAGTGTGCAGCGGAAGTCAAAAAAGCAAACAGGATGTTAGGAATTATTTAAAAAGGGATAGACAGTAATACAGAGAATATCTTATTGCCCTTGTATAAATCAATGGAAATAACTAATTTAGACCCCATCATTTTATATGTATATTTGGGATTATGTTTGCCAATGGGCTGCAATATGTGTTATCCTGACATCGAGTACTGCTGAGATTCTGCATTCAATAATATCCCTGCCCTTCCTGTTCCCGTTCTCCACTGAGCCCCACGCTTATGTTTCCAGCTTCCCGAGGACTCTGTCTTTGTCTCTGGACCCATCTGTCAGCAAGAAGCAGTGCCAGGGAGACTTCGATTTCTGGGACGTGGATTTACTTTCTGTGTGTTTTAGGAGACTCTTTGAAATTGAGTGTCTGTGACATTAAGCACAGTACAATCTGGACTGTTAACAGCTGTGTCCCCTCAGTTCCCCAAGCTGAGGTGCCTTTTACGCTGCTCTACTGTGAGAGCAGCCACTCCTGGGCAGTTCACACGCAGTCTCCAGCATGTAACTCGCTCCCAGCTACACAGTATTGAGTGCTGCTAGTCAGTGACTCACAAATTACAGTGCCCCACAGGAGAACCCCAGAAAATTCTCTGCTCCCAGACTTCCCCCAGAAATGTGCATCTTGCACTATCCAGCACACTCCTGAACAATGGGAGCTCATATGAAATCTGTTGTTTCATCAGTGGAAAATGACATGCACCAGCTTTCCAAATGGAGTTTCCAACACACTTTAATCCAAACACACTGGTTTGATTAAAAAAAAAAATTATTAACTACTGAAAAAAAAGATTTGAAGTGACTACAAGTAATGAGGCATAAAAGTCAGAATTGTTTACAAAAGAAATTGAAGATAAACACAAACTAATGTTTAACCTAACAAGCTAAAAGGGATTTAAAACAAATGTTTCTCTCACCATCTGCTGAGACAGGCTGGTTTTCCTTTCAGCCAGGACTCCCCCTAACCTGCCCCTGCCGCCCACATTCAGTTCTTCAGGAGTTGTCATGAGCAGAGGGAAAGGGGGGAGAGAGAGAGAGAGTCTCATGCATCTTCCTCACCTCTTTTTATAATTCAGTCCTTTGTACTAGAAACCACTTCAGTTCTCAGCTGAGTCATGGTGACAGGCTGTCATAGATACGAGCTTCAAGTGTCCCTGTAATGGAATGTAAATGTCTTCTTCACACCTTCCCCCTGGTGGAGAATGTCTATTTGACCAGCTGTTTGTCTTGCTGTCTCTGAGGAACTTAAGGTTAGGGTTGCAGTTTTTTCAGTAATATCATACCGTAAAATCTCATCACTTTCCATACCATGTTGCTACACAGTTTAACAGGAGGATATTCAGTAGATTATGTCTTTTCAAATGGTACCTAACAAGCCATACAGTGATAAATGAAGGGGAGGGGAGGGATCTCCCTTTTATAAACACCCAGCCAGCCAGTGGGCTGTAAAATCCCTGTTGGTGCGAGTTCTCTGCTTGCTTTACCTCTAAAGGGTTAACAAGCCAACAGGGTTTAAAAAAAAAAAAAGTATTGGGCACCTGACCAAAAGAGCCAATGGAAAGGCTAGAACTTTTTAAAATAGGAAAGTAACTTTCCCTTTGTCTGTTGTTCTCCGGAGAAGGCGACACGGAGTAGCAATGCTGTGTATGGCTTGAAGCAGGTATGAAAATTCATCTTCCATACCTGGAAGAAATGATTTGGCCAGGGAATGTTTAGACAGACACAATCAGGTTTATTTTTTATTTTGGCTTTTGGATCTCCTCGATGCTGTCCCAGATGCTTTTGTTTGCTTGTAGGCTTTAGGCTGAACCCCCAAGAAAGCTATTTTGGGTGCTTACAAAAATTTTCTTTTAAGATCTAGCAAAAGCCTAAGTTCCAGATGTATTGTTTTACTTTTCAATTTTAATAAAATTTACCTCTTTTAAGAATAGGATTGGATTTTTGGTGTCCTAAGAAGTTTGTGTGTGTTGTTTGATTAGCTGGTAGCCACAGCTAATTTCCTTTGTTTACTTTCTCAGCTCTTTCCCGGAGGGGCGGTGAAAGGGCTTGAGGGTGACCCAGAGGGAAGAATTCTCAAGTGCTCCTTCCTGGGTCCAAGGGTTTGGGGGGTTTTTGCCTTTGGGTGGTGGCAGCATTTACCAAGCCAAGATCAGAGTAAAGCTGTAACTTTGGGGCTTTAATACAAGCCTAGAGTGGCACAAATTCATTTGTAGAATCCTGTCGGGCCCCCACTTTCTGCACTCGGAGTGACAGAGTGGGGATTCAGCCCTGACACATACTATGAACAAACTTGATCATAATTTTCTAGAAGAGTGAACATAGGGGAACAGACTAGCACAGTGTCTGTGTGTTCCCAACATATATGTGGGTATTATCGTCCCTCACAAGCAAGGTGTTAGGCATCTTCAAACACCTGAGGAACCGGTCCTGGGAATTGACTGGTTTATTAGGTGACACTGTATGGAATTGAGAGACACTTTATATTATTATTATTTTATTATAAATACTGTGGCAAATTGCCGGTACTGTTATGCTGGGTCTCGCGCTTTCTCTTATTTGGGGAAGGTTCAGGGCGCCACTGCTTGCCTCTGAATCGGTATTTTAATTACCCCATTAGTGTCCTTGAGGAGGGGAGTGGAGAGGGAGGGACCTGGGCCCGCCCTCTTCTCCAGGTCCCAACCCAGGGGCCCTGAGGTTAGTGGTGAACCACTTGAACTGGCGGTTCCTTCCCCTGGCCTACTTCCCTCTCCTGCCCTTCAGCTTGTGGAGGGGGTTCTTGCTCTCCTTCTGCACAAACTAGGTGCCCCTTACCTAGGGTTTTTGGATTTCTCAGCCCACCGCAGCACTCCTCCAAACTTTCCTTTTGTCTCTCTTCAAAACTCTTCTCTGCTCCAACCAAACCTTCCTGCTCCAACTCCCACACTGTCTGACTGAAGCAGGGTTTTTTATCACCTGACTGACTGCTGGGGCTCTAATTGGCTTCAGGTCCTCTAGTTCAGGGGTCCCCAACCTTTTCAGGACCAGGGACCGGTAGACCTCCTGCAGGCACGCGTGCGGGAGGTCCACTGGGTCGGTTCGCGGACCGGTTTGTAAGAGGCCGCGGACCGGTACCGGGCCGCGGACCGGGGGTTGGGGACCCCTGCTCTAGTTAATCTGTAGCAAACCTTCCTCCCCTTGCAGGGAATAAGGCTCCCTGCTAACACTCTCCTGCTGCCCTCTGGCCATGCTGTATCACAATACCAATATGATGAAATTGCAATGAATCGTGCTATATATGCCATATAAGGAGTCAGTGAAAATGTTATGAGTTTCCAAGTATGATAATCTTGTTTCTATCTTTGTATTGTGAGTTACAGATATGTAGGGTATATCTGTATTCCAGACTTGTGGAGTGTTTCTGAGTGACACCCCCAGACATATTGGCATCAGCGCTGCCCAGCCTGTTCGATGGCCCAGCCAGGGTCACCAGCCCTACAATGAACCCATGGAAAGGATTAAGGGGATACGCCTATTGAGTCAGCAAGACATGCAGGGTTATGCCTGTTGTGGCAAATTGCCAGAACTATTATGATGGGTCTCGTGCTTTCTCTTCTTTGGCGGGGGGGGGGGGGGGTCAGAGCACCATTTCTTGCCCCTGAATTGGAATATTAACTGCCCCACTAGTGTCCTAGAGGAGGGGAGTGGAGAGGGAGGGACCTGGGCCCGCCCTCTACTCCAGGTCCCAGCCCAGGGGCCCTGAGGATAGTGGTGAACCACTTGAACTGATGGTTCCTTCCCCTGGGCTACTTCCCGCTCCTGCCCTTCAGCTTGTGGGGGCTTCCTGCCCTCCCTCTGTACAAGCCAGGTGCCCCTTACCTAGGGTCTTGGACTTCTTAGCCTATTGCAGCACTTCTCCAAACTTTCCTCTGCTTCCCTTCAAACTGTTCTCTGCTCCAATACCAATCCCCTCTGCTCCAACTCCTTCCCTGTCTGATTGGAGCAAGGGTCTTTATCAGGTGACTGACTGCTGGGGCTCTAATTGGCTTCAGGTGCTCTAGTTCATCTATAGCAAACTTTCTTCCCTCTACAGGGAATAAGGCTCCCTTCTAACCCTCTCCTGCTGCCCTCTGGCCATGCTGTATTGCACTGTGTACTGAGAACTTCAAGGCTTTTCCATGCCATGTGCTGTGAAGCTTGTGTTTGGGACACAGGAATTAGAAGCCACTTGACAAAAGGAATATAAAGGGTAGCTGCATCATCTCCATTTTGTCTTCAATTCCTCTTCCTACCTCTGGAGCAACTTCTCTACAAACCGAAGGCTTGAACAAAGGACTGAATAATGTGGATGTGTACCAGAGAGCTTTTCAAGCCAGAAACTCACCAATACTGCTAAGAACCAGATGTATAGATTTCTGAATGTGTCTGACTGCTTTCCCATTTAACAACTCCCTTTTTCTTTTATAATAAACCTTTAGTTTAGATGCTTTCTTGCTTATAAACCTTTAATTTAGATGCCAATGATTGGCTGGCATCGTAGTATTTTGAGTAAGATCCAAACCTATACTGACCTGGTAATGTGGCTGACTCTGGGGTCAGAAGAACACTTTGTTTATGTGAGCAGAGTTTTTAAATAACCTCTCACTGTGCTGGACCTAGGTGCTGATTGGGAGTCAGAGAACTGGAATGCAATAAAAGGGGCCGTGTGATTTCTTTTTTCAGTTTCTCGATAACCAGTGTGGGGGATCAGATGTACAGTTGGTGACTGGTTGGTGAGTTTAACTTCCGTGTTAACCACCAGTTTGGGGAGCCTCTGCTCTCCCTTTTTCAGCCTGCCCTGGTCTTGTCATTTTCAGTGAGGACTAGCCCAGGGACACCGGGTCACACTAAGTATTAAAGTTAAATTAATGAATGTTTTTTTATGACAAAGTTTTATGAAATCAACGGAACTCCTTTGTTTTCTTTCACCTGAGCAGGGTTTCCATTTTCCAAACCTGATGTGATCTCCCAGCTGGAACAAGGGGAAGAGCCATGGGTCTCAGACCTGCAGGGTTCAGAGGGAAAACAGACCCTGAGATCTTCCTGCAGAGGTGAGGAAACATTAAACCAACTCTGAGTGTGAAAGTGCCTGAAGGAAACATCTGGGATGCCCTACCAAGCCCTTGAGAGGTCTCTCAGTTCATTATTGTTGCCAGCAGGGGTCATATCCTCAGGGTAACTATAGCTCATGGCTTCCCGTAGATTCTAGCAGACACCAGGCAGTAGCTTCCTCCCTTCCCCCTGAGAATTTGGATGGGATTTGAAAGCCAAATTGATCCCCTCCTCTCTCCTGTTTTGGGGAAGAGTATGGGGGAGTTCAGTTTGTGATTTTTATTTGACCTCCCTCCAGCACTTAGTTTGTTTTGGCTTTTCACTTTTCATCCCTGTTTGATGTTTCTGTCTTTTTCACCGCAGGTGATGCAATGGCATGTGAGAAAGAGGAGCAGAGTTCTCAGCAGAAAAATGTTCAGCAAGTGGATAAACACAGAGCATTATTGCAAAGATCAAAAAGCCATGTGTCCAGGAGTCATGAGGAGGAAAACTCCTGTGAGATTCAGCACAGACCAGAGAGAGAACAAGGAAACCAGCCGGGGGTGAAAATGGGTAAACGTATTTCCTCTCAGGGAACTCAGAAGGACCTCAAGGAAACCACAACAAAGCAGGAAATCATCATTGGAAAGAGAAAAAATACATGCACAGTGTGTGGAAAAAACTTATGTGACTACTCAGCCCTTCTTAATCATCAGAGAATCCATACAGGCGACTGGCCCTATGAGTGCTGTGAGTGTGGGAAAAGCTTCAATCGCAGATCAGCCCTTTCTGTTCATCACAGAATCCACACAGGGGACAGGCCCTACAACTGCAGTGAGTGTGGGAAAACTTTCAATCGCAAATCGGACCTTTCTGAACATCAGAGAATCCACACAGGGGACAGGCCCTACGAATGCCGTGAGTGTGGAAAAAGCTTCACTCAAAGATCAGCCCTTTCTGTTCATCAGAGAATCCACACAGGGGACAGGCCCTACGAATGCCGTGAGTGTGGGAGAACCTTCACTAGCGGCTCACACCTTTCTGCTCATCAGAGAATCCACACGGGGAGGCCCTATGAATGCCGTGAGTGTGGGAAAAGCTTCACTCACAGATCAGCCCTTTCTGTTCATTAGAGAATCCACACAGGGGAGAGGCCCTACGAATGCAGTGAGTGTGGGAAAAGCTTCACTAGCAGCTCAGCCCTTTCTAAACATCAGAGAATCCACATGGGGGACAGGCCCTACGAATGCCGTGAGTGTGGGAAAAGCTTTAGTCAGCGCTCAAACGTTATCGCACATCAGAGAATCCACACGGGAGAGGCCCTTTGAATGCCGTGAGTGCGGGAAAAGCTTCACTCACAGATCTGCCCTTTCTGTTCATCAGAGAATCCACACAGGAGAGGCCCTACGAATGCCGTGAGTGTGGGAAAACCTTCTCTTGGCACTCAGCCCATATTAGCCATCAAAGAATCTGCAAGGGCAATGAACACCATAAAACCCTCTAGGGCTATCAATTTTTTTTCTTAATACTTTTCCTGATTCCCACATAATAACTTTTTAAATCTGTTTGAACTGTTTGCAGCACTGTTATCCCTCAGCTTGGCCAGATGAGTGGCCCATTTATGCGTTTTGTAGTTTGCCTTCTTTTGAGGTGGGCCCATTTGTCCTTTCTATCAACTCAATTATCCCACAAGTAACTGGAGTGTGCCCTTCCTATGAGGAACCTTGGAGCGTCACATTTATACCATTCCTCCTATTGCAAAGTTATTGTTAGAGTCGCCAGTGGTACAGATTGTATCCTTGCCAATTGTTCTCACGTTGCTCTGGGTTGTGCTGAAGAGCAGTTACATTGGGAATTTTTCATATTATAGTTAAATAAAGAGGAGCAGGGAAAAAAAGTGTCATTTCAGCCTCTGTGACACTGGAAGGAGATGGGGTGGTTCAGAGATTCCCTCCTTCCCCATCACTCCAGAACTGTTACATTTTGGCTTCTCTGTGCAGAGTTTATTTTCATCACATTCTATCCCTCCACTTCTCAAAATGTCATATGAGGAAGAGTTCTCAGCTGTCTGTGCTTGGCGATGATGCTTTGATTTCTTTCCTGCTATATCAGAGTCGCTATGCCTGGAGATGAAAGTGTCAAAGACCTGGAAGGGGAATTTAAATGGATCCCAAACATAGTGTGATTATTTGGCGTTTAAATTCCAGGTTTCATCTATTGGTAAAGCCACTTCTGGCAAGAGGACTATTTTGTCCCCCATTATGGGGATGCTGGGATACTTACAATTTTGTAAATAACATAACTGACTATTGAGAGAGTGCTGAGTGAAGCTGCTTTGAATGGATCAGAGGAGAAAGTGATGGGATTCTAAATAATCAGATGTAACCTGCTCTGGAATTTCTCTTGATACTTTCATTGTCATGTATTCTGTCTCTCTGTGATGTGGGTTTCTCTCTTTCCTGAAGGCTGTTTGCTCACCCAATTGGATATTAGTTCAGTTCGATAGGACGTAGCTCAGATTTATTGGAGAATTGAAGACAAATGACCATTTCCTAAAGTCCTCATTTGTCACTTCAGCTTTGCTTTTTCCCCACCCCTCCATGATGACAGTTCAAGTGCAGTTCTGTCAACAGTGGAGAACTCTCCAATTTACTGCACAATGCTAACAAAGAAACAGCAGTGATTTAAAATCTCCATTCGGAAATGGTGAACAACAGCAGAACCCCAACTAACTGAAGAAGTGCATACGATCACAGTGGAGTTCAATTATTTAAGTCAGTATTTTCTCAGATGATTTGGGGAGAGAATTCCACATTAAGTGATTTTTAACTTGGCAAAATGCCCATGTATTTGGTTCCCGAAGCATTTTTGTAACCCATGCCCCACAGAAGATCTTTCCTATTTGGAATGCTCCCCTTCATGATGCAGATGTTGAGGAAAGAAAAGTGGTATTTTTGTTCAATTTATCCTTAATAGATGCTGAAAATGTGTATAAAATGAAATCAATGTTGGAAATCTAATAGCAGCAGAAAAATAGCTCTTTTTAAATAGAAATTCTAGCTCTGGTAACAAAGATTCTGATCCAGGCCTGTATCCAGTCCCTTGCCTGGCCCTGTGTCACCAAATTAAAGAAAAGCTGGGCATGTTTCCGGAAGCCATTGCTTACGACACTGCTGAGATTTTGAGTGGTTTTGTAAAGGATTCTACTTTTGAGAAGTGTAAATTTACCTAAAAGGGCAAGGAAACAAAGGGCATCAGGAATGTATGTTTTTTCGGATGAGGCAAGAAAAGGGAGTAGCATTATCCCTCTTGGGTAGCCCCTGTTCAATTCCAGGTCAGAAAGCAAAACTCTCCTGCAAGAATATCCAAAAAATATTGTGTTTCACTTCACTTCATAAGTACAGTTGTGGGCAATTAAATGATGACCCTAAAATTTCATAAAAGCAAAGAACGCTGAACAAAAAAGTGTGGGAAATACGGATGTATCTGAGAAAATGGCTTGGAATGAAGGAAGACAAAATGGATCGGTCGAAAGAAAAGACCCTGTTTCCCCCTAGTTTGGAACTTCTCTCACAATTACTGGAATAGAAAAGCTAAACAAATGGTGTCCTATTGTTGTAAAGGAGATTGAAGTGAAGCCATTTTCTCCAGATAAAAGAAAATGGTCATGTCAGGAGTGGGATTTGAAACCTCGTCTCTATGTAGAAACCAGAACACCCAAGAGAGAGGAAAAGAGAGTCTTAAAACTGGCACTTTGGACCAGTCCCAAATCCTAACGCTACAAAGAATGTGACTTATCAACCCTAGTTTTCATTAATATTTGATGACACTCTTTAGGGAGGCCAAGATGGCACATCTCTTTCAACTCCTAGAGACCTTCTCCAGCACAGCTGATTTTTAGGCACACTCACCCGGACCTAAAGTTACACGTTCCCTGGAGTTCCATGAGTTCTGCAGTGTTGGAATCTCCTGCTCACGTTTTAAGCAAACAAAAGATGGGTGCTGGCATTCTGAGACCCTCAAAATCCTGCCCTGGGGGCCAGACAGTTAAGCAACCAGCATCGACAACCTCTACCATCATAGCATCCTGTCTGGCAACAACTCACTTATCAATAGCTGGGGTCTGAAATCCTCATTTCTTTGTTCTTCTATCACTGTAGTCTCCACTTTCCTATTGCTTGTCTGTATAATCTCTGTCTGGTTCTGTGATTGTTTCTGTCTGCTGTATAATTAATTTTTTGGGTGTAAATCAATTAAGGTGGTGGGGTATAACTGGTTAGATAATCATGTTACAATATGTTAGGATTGGTTAGTTACATTTCAGTAAAATGATTGGTTAAGGTATAGCAAAGCAGAACTCCAGTTTTACTATATAGTTTGCAGTCAATCAGGAAGTAAGGGGGGGAATGGAATGTGGGTAGGGGAATTGGAGTTATGTTTTGCTAAGGGGGGAATAGAAAGAGGGACACAGACAAGCCTCTGTGGTGTCAGAGCTGGGAAGGGCGATACCGAGGAAGGAAATTGGAATCGTTGCTTGCTGGAAGTTTACCCCAATAAACATTGAATTGTTTGCACTTCTTGAACTGCGGGTATTGCTGCTGTCAGTCATGCGAGAAGGACCAGGGAATGGGAGGGTGATGGGATAAACCCTCTAAGAAGTACGTCTTTCAGGATGTGAAAAACCCTGGAATCAGTATAATTAAGCTGACCTAAGCCATGGTTAGATAGTGCTAAATGAAAGAAAAGATTGTTCTGTCAATGTAGCTATTACAGGGATGGAAAACCCCTCCACTCACTGTAGCAACTGTCTACTCCACAGTGCTATAGCAGTGTCACAGCAACATTTTAAGTGTAGACAGCCTCAGAGCGAGACCAGGTCTGGCTCTGTGGATGCTCTGGCACTACAACAAGAGCAGTGACAATACACGAATGCTTCCGTAGTTGGCAGGATTCAAACTTGCCTGGGGAGACCCCAGTGGATTTCTAGTCCATCGCCTTAATCACTCACCCGCAACTACTTGATGTATAGGTGCTTCACTACACAATGATTCTGTTCTCACTGAATTGTCACTTCCAATTGCTCAGACCAGCTCCCCCAGCACACTCCTGGCTGTGCATTAGTGTAAGTGTGTCCACGGCTGAACAGCAAGAGTTCCTGCCCATTTCCCTTCCGGCTGGAGCATGATTAGAGTGTGTTTGTGGTTAATGACATTGCTATAGATTGTTGTTCAGTCCCCACACTGACAATTCAGACCGTCCCGTTCCTATTCTAATCTCCACCAGATCATGCCAATAGGAGTCAGGATTTCTCTGGGGCACTGAAATGTTTCAGGGGGTTGGTACATGAACTCAGCCTTGCATCCATCCCTGATGTTTCATGGACTAACAACAGCAGCGTAAAGAAAGAGCTGATCCAATATCTCACTGTCAGAGGTGAAGGTGGCCTCGTCCCATCTGCATGACCATTGCCATTGCAAGAGAGAAGGTTTCAATGGAATCGAATGCCCTGGCTCAGACAAGAGACACAGGGGGGTTTTGCTGTTCATGGATCTGTGCAAAGGAAATTGTGTCTCTGTGTGAAATTGAGGAGGGAAATGAAACGTCCCCATGGTGGCCCAATGCCCTAAGGAATGTGGGCGATGGACTCCGGCTGGGAAATGATTTCACAGGATCAATGTATTGCCCTGATTGAAAGCTATGGCTAAAAGGCAGCCACTGTTGTTCGTACCTGAACCGTTGTAGGGACGCCCGAGTGGGTATCAAGTCCACTGCCTTAACCAGGGGTAGTCGATTATTTTATCAAAATTCAAATTTCTTGGTCAAGGCATAGTCAATGTATAGACACCACAGAAAATAATACACTGATGATAAGAAGAAGAATATAGAAATATTTTGCAGTCACTATGGGCATAACTATGATAATTGTTTTGTGTTTCACTCTTTATATATGGCAGCACCTTCCTTCCCTTTAGACTTCTAGTTTACCAAGGGTAAAACTAAACATCTCTTCAGATACCAGGGCGTGTTTGTGTTCATTCCTGCTAGCTACACAGGGATTTGATGTAGCTGCTTTCAATCCTCCGGCTCTGCTGGGATAAGTAACATTTCAGGCGGTCACTGAACTGAAGGAGGGAGATCATTTTTTGACAGGTTACGCCTCGTCTTAAAGGTGTTTGGCAGTCTTGTTTCCCAGGTCTCTTCTGAGGGAAAAAAGTTTCTGTGCAAAATACCAAAACTTTTAACAGAGCGGAGGGAAAGGCAACAGCCACATGATGAGGCCACAACATGATTCTTTTACGTGGGACGACTCTGAACACTGACTGATCTGCACTCTCTTGTGTTTGAAGAGATGTTTAGTTTTGCACTTGGGAACCTATAAGGCTGAAGCAATGTTATGGATAGTGACACAGCGATTGAAGGGTTATTTAAGGTTGTAAAAATTGTTAAAAACACTGAGCTTAAACTTGAACTGCCTGTTATTAAAGGCTGGTTTCCCCATGTCGGTTCCATAAGCTCTGCTAGAAAGGCCCTGGGTTCTCTCCTGCCTCGGTGGGAACTAGAGGGGAATCGGCCCCTGCTGCCCTTGGCTCCAGGCTGATTTTTCTGGGGAGGGGGCGTGGAATTGATTGGTTTGCTGTTGAGAAGGGAGCCAGGCCAGTTCTCAGGGAACGAGAACTCCCAGCATCTGCCCAGCCCAGCCCAGGCTACTGCCCTGTCCCAGCCTCTGTTCCCCTGGGGGCCCTGCATATTTGACTCTAGAGCAGGCCGGGAGCAGCAGCTGAGGCAGAGGACACCTGGGCTGGGCAGATAGGAGGGAATTTAGCAAGTGGAAATGGTAAAACCGCAGTGAAGTATTACCTTGGACTCGACGGCATTTCTCCATTGGTCTGTCTGCTTTGGGGCAGGGACAATGACACGTCCTGCTGCATTCGTCATTTCAAAGGGGGGTTTAGGATTTTCATTCTCAGACACGGTGCACAAAGCAGGACTCAACCCAGGGTGCAAACGAAATGAGCCACTCACAGGTTCTGGCAGCCACAATGAGCCTTTGGTGCGAGAGCTCAGACCTGCCCCTGTCCCACAGGGAGGGGGGGTGTCTACAAGGGGCTTGGACCACTGATCTATCAGCACCTAACTCCCAAACTTTCAGTAACTCTATCATCAGTGCCCGTGAGTGTAATTTAAACCATGAGAAAAACCACACTAGGCTAGACCAAAGGCCCATCAAGCTCTGAATCTTGTCCTCTGACAGTAGCCAAGAGCAGGTGCCCCCAAAGCCACCACTGGGAGTTGAACCCAGGATCACCTATTTACAAGGCAGGGGCTTTAGCCAGCTTAGCCATGGTGCCTGCCTGGGTGTAAGACATAGTGTCTGCCCACACCTGACTCCCTGCCATCTCCACCAGGCCCTGACAAGCTTTCCTTGTGTTTGGATTCTGCAAAGCAGAGGTGACGTTTTCCTTGTAAGCTGTGTGTGTGTGAGTGACTCTTTGGCCAGGTCTGCACTACAAAGTTGTTTCAGCAGAAATATATTGCTCAGGTGTGTGAAGAACAACGCTCCCTCGGTCGGCAGCTTGGTGTGGCTGGTGTACACACTGCAATGCCACGTCTGGCAACAAAACTGCCCTGTTTTGGTGACAAAATAAAACCACTTTGATGAGAGGCCTAGAGCTTTTTGCAGCAAACTTACAGTGACAGAGTGCCAGTGTAAATGCTGCTGGTCATTAAATCACCATAACTGGCCTCCGCCAGTATCCCACAATGCCCGCCGTGAACTCACCTGCCCTGCATTCCTGCTAAAGAGGCTTGGCCTCTCCCCTTTCATAGCGCCAGGAAGTTCTGACAGCTGAGCCTGCTGCTCTGCTCCGGCAGCCAGGAACAAATCACTGCCGTGGAATGCTGCTCTCCGGCCCTGCGAACACAGAGCAGGGGGCGGGAACTTCCATACATGGGGGGGCCACCGGCATCCGAACTATGACACCCCATGACACCCCTTCCCTCGAGGAGGCTCTTACCTTCTAAACAGGGACGGCTGTTTTCTAGTAAAATCACTAAAAGGGAAGGAGAAAACTCGAAAGAGGTTCCTCCTGGCACTCACGTCCGTGAACCCGAATACTCCCTCAGTCCTCAAAGAGAGACCTGGAGAAGGAGACTTGCTGCAGCAAAGCCACAGGGGTCTCTGAGGTTTCCCTGGCCCCTCGCCCCGGTCCTGCCTGGCTGATGTCAGCATCTCTCTGTGAGGTCACCACCTCCCCACCGCCTTGGACCAATAGTCTGAGGTCCTGCAAAAGGCCTTTGTGATGTCACTGCCACACCCCTCCCTTGCTGTGCCAATGTCCTGCCCCTGGCCAGGCACTGTGGAGGTTTGAGCTACTCCCTGTGGATCACCCCACTCAAGGAGCGTTTGGTCTAGGCAGCAAGCCGGCTAGACAGGGAAACATCAGACGCTGCTCCCAATGCTACACTCGGTTTTTCAGAAATTAGTCGACTTTATGGCCAGAAGAGACCATTAGAGCATCTAATCTGACCCCCTGCATATCACAGGCCTCCTGTATGACACAAGAGCTACTTTGGGGGCAAAGACATTCCAGAAAGGCATCTAGTCTTCATGAAATGACATCAAGAGATGGAGAATTCACCACTTTCCTTTGTAGCTTGTTCCTGTGGTGAATCATCCTTCCTGTTGAATATTTGTGCCTTAGTTGTAATATGAATTTGTCTCTTTTCACCTTCCAGCCATTGGGTCTTGTTATGCCTTTCTCTGCTAGATTCAAGAGGCCTTTAATATCCAATCCTTTCGCTCCATTAAGGCACTTCAACACTTCAATGAAGTCACCTTTCAATCTTCTTTTGATCAGGTAAACAGGTTGAGCTCTTTCAATAGCTCACTAGAAGGCATTTTCCTCCAGACCTCACAACATTTGTTGGCTCTTTCTGCCCCAGCTCCTATTTCACAACATCTTTTTCAAATGAGGACACCAAAACTGGAGGCAGTATTCCAGTATCAGTCTCACTGATGCCGTGTCACCTCCTGTGACGTTATTGACATAATCTGTAACTGTATAGATCACCGTTGCGACCGCTGTTCTATATTTGCAGCCAATATTGTAGAAAGGTTTCGTGCAAGGGGGTCTATGGAGAGGTTCTGATTGGCTGATTATAATGATGCTATCTCTAGATGTGTATCATTTTTTTAGTTGACGTTATGAATATTGGCTCTATGCTGCCCGTATTTCAATCTTGTGCTCTGCTTCCGGTGTCAGTTCTGTCTAGCCTGCTTGATGGCCCATTAAGGACCATCAGCTATACAATTGCCCCATTGAGACAAGGCAGATACGCCTTGTGACTCAGCAAGGTAGCAGGGACCTGCCTATGGAGAGAACTCTAAGGTTTTTCTATGCCACGTGCTGGATAGAGTGTCCTTGGGACAATGAAAGCAAAGACCACATGGCAAGAGACTATAAAAGGCTGATGCCTCGTCTCCATCTTGTCTTCAATCCTGCTTCATACCTCTGGAGGGACTTTGCTACAAACTGAAGCTCTGTACAAAGGACTGAATGACCCATCCCAGCTGTGGATGTACTCCAGAGACTTGATTTGAACCTGCAGTTTATTCCATCACTGTTACAAGCCTGAACCAAGAACTTTGCCATTACTGTATGTGAAGGGTTCAAATCCATGTGCATTTTATATAACAACCTGATCTATGGATTGTGCCAGTTCTTTTCCAGACCCGAAGTCCGGATTATGGTCAAGGACTACAGGCCTAGCAAATAGTGACCAGCTAAGAGAAAGCTGGGTAAACAGAAAGCCTTGCTTGCTAAGATAGGCCTGGTCAGCAAATTGCCAGGTGTTGGAGCTTAGAACTAAATGATTGTGTCTTATTCAGAATTGCAGACTGAACAAAGAATCCCTATTGTGTTTGTTTCTTCTCTAGGGAGACATTCTTCCCACAGATCCAACCTTGAGTTTATGAAAAGTTGGCACGTCAGTATAACATATGGCATCCTTCCACCTCCCTTCCAAGGGACCAATGCCTGCCTTAAGACACAGAGAAAACAATCTTTATTGCCATATACTTTCACTCTTTCTTTGCTTTAACCCCCAGGAATGTACCTGTTGGACAATCAAAGGAGTTGCTCCATTCCTATGGATCCCAAATCAGAATTCAACATATATATTTTATACTAATAACATTTTATCAAAGTATTAATGAAATGTTAACTTGCTAACTTGAGACCATGGGTGGAGACATTATCTAATCTGTTAACCATTGGCTAATGTGCTTATCCTGTCTTGCAAAACCCGTCCCGGGTGTGGAACTGCCTAGCCTGTCACTTTCCCCCGCCCATGGAAAATCTATATATTCTATTGTAATTAATTAATTAACAGTGTCTCTGAGCCTAATAAGCCCACTCCGCCAGCACTGTGTGTAATAAAGTCCTATTCTTGACCTCTACACAGTGTAGATTTATGTCCTTCACAGACACCTGCTGAATAAAGAGGAGATTCAGCATCCAGCTTGGCTGAATGTGTCTCCTCCCCACAGCTTGGTGATTTTTGAGGAAATGGAGAAGACTGCCTTTGCCTAGCTGTACATTGCTTGCAAAAGAAACAGGTCTTTTTGGTGACAAGTGTTGAAAGGAGCCATTAGACAAATGTGGAGACAGGAAAAATGTCCCCCAATTGAACTGGCATCTGTGGATGCTGAAGCCACAACACAGAGCGCTAAACACTATATGAGAATGGCTGGTGTCAGCAGAGTCTCTACCAAAGCCTTTAGCCACCAGCAGGGGCCTCTCTGTGCACAGAACTCCTGGTAGTGTGATGGCTGCAGGCAGTGGAGAACTCCATTTTGGCATCTCTTTTGTGGTGAACATCTGCAGTGGCTATTAAAAGGTCTCTAGATAGTGATCTTTGGGAAGAGCTGGCTGAAGAACCTTCCTACTAACCAGGAGAGCCTGGCTTGGCCGGCCAGTTCTTCCTTGCCAAACCTAGTGTGTCTGTTGGCTCCTTTTTTTGTATCTCTTTTCAGAAAAAGAAAAGATCTGTCAGCAGAATCCTTCTAAGTGCTTGTTTAAGACAGAGAGAGCCTTCCTTGCGGCTAAGTCTTGGTGCCATGGGGCATGCCTCACTGCAGCACCTCCTGCTGACCATCCTAGCAATTAGCTCTGGTTCACCGGTGCGCCTTCATCTAGTAGCATCTGGCCACCATCTGTTCTATCATTAGGACCCATGTTGCTCTCAGGACTTCAGTGTCCTCTTACGGACACAGCCCTCTGGCTGTGCCCCACTCAGTTCTCTCCCCCCTGCTGGGGGGGGGGGATGTCCTCTACCCAGACACTTGCCTCAGTGGCCGGCTGCAGTCCAGGGTGTAGCCACCTGTGGCAGTGGCTACTGAGGCAAAGGTGTGAACCTCCAACCCTGCCATCTGTTTCCCTGGACAATTTCCCAACAGACCTAGAACCTTCCTCCACCTTTGTATAGGGCCTTAGTCTGGCAGTAGTCAACCAGGAGGTCACTCATGTACCCCTTACCCCAGCACTACTCTGATCATGGTGCCCTCCCTGCTCCTGCCTTCCTTCATAGCAGCCAACCCTCCTTCCTCAAACTCCAAGGAGTGACTAACTCTTGCTGTGCTGAGCAGCTCTTTATATATGGGCTGCTCCAGCAAGCCTTTTCCTGATTGGCTCTCCCAATAAGCCCTTTCTTGATAGGCTGGGTTCTGCACAGCCTCTTCAAGGCTGCCTTAATCTTTCTCCTGCTTGTTTCAGGCAGACAACCCACCACACATGGAAAGTGGCAAATGAGAAGTCTGGAGCTGAAGGAAAGGTTACCATGACTCAGAACTGAGCCGAGGTTGCTGCGACTGAAACACAGATCACTAACCATTATATGATCACAGTGACTGGTGGGAGAGGCACATGTTAGAAGCCCTCTGTCTACTCAGCTGTGGCTTTCTGTGCACAGAGAGCCAGACACCTCAAGGTCTGCAAGTCTTGAGGGAAATGGGGAACGTCTGTACTTTAGAATTTGCGGGTGTTGACTTGAACCATCAAATGAAACAGTTGCAAATACCTTCTTCAGGCAGGCACCATGGCTTAGCTGGCTAAAGCACCTGTCTAGTAAACAGGAGATACTGGGTTCAACTTCCGGTGGTGCTTTGGCATATGGCTTTTGTCTCCTCTGCTCACATTTTCCTGTGTCTTCCTAGGAAACAGAAGAGGCCTCCCTTGGTATCCAAGTCATTGCTTGCTAAGGAAAAGGCTTCTTTGGAGAGAAGCATTGGAAACAATCAAATCACAAACCTGGAGTTGATGAAAACGCTGCTATGACTGGCATTGGCATGGCGGTTGCTTCAACTGCAATTGCTGCAACACGAGAGCCTGCACCACACATCCTTGTGATTCCCTGGAGATGTTCACACACAGATGTCATGTCACCTTCCTTTTGATTGTCATGGATGAAAAATGGAGCGGTTGGGAGAAAAGTCCCAGAGAGTCGCTCCGTGGCTAATTTGGGTGATTCACCTGCCAGGTAAAGTGGAGGTTAGGGATGCAGCTCCCAGTGGTGCCTTAACAAATGTGTCTGCTCTTCCCACCTTTTGGTGAATCTTTTGCGGAAACAGAGAAGACTGCCTCTGCCTTGCAATGCAAATGCTTGCAAAAGAAACCAGTTGTTTTTTCTGACAAGTGTCAGAAGAAATGTGGAGACAAGGAAAAGGTCATCGTAACTCAACTTGCATCCATGGCTCTTGAGGCCAGAACGCAGAGCACTAAGCACTGTACGACCACAGCAAAATCTAAACTTTACACCTTAGTACACTAGGCAGTAGTTAGGTCAAGCAATTTTCTCATCCTACTGGAAGTTACCTTCCTTAATACATAGAATTCCCCCTAAAACCTGGATTACTGTCCTCAAATGACCTTCATTTTCTCAGGATTCCTGCTGCTTCCAGCATAGGTGGGGGAGGAGAAAGGCAAAAACATGATGCCACAGTCTCCTATTTTATATCCTTAGTTCAAGTGTCTAGAAGACACTTGCCCAGATGTGTCCGGGTGGGCTCTGCTGAGTCACTAGGTTGGGGAATCCTCCTGGTGTGGTCTTGTGCAACTGAGTCATAGACTTGAGCGGTCCCCACAGTGTTGTGTTTGGGCATCTGTCACTGAATTGGAAATCCCTTAATTACAATTCCTCTGCTGATTCATGGCTGTTGAACACCCTCCTCGGCAGGGGTCACTAGCAAAATTTTAGCCTATTTCGGTAACAACCATACAGCAAAATGCATAACTTCACACACCCTCATGCTATACATATTTGGACAGAATAATCGATTTCAGCAGATCATGACTTTTCATATGATAACTTACATGGAATGGTTGGTAGGACATATCACAGCCATATATGAATGATGACTATGTGAGCTACAGGGAGCTATTTTGAAGTACATCATGTCACAAAAGCCTCTAGAGACTGGCCTTTGGGGAGAGCTGGCTGAAGAGCCTTCTGAGTAACTGAGAGATCCAGGCTTGGCCCTGCCAGTTTGTGCTTGCGAACTAAACTTGTCCGTTGGGCTCCCTTTTTTGTGTCTCTTTCACAGAAACAGAGCAGAAGTTCTTGGCCAATCCTTGAAAGTGCTTGTTCAAGACACAGAGAGCCTCTGTGCTGGGACAGGGTAGGGGTGCAGGAGGTAGTCGGGGTGGAGGTGCTTACCTCGGGCAGCACAGCTCCCAAAGTGACTGGCACACTCCCCTCCGGCAGTGGCTCCTAGGCAGTGGGATGCGGGCGGGTCAGCTGTGGCGTGTGCACTCAGGGCTGCAGGGATATGCTGGCCACTTCCAGGAGCAGTGTGGCAGGGAGGGAGGGGGCAGAGTGGGCAGGGAGCCGCCTTAGCGCTGCTGGCACATCTCCGTGTGTCACTTGGGGAGGCATCAGGTCTCTGTGGGCTGCCTGGGGCAGGGGCAGTGGCCAAGGGGGCTCGGGCCACCCCTTTGCCTCCTCTCTCCAGGCTCCCAGCCCATCTTGCCGGCCGACAGGGATTTTAGGTGCAGCAGCCCAGGGAGCAGGAAGGGCGAACCACAGCGGCTGCCTCCCCCACATGCAGGAAAATGGCTTGAGCTGCTGGCCCCACGGACTAAGGCACCAGGCCTCCAGCTTGCCCCATTCGACCCAATGGGTTGATCTTGTGGCCAGAATTATTTGCAGTCGGGATTTGCCCCAGCAGTGCCCCACAGGGGGCCAGGGTCAGCTCCAGCACAGGCCACACAGGAAGGCTTAATGCTCGAGCTGCAGCACATGCTGGGCAGGCTTAAGGCCGGCACCCCATGGCAGGAGAGAAGAAGACGACTCGGCCCCTGGAGGGGCAGGCTGAGGCTTCCTGGATCCCATTTGCTCACAGCTAGCACCCTGCCCCCACTCCCAAGTCATCAATGGCGCCCCCAGGTCAGCCAGAATGAAGCAGCGGTTTTCACTGCACCAAGTCCACTTATGGCTTACAGGCAACTCCCAGACCCACCACAGCCCACCATCTCGGCCGGAAAGGAGCCCACTCAGCCTCGCCATTGCTGCTTTTCCTTCCCCCCAGAACCCCGCTTCTCCAGGGCTGCAAGGAGCCATCCCTGGGAAACCAAGAGGCAGGCACAGGATTCTGCCTCCCAGCAGCCAACCGCACCTCCTCAGGCTTTGCAGAACGATTGGTGATGCTCTACTAACCCCATTTAGCCGCAATGATGTGCTTACTTTCTGCCTTGCCTTCCTCAGCTCGACTTTCCTCTTTTGCCCCATTCCTGCCTCACTTCCTCCTTTGGCAAGTCACGCGGAGGAGGCCAGCAGGAAGAGCCGGCCTCCACCGGCCAACCTCCCAGGGCGGAGGAGGCCAAGCCACAAGCCTCCAAAAGGTGACACGCCGCACTCCTCTAGGTTCTCCAGCCTGATGCCAAGGTGCTTTCTCCACTGCTGTCAGCACCCTCTGTCATGGAGGGGTTGGAGTTATCCCAGGGACAGGCCAATAGGAGAAGGAGGAGGCCTTCCTGAACAGCAAGGGGATCTGGGAAAAGGAAGCCAGCATATTACTGCCTGGTTTTAAACCAGGGACCTTTTGCATGTTAGGCAAATGCGATAACCACTACACTACAGAAACTCCATCTGCTTGGCTCTTGCTCACCCTGGCACAGACCGATGGACAAACCTGGAGAAAGTGGTGGCAACCCTTCGATGGGTCAGCTGGCAGAGCAGAGCACTGGAGCGGGCACTCAGGAAGTTGTCATTACGTCGCCCTTGTGACTCCAGCTTGAGGGAGAGCTTCTTTTTCTTCCCCTTGCTGACAAAGAGCAAGAGAAGAATGAAAGGTCAGGTGGGCCAACTCGGTGCAGAAGCCCATGCTGCCTTTTCCTGCTGCATAGCCTGAAATGAGGGACTCGTGGCAGTTAAAGGAACTGCTGCACTTTCAGAAAACATCCCACCCGTGCACACAGGGGGACAGAAGAGCCTGTTAGTCTAGCACGCTCCCAACTGAACTACTTCAGCAGCTGCTCGGTTTCTTTTTGGCCTCCTGCTTTTCTGTCTGGGATGTTGTTGTCAGCTGTGGCACAGAAAAAGGACGTCATTGCGAGCGGCCCATGAAGACAAGATTCACTTTTGCCTTCCTTGCTCAGCTTTACTTGCTTCCTCGCCCTATTCCTGCCTTAGTTCCTGTGTTACCTGAAGGTGACGGGGGGCCAGCAGTACCAGGAGGAAGTTGGGCAGCTAGACCCTGGTGGCAAAAGTCCTGCCGCCACTTGCCACCCCACTCTCTTCTCCCAGCGTCACATATTGGCCACCAGGGACTTGGGGCCCAGCAGCGCAACGGAAGGCAGTGCACAGAGCCACCCTCGCCTTGAAGCTCCGGCTCATTAAACCACATCTTCAGTTGCTGATGGCCAATGAGAGACCGACATCGCTTGCTATTTTAGCACGTGGAAATGCCATTGGTCAGTCATTGGATCTCTGTAATGCTGTTACAGAACAAATGAACATAGAATCTCAGTGTGACATTCTATACCTTTGGGGGAGCGGCTGTAACCCCCATAATTCTCATTTTCATGTCATCGTGATCTTACATATAGAGCATGACTTGTAAGGTATCAGGGAAAGGATATGATCGGCTGAAAGTCATTTCTCTACCCATAGATGTAGACCATTCATGCATATGAAGTTATGAGAATTGTGCAGTGTGGTTGTCACTGTGCTGTAAGGTGGGGGAGTCAGCCAAATATTAGCTCCCCAGTGGCAACAGCAAGGAAAGTAACCAACACCCGGACAGGGTGATAAACAACCCATCGACAGCCATTGCTCAGCAAGGGAGCTACAATGCAATGACCCACCCGCATTAGGACCCCCCAGGGGAAGTGCTCAGAGTTGCTTGGAGACACACAGGGACGCTCCCCTGGCTCTCACGGGGGGGGGGGGCAAAGCCATGAGAGAAGAAAGGACATGATAAAAGGAGAGACATTTGCCAGGCTTTATCTCTCTCTGTCACCTACATCTACAGACACCCCCACACCAAGCAACTGAAGCGCTGATGAAAGGGGAGAGCCTGGCTGAAAAGCCACCAGCCAGCCTGTGGTGAGAAGCATCTAAGTTTGTAAGGGTACTGAAAGGGTTAAGATCAGCTTGGAATTAAAAGCAATGAGGAGTCCGGTGGCACCTTAAGGACTAACAGATTTATTTGGGCATAAGCGTTCGTGGGTAAAAAGCCCACTTCTTCAGATGCATGGAGTGAAAATTGCAGATAGAGGCATAAATATAGATTGGAACATGAAGTGACAGGAGTTACCGTACAAGGGGAGAACCAGTGTTGAAGGCTAATTCAGTCAGGGTGGATGTGGTCCTCTCCCCATAATTGATGGGGAGGTGTCAATACCAAGAGAGGGAAAATTGCTTTTGTCATGAGCCAGCTACTCCCACTCCTTATTCAAGCTCAAATTAATGGTGTTACGTTTGCAAATCAATTGTAACTCTGCAATTTCTCTTTGAAGTCTGTTTTTGAAGTTTTTTTGAATGGCTACTTTGAATTATTGGGTGTGAATGTGTAAATGTTATATTGACTATACAAGTCCCAAATAAAACACCAACCACCAAGCCCCTCCCCTGGTGGGGGGGGGGGGGGGGGAGAGTGCCAAAGACTGAGCCCCAGGGGGAGGAAAAACCAAAGCCTGAGGGATTCAGCCCTGGGTGCAGGGGGCTCAGACTTTTGGCTTCAGCCCCAGGACCCAACAAGTCTAATACCAGCCCTGGTGACCCCATTAAAACAGGGTCACGACCCACTTTGTGGTCCTGACCCACAGCTTGAGAACTACTGCTCCATGCTGAGGGGGGAGAGTTTTCCTGTTGGTGTAGTCAATCCACTTCCCCAGGAGGTGGCAGCTCTGTCATGGGGAGAAGCTATATCAGTGGGTGTGCAAGCTGTCGTGTTTACCACATTTAAGAAGTTTAATCAAACCCCATTTTTAAAACCACCTGTGGTCTGGGAATGGCAAAGGAGCTCGATGAAGCAGGGTCTGTCCTTCAAAGTCCTGGAGACCACGATTACATACTCCTGTTGTAATGGGGGTATAGCTCAGTGGTAGAGTGTTTGATTGCAGATCAAGTGGTCCTTTGTTCAAACCCAGGTGCCCTCTTAAAAAAAAGAAAAAAATTTTCATTTCCATTCTCCATTATGTTCAGGAGCTCCACCATACGAGGATGCTTGAAATGAATGTGAACACTCAACATTTTGCTGTCCAAATGCATAAAAACCTAGCAAACCTGTCCATCAGCTGAAATCAGTTCCAATCCTCTAAGTGTCTAGTTTATGTTTTCATCAATTAAACAAAGGGATCATTCCCTGAAGCAGAGCACAAGTTTGAAATACAGGCAGCATAGAGCCAATATTCATAATGTCAACTACAAAAAAATGATACACATCTAGAGAGCATCATTATATTCAGCCAATCAGAACCTCTCCATAGACCCCTTACACAACCACTTCTCTGTAATATTGGCTGCAAATATAGAACAGTGGTCGCAATGGTGATCTATACAGTTACAGATTATGTCAATAACATCACAGGAGGTGACACAGCATCAGTGAGTCTGATACTGGAATACTGCCTCCAGTTTTGGTGTCCTCATTTGAAAAAGATGTTGTGAAATTGGAGCTGTGGCAGCAAAGAGCCACCTAATGTTCTGAGGACTGGAAAAAATACCTTCTAGTGAGCTATTGAAAGAGCTCAACCTGATTAGCTTATCAAAAGAAGATTGAAAGGTGATTTCATTGAAGTGCCTTAATGGAGAGAAAAGATTGGGTATTTAAGGGCTCTTTAATCTAGCAAAGAAAGGCATAAGAAGACCCAATGGCTGGAAGGTGAAGAGAGACAAATTCATATTACAACTAAGGCACAAAAATTCAAACAGCGAGGATGATTCACCACAAGAACAAGCTACCAAGGAAAGTGGTGGATTCTCCATCTCCTGATGTCATTTAATGAAGACTAGATGCCTTTCTGGAATGTGTTTGCCTCAAAAGTAGCTATTGTGTCCTACAGGAGGCCTGTGATATGCAGGGGGTCAGATTAGATGCTCTAATGGTCTCTTCTGGCCATAAAGTCGACTAATTTCTGTAAAAACCGAGTGTAGCATTGGGAGCAGCATCTGATGTTTCCCTGTCTAGCCGGCTTGCTGCCTAGAACGAACGCTCCTTGAGTGGGGTGATCCACAGGGAGTAGCTCAAACCTCCAAAGTGCCTAGGCAGGGGCAGGACATTAGCACAGCAAGGGAGGGGTGTGGCAGTGATATCACAAAGGCCTTTTGCAGGACCTCAGCCTATTGGCCAGAGGTGGTGACCTCACAGAGAGATGCTGACATCAGGGAGGCAGGACAGGGATGAGGGAAACCTCAGAGACCCCTGTGGTTTTGCTTCAGCAAGTCTCCTTCTCCAGGTCTCTCTTTGAGGACTGAGAGAATATTCGGGTTCACGGACGTGAGCACCAGGAGGAATCTCTTTTGAGTTTTCTCCTTCCCTTTTCATGATTTTACTAGAAAACAGCCGTCCCTGTTTAGAAGGTAAGAGCCTCCTGGAGGTTTGAAAGCTGTTCAGTCTGGTCCATCTGGTGACAGCTGAATTCTAGGCATGGAAGACACGAGCTTAAGGAGACAGAACTTTATTCTGCACCTGGGATTTTGTCCCTTAGAATCACTGGGGACATTAGGGTTTGTTCTTTTTGCTTCCCCTCTTCCTCCCTCCTCTTTTTCTCTTGCTTCCTTTGTCCTTTTACCTGTTCCCCTCCCAACACCAGGAGGGTGTGTGTGTGTGTGTGTGTGTGTGTGTTGCGGGGGAGTGCTCTGCAGCTCCCACTGTGGGAGGTCCACCCAAAAATGTGGGGCTGAAATAGAGCTCGGGCAGTGATCCCATCAGTGACCTGGGCCATCCGTTGGGCTCGCTGGTGAGAACCCTCAGCCTCCCATCCTCAGTTTCTATCCCTGATTGGCTGAGCAGGGGGTTATTGAGAGGGACGAGACTCAGGTCCTTGTTGGTCTCTTAAGAGCAAGGAAATAAGTCAGACCCAGTTCTATGTTTGATGAATTTTGCTGCTTCTCTGCATTAATGGTCTCTGAGGAGAACTGCAACGTTAGAGAGAATTGTGAACTGCTCAAATACTTGCTGAATAATTACTATCACTGTTGTTGGTCCGGAGCTCATCAGAGCACTTTATTCAGGTCATTCACTGTCTGAAATTCAAGATCCGATGGTAAGTTTGAAAATCAGGGCTCTGGGGTTCTATTCCCAACTCCGCCACTGGCTGGGTGTGTGACCAAAAACAAGTCAATTCTCCTTTCTCAGCCTTAGCTTCTCCCTCTTTCAAGTAGGGATAATAATGATACGCTCATACCTACCTCACGGTGCGTGGAGGCAGGGTCGGCTCTAGGTTTTTTGCCGTTCCAAGCAAAAAAATTTTTGGTTGCCCCCACCCTCAGCCCTGGGGTCCCCCACCAGAGGTGCCTGCTAACCGAGCCCTGGGCTTCCCCCCACCCCCACAGCCCCCTGCCACCCCAGCCCTGGGCTCTCCCCGCCCCGACACCTGTGCCAACAACATAGGTTTGTTCCCAGTCCGCCCAGGCTGAGCTGCTCCCGTTTATACTCCATCTCCAGTCGGCGCATGCCCAGAGAGGGTGAGGGGGTGTGGCCTCTTCAGCCCACATGGCCACACAGTGCAGGGTGGATGCACCTCATCACAGACAGCATTTCCCAAATGTTGGGATTAGCTAGGAGATCTCTTCAGGAGTAACCTCCTGTAGGGACTGGGTCACAAATACCTTGGGAACCAAATACCTGGGCGTTTTCCTAGCTCGAATCACTTGCTGTGGAATTCTAGCCCTGGATCATCTGAGACAATGTTGACTTAAACAACTGAACTACCCTGTGACCATGTGCACTTACTTCGGTCAGTTGCACCCATTTGGGGTCTGCTGCTGTTCACCTTTTCAGAGTGGAGATTTAAACATACGACTGTTTCTTTGATAATATGTTCAACAGCTTGGAGTATTCTCTCCTGTTGACTGAACTGCATTTGAATTTTCTCCATGTCATTATGCAGGAATAGGGGGAAAAAAAAACCTGAAGTAAAAAAATGGTAATTTGTCTGAAATTTCCCAAAAAATCTGAGCTACATTCTGTCAAACAAAAGTAACATGCAGTTATATGACCAAGGAGCCTTCATGAAAGATAGAAAACCCATCTCACAGAGAGGTAGAAGACACTTTCATTTTAATTTAAAGTGAAATTCCAGACTAGGTTACATCTGATGTCTCAGAATCAGGATGAGAGATTCTCCCATGATCCACTGAAACCTGCTTCACCCAGCGCTTTCTCATGCATCCGACGAAGTGGGTATTCACCCACAGCTCATGCTCCAAACGTCTGAGAGTCTATAAGGTGCCACAGGATTCTTTGCTGCTTTTACAGATCCAGACTAACACGGCTACCCCCCTGATACCTCTCTCATTAGTGTTATTTACAGGAGTTTTAGCACCTTCATAACGGGAGAAAAAACAGCCGACCTTCCCAGAAGCAGCTTTGCCATTGAGGAAAAGGGATTTGAACGGTGCTTGGGATCCATTTGAAATCCTTCCAAGTCTGACACTTTCATCTCCTGCCAGACTGATTCTGATTTAGGATCAAAGACGTGTACAAGCACCATTCCCAAGCATGGACAGCCAAGAACATGACCCCACCAGACACGCTGGGAAGCGAAGGAATACAAAGGGGTGAACTGTGCATGGCTCAGGCACAAGGTAACAGTTCTGGGGTGATGGGGAAGGATGGAATGTCTGAGTCGCCTCATCTCCTTCCAGTGTCAGAGCCTAAAATGACCCTTATTTCCCTGACACTGCTCCAGCTCTTCATCATATTTAAATACATTTTAAATGAGAAAAAAAGTCAACAAAATAACTGCTGTTCTGCACAATCCAGGGTAATGTGAGAACAACTGGGAATGAGACAATGTCTCCTCAAAGAGGAACTTGACGTCTCTAATAGTAACTTTGCACTGGGAGGAGGAGTATAAATGTGAATCTCCAGGTTTGTTTAGAAAAGGAAATGTGATGATGGTTAGCTCAGACAGGAGGAAATGTGCAAGATAACTCCACCAACTATCCAAGGCCCATGTCTTTAGTGCAAGAATAGTTCTCTTTTTACATCAGGAAAGTGAACTCAAGCTAGCTAACTCCATGACAACCACAGTGATGAGACCCAGGTAGATTTTATCTCAACGTAGCTGGTTGAAGACACCCCCCATCTCCCCCACCTGGGGTGATGACATTCCTGGTAGAAAGGACACACACTCCCATGACTCGCAGGACAATGGAGTTGATACAAAGGACCACAGGATCCACCCCAAAGACAGGCGAGCTTCAAAAGTGGGCAACACTCACTACCTGGGAACTGTCAAAAGAATTAAAGAAAAAATCTCCTGACAGCTCTAGAGAAGGTTTTTATGAAGTTTATCTCCTTTACGGATTCTCTGATGTTTAGAAAGGCCTGAACTATGAGTGAAGCTTTTCCCACACTCGCAGCATTCATATGGTCTCTCTCCGGTGTGGACTCTGTAATGTGTAACAAGGGTTGAGCTCGAGAGAAGCTTTTCCCACTCACTGCATTCATAGGGTTTCTCTCCTGTGTGGACTCTCTGGTGAGAGATAAGAGAGAAGAGGTGAGTGAAACTTTTCCCACACTCACTGCATTCATAGGGTCTCTCTCCTGTGTGGATCCTCTGATGCATAGTAAGGTTTGAGCTCCGAGAGAAGCTTTTTCCACACTCGCAACATTCGTAGGGTTTCTCTCCCGTGTGGACTCTCTGGTGAGAGATAAGGGAGGAGAAGTGACTGAAACTTTTCCCGCACTCACTGCATGCATAGGGTCTCTCTCCTGTGTGGATCCTCTGATGCACAGTAAGGTTTGAGCTCTGAGAGAAGCTTTTTCCACACTCGCAACATTCATAGGGTCTCTCTCCTGTGTGTGTTGTCTGATGAGAGATAAGGGCTGATCTCTGAGTAAAGCTTTTCCCGCACTTGCAGCATTTGTAGGGTCGCTCTTCTGTGTGGATTCTCTGATGAGAGTTAAGGGTATATCTCTGAGTGAAGCTTTTCCCGCACTCACAGCATTCATAGGGTCTTTCTCCTCTGTGTATTCGCTGATGCCTACTAAGGGCTGAGGTACGATTGAAGCTTTTCCCACACTCACAGCATTTGTAGGGTCTCTCTTTCCTGTGGATTATCTCATGTTGAATAAGGGCTGAGCGGTAATGGAAGTTTTTCCCACACTCACTACATGTATTTTCTCGCTCTTCCATGAGGATTTTCTCCTGGGACGTAGTTTCCTTGAGGTCCCTGTGAGTTCCCTGACAATTAATGGGTTCATCCACTCTCTCCTCCGAGTGGTTTCCCTGCTCTCTCTCTGGTCTGGGGTAACTTTCACCAGCTTTTCCCTGCTCACGGGGGCTGGACACACTCCCTTTGGCTCTTCGCAGTAATTCCCCATGCGCTTCGGCGAGCTCAGCATCTTCCTGGTGAGGATTCTGCTCCTCGCTCTCCCTCACCACCCCATCACCTGCTAGAAGAGAGGAGAAATCTCAGAACTGGGGATGGAAAGGCGGAGAGCAAACCCAAGTGCTGGAGAGAGAGAAAATAAAAATCAGGGACTGAACTCCCCCAAACTCACCCCACAGGGGACAGTGGAGGGGATCAATTCTGCTCCCCACCCAGGACCGGCCTTTAGGGGGGGGGCGTACGGATGCCCCACCCAAGGGGGGGCCGGGCACAGGGTTTGGATTCCCACCTGACCTGCCGCCGAGAGGCTCGCTGGGCTGATGAAAGCGGCACAGGGAGCAGATAAGCAGCAGTGTGGGGGAGTGGGAGAGACCCAAGCTGCAGGGGGAAATTGGACGACCAGCCGTCAGAGTCAGGTGACTGCTCCGGAGCAGAGGGGCCCCTCTCCGCCCTGCTCCACGTGTGCAGCTGCTGCTGTTCCTGTCCCCCACCCCCCGTTCACCCCTGGAGTCGCCCCGTCCACCCCTGACTGGGAGCATCCTCCTGACTGCTCTGCAGGGGGGAGGTGCTGATTGATGGGGGGGGTGTCCCCCTCCCCCCCACCCGGGTACCCGATTTCCACTGAGCTGGGGTGATGGGACAGGGGGAATCTGCGTGTGCTGCTGCCTCTCTGGGGCCGGAGCTGCCGGCAGCTGCTTGTGTCTGAACAAGCCTAGTTCAGGCTCCTGAACCTGGGAACTTTCTTAAAGAGACAGCGCGCTCACTCACTCAGGCACATACTACCTTCACACACACACACACACACACACACACACCAGGGCTCCCTGCATCCAGGTCACTTCCCCACCTGGGCTGTGCTGAGACATCAGGAGCAGCTGCTCTCCTGCCCTCCCCTTACACGGCCTGCAGGGAAGGTGACCTGGGTGCAGGAAGCCCTGATGTCGCTCCTTGCTCCCCTCTCCCAGCCCCCCAGGGCTGCGTGGGGCGGGGGAGCAGCAGTCCAGTGGGGGAGCGAGCAGCAATGCCAGCTGCTTTGTGCATCCAGGTCAGGTTCCCCACTTGGGTGCAGGAGGGGGGTGCCGGGGTTAGAGGCAAAGGGGGCACAGTGCAGGGGTTGAGGGCACAGGAGAGTGGTGCAGGGGGTAGCAGTGAAGGGGTGCATAGAACCATAAAATATCAGGGTTGGAAGGGACCTCAGGGTGTATCTAGTCCACCCTTCTGCTCAAAAGTAGGACCAATTCCCAACTAAATCATCCCCAGCCAGGGCTTTGTCAAGCCTGACCTTAAAAACCTCTAAGGAAGGAGACTCCACCTCCCTAGGGAACCCATTCCAGTTCTTCACCACTCTCCTAATGAAATAGTTTTTCCTAGTATCCAACCTAGTCCTCCCCCACGGCAACTTGACGTCATTACTCCTTGTTCTGTCATCTGCTACCACTGAGAACAGTCTAGATCCATCCTCTTTGGAACCCTCCTTTAGGCAGTTGAAAGCAGCGATCAAATCCCCCCTCAGTCTTCTCTTCTGCAGATTAAACAATCCCAGTTCCCTCAGCCTCTCCTCATAAGTCATGTGCTCCAGCCCACTGATCATTTTTTGTTGCCCTCTGCCAGACTCTTTCCAATTTTTCCACATCCTTCTTGTAGTGTGGGGCCCAAAACTGGATACAGTACTCCAGATGAGGCCTCACCAATGTCGAATAGAGGGGAACGATCTGCTGGCAATGCCCTTATTTACAGCCAAAATGCCGTTAGCCTTCTTGGCAACAAGGGCACACTGTTGACTCATAGCCAGCTTCTCATCCACTGTAACCCCTAAGTCCTTTTCTGCAGAACTGCTTCCTAGCCATTCGGTCCCTAGTCTGTAAAAGTGAATGGGATTCTTCTGTCCTAAGTGCTGGACTCTGCACTTGTCCTTGTTGAACCTCATCAGGTTTCTTTTGGCCCAATCCTCTAATTTGTCTAGGTCCCTCTGTATCCTATCCCTACCCTCCAGCGTATCTACCACTCTTCCCAGTTTAGTGTCATCTGCAAACTTGCTGAGAGTGCAGTCCACGCCATCCTCCAGATCATTAATGATTGCGGCACAGGAGTGGAGTGCAAGGGCTGGAGTGAAGGGGGCACAGTGCAGGGCTCAGGAGGGGGCAGGTATTGGGGTGCACGAGGGGGGCAGAGGTTAGGAATGAAGGGGTGTAGGGATTAGGGGTGCAGGAGGGGGAGCAGGCATTTGGGGCAAAGGGACTCAGTGCAGAGATTGGGGGGAAGGGAACGTGGGTTGCCTAGGGAGCCCATGGGAGCCAGGGGCACCAAAATGCAAGTTTGCCCAGGGTGCCATTTCCCCAAGGCCGGCCCTGCCCACATCCCATCCAAACACTCAGTAGGAAGGGAGGGAGCTCCAGCCAAGGTGTCAATCATCATCTGTAGGAAGCCAGGAGTGAGATCTGCTGGGGACTGTCCTGAGCTCACAGAGTCTGGGTGGGGAATCCCAGCGGGTTCTCTCAGGCACTTACAGTTTCTGGGTTGGTTTAATGTTTCCTCACCTGTGCAGGGACTTCCCAGGATCTCGCTTTCCACTGAACCAGGGAGATCCAGGACCCATGGCTCTTCCCCTCGTTCCAGCTGGAAGATCACAGAGGTTGGGAAACTGGAAACCCTGCTCAAGGAAAGAAAACAAAGGAGATCAGGGAATTCATAGGCCATTTATCATCATAAAAAACATTCTATTAGTTTAACCCCAGTCCATTTTAAACAATAAAATCGCAGGGCCAGCTCCCCAGGTGCTCAAAGGTGCAGAACACTCTGCTTAGGAGGGATTTAACTATCCCCTTCTTGGGAAACACACACAGCCAGACACTCATTATCAAAGAGGCTCCTAAAAAACAGAGACTGGAGCTGCATTTCCCAGAAAGTGAAAACTCCAGACAGAGGGCAAGTGTCCCTGGCACTGCTTCTTGCTGACAGACAGGTCCAGAGCCAAAGAGAGAGTCCAGGGGAAGCTGGGAACAGGAAGCATGGGCTGGGGGGTTCAGTGGAGTAAGGAGTAGGAAGGGGAGGGTTATCACTGAAGGCAGGATCTCAGCAGCATTAGATGTCAGGAAAGCACATCCTGCGGCATTAGGGAACCTAGTGAGTCAGGTATAAAGGGAGGGAGCATAAAAAACACTGTGTGGAGAAAGCTGGCAAATTACATGGTGTAGTTCAAGAGCCACAGACCAATTCTTCTGCCAAAGGAGAATGTGAAAAATAAGAATCAGGCCATGTGACTTCAGGAGGGACAAATTCGAAGATCCAAAGAACATGCAGAGAAGAAAGACAGCGGCTCTTGCAGGTGGGGATGGAAAAGGAAGAGTCTCCGTGGTTCATGGAGCCAATTAGTTTGTTTTATCATTCATTGATCATTGTTATGGTCATCTCATATGTTATTTCAGATGTAGTCACTGTGTACGAAATAGATTTAAGTTGTAGGTATAGACAGAAGTAAGACAGGTAGAGCCCTGCATGGATAAAAAATTTATATCCGCATTCGATCTGCGATCCGCAAAAATGGCCCATGGATATCTGCAGATTTTCAGGGCTCTAGGAACAAAATTTGCACCCACAGACGAGCCACAAAAATGGTTCGAATTCTCCACCAGGAGACGTGATCAAAGCGAAGGGCTAAGGCAATGAATCCTAAAATCTTCTAATATAGGCTGGAAGGGACCTCAAGGAGTCATCTACTCCATTCCCATCGCCCTGCGGCAGGATCAGGTGTAAATATGCCAGAAGTTTGTCTGACCTGTTCTTAAAACCCTCCTGGGACAAGAATTCCACAACCTCTATTTGTAATCCATTCCAGCACTTCCCTATCCTTATCGCTGGAAAGGTTTGGTATTACCCACCCTCAACCTCCCTTGCAGCAGATCAAGCCAATTACTTCTCCTCCTACCTTCAGTGGACGTGACGAACAGTTAATCACTGCTCTCTTATAACCACCCTTGACATATTTGAAGACTGTTCTCAGTTCCCCACTCACTCTTTTCTCAAAACTAAACATGCCCAGTTCTTTCAACCTTCCCTCATAAGTCATGTTCGAGGACCAGGAGGGCGCTTTTTCCTTCTGAATGGAGATGCGCAAGGTGAGGTCAGAGAAAGGATGTTGGAGTAACGAGACAGGAGAGGATGACTAAGAGCTCTAGCTGCACGGATGGATAGGAAAGGCCAATTGTTAAGGATGTTACGCAAAAAGAAAATGCCAGGTGTACGCACAGCCTGGATAGGAGGCCCCAGAGGGAGCTCCGTGTGCACAGTTATGGGCCTGAGTGACAGGCAGCACAATGGTGCTGTCTGCGGCGGTAGAGAAAGAAGGTGGGGGGAGGGCTTGGGGGGAATATTAAGAGCTTTGCTTCAGCTGTTGATCTTTAGCTGATGGCTGGAGATCAGTGAGGAGATGAGAGAGAGAGAGAGAGAGAGGGGCCGAGATTTCAGTTGCGACAGAAGGAGACAGGCCAGAAGCAGAGAGGCAGAACTGTGAGTTAGGAGCACAGAGATGGTAGTTGAATGTGTGTGTGCGCGGATGAGATTCCCAGAAATAAGGTGCAGAGGAAGAAAAGAAGAGGCCCAAGGACAGAGCCCCGTGGAACCCAAACAGAAGGCTGGAACGGGGATCAGCCGGCTCATTCTAAATACACTCTAATGCAGCGACTGGAGGAGGATATGGACCTCTTGATGCCACCTGGCAGAGGGCACAGGGTGCCTAATGTTTTACTGGGTTCCCACGGACCAGGTACACGCATATTCGTTCACCCAAAGGGGGCGTGTCAGGTGTCTGTCGAGGAACTAGTTAGGTCGGTCTTAGGTAGCTCTTAAAAGCTTTGCCAGTCCAGCTCTATTGTTTAAGGCTGTGAAAAAGTGCACTCACACATGCGCACAGACGCACACCATCCAACATGGCTCTGCTGGCCAAAGCTCAATTACAGACACAGCTATAGCGGCAAAAGCATCCATTTTTTAAAACAGGAAACTAAATGCTCATAAGCTACATTAATGCAGAGTTAAAGTTGCCCAGTGCGGTCTCCTGCCTTACACCATATGGACAGTGAGTAAACTTAAACCTCTGCAGACCAGGAAATGAAAAGTTAATGTAAACTTTCCCCCAACCCTTAACCCTGTAGCTGGCCAGAACCAGTGAGAATGGTTCTGCATGAGCCGTGCAAAGGTTAACCAACTGCCACAGGGACTCAGGTATTCAGTTCAATGCAGCAGTAACGGGTTGAATTCTATGGTCTGTGATATAAAGGACGTCAGAGTAGATGACTTAATAGTCATATCTGGCTTTAAAATCTATGAACCTATAATCGATCCGAGGAAAGACTAAGACATTGTCTGTGCTGTGCTCACAGGTAGGAATCCCAGCATTTATCCGCATGCCTCCAGCTGTGTGCACTGGGCCAGCTGTAGCTGTGACTTGCTGATGGAGGGATGGGTTGGAGCAGCTGGGCAGAGCTGTGACTGTGCTATGCAGAGGGGGGCATGTGAAACTTGGGGGGCAATTCTGCCTCATTTCCATGCTGAGTGTTGTAGGCTTGGTCAGCAAAGGTGCCCAAGGGTGTGTTCTTGCCATGGGGAGTGTCAGCACCCTGGGGCGTATGTTCGAGTGATCTGTGGGGCTTAGTGAGGGGTAAGTGAAGGCAGTGACTCAAAAGGATAACTCAGGTTGAGGGCAAGGGGGTAGTAACACTGTGCAAGGCTCAGCTGGCCTGTGTGCAGGAGGTTCGGTACTGGAGAGCAGGCCAGGGGGAGGAAGCTGCTGTTTGCTATGATGGAGTTGAACCCGAATATTATCTTAGCAAAGAGAAGAACACGTTAGACATTGTGCTGTACTGCTCTGTTCCCAGAGCGCTCTGTAACAGGGGAGGAGAGGGCTAGTGTGGGTGTCTCTGGCATGTTGGGGTGATGCTGAAACAGGGCAGAGCAGAGGTGGCACTGGGGACTGGCATGAACCTTAACTCTGCATTTCTCCTTCTAAAAACTGAGGGAACAGGAATCCTTACCCAGCGAGGTCACAGTCTCACAGTTCTCCTCCATGACGGCTCTGCAGAGGCTCTCCGAGTGGGGTCCAGCAGAGCCCCCTCTTCCCTGGTGAAATACACAGCCACCTCCTTGAAGGTCACCGGCCCCTGGAAGAGCAAGAGCCCAACACTCAGGACCTGCTGCCCCACTCACAGCCCCACTATTCATGGAGGAAAGGAGCCAATCAAATGGAAGCTCTGAGAGAGTCAGCAGAGTCCTATCCCCACACTGCTGAGAGCAGCCAGGAGACATCTGGGTGAGGGGACGAAGTGAGAGCCCCTTGTCTCTCCCAGCAGATCCACCACAGACCTACTAGCCAGAGGCTGATACAGGAGATGGAGCCCCCAGTAGGGTCCAGGCACAGCCCCATGGTAGGGAACCCAACACCCTCCCCACTGCCAGCAGCTGGATGTGAGGGGCTGGGACATCTTCCCTACACCTCCCTGCTGGGTGCCCCCTTTCCATGTCACACCAGCCCCTGGCTCGCAGGTTGAGGGTTCAGCCCTGGAAATCTGGTCAGTTTTCCCAGCCCCGCCCAGGGAGTTGCTTTGTCTGTTTCCTGTTTCACAAATTAGGGAATTTTCTCCCCCAACACCCAAGTGTTTGTTCTGAGGATCTAGGCCCATGTTAACATAAGAACGGCCGTACCGGGTCAGACCAAAGGTCCATCTAGCCCAGTATCTGTCTACCAACAGTGGCCAATGCCAGGTGCCCCAGAGGGAGTGAACCTAACAGGCAATGATCAAGTGATCTCTCTCCTGCCATCCATCTCCATCCTCTGACGAACAGAGGCTAGGGACACCATTCTTACCCATCCTGGCTAATAGCCATTTATGGACTTTGCCACCATGAATTCATCCAGTCCCCTTTTAAACATTGTTATAGTCCTAGCCTTCACAGCCTCCTCAGGTAAGGAGTTCCACAAGTTGACTGTACACTGCATGAAGAAGAACTTCCTTTTATTTGTTTTAAACCTGCTGCCTATTAATTTCATTTGGTGACCCCTAGTTCTTGTATTATGGGAATAAGCAAATAACTTTTCCTTATCCACTTTCTCCACATCACTCATGATTTTATATACCTCTATCATGTCTCCCCTTAGTCTTCTCATTTCCAAGCTGAAGAGTCCTAGCCTCTTTAATCTTTCCTCGTATGGGACCCTCTCCAAACGCCTAATCATTTTAATTGCCCTTCTCTGAACCTTTTCTAGTGCTAGAATATCTTTTTTGAGGTGAGGAGACCAAATCTGTACACAGTTAACAAGTCCCAGCAGGTTTGTCACACACTGTCCCACTCCCTTTCCTCACCCAGGGTATTCCCTGCCCCCTCCAGCCCTAACTCCCCAGAAGTTGCCACCTCTTCAGTATTTCCTGCCCCTCCCCCTCCAGCAGGAACCCACCAGCAACCCCCCAATAACCCCTACCTGAGGTGGCTCCACTGCAGCCATTTCTCCTGTCCCATGGGAGGCTGGGACGAGCTGGAGCGAGAGGTGGGCGTCATTCTGCAGCCTGGCAGGGCGAGAAGGGCAGTTATGGAGGTTTCAGAACAGGCTTCAGTTCAGTTCACATCACGATTCCCCCAGGCCCTTTCCCTGGGGACAGAGATTGTAGATTCTGCCAGGCTGGGAACATGCTCAGTCCCCACAGTGCAGCACAGACCTGGCCCCCGGCCCCTCCTGTCCCCCTTGTGCTCCCCCCAGCAGCAGGAACAAACCAAGACATTTTGAAGCCCTCCCAGCAACAGGGTGTGAACCAAACCCTGGACCAGACCAGACCCAAAGGAGCCCCCTTGGGGGTCCCCTGACCCTGCCCCAGGGCAGCGCCCGCCTGCCGCCGGGGGAGCAGGGAGCGTCCGGGGCTGGTTCTTCCAATCTCGGCCCCGCCCCTCGGTCCCCGGGCCGTGACCCTGGGCCGGGAGGCTGCAGTGCGGGTGCGGGGGGGGGGGGGTCAGAGATCTGGGAACCTGCCCCCCCCTCTAATTTCCCCTCCCCTCCCCTAGCGCCCTGCCCGGGCTGGAGGCCGGGGTCTGCCCGTTCCCGGGGCTCCCCGCGGCTGCCCGCTCCGCCCGTGCGGGAAGGGGGCACCGGGCAGGGGACCCGCTTCACCCCGGTACCGGGCACAGCAGAGCCGGGGCGGCTCAGACTCGCTGCGGGAAGGATCCTCCCGGCCTCAGCGCGGCAGCAGCTCCGGGCCCCGGGGGCAGCGATGGGGGCACCGCGCAGAGCCGGGACCTGCCCCGCCCCGGGCTCCGTCACCGGGAGCCTCAGCAGAGCCCGGGGGGCGGGGCCCAGCGGGAGAAACCCCCCCCCGGCCGGGCCCCCCCGCACAGACACCGCCCCCCCCCCGGGGAGCAACAGCTGCTGAAACCCTCCCTTACCTGGGCTGCGGAAACGGCCCCGGGGCAGGCTGGGCGATGTAGTTCCGGACTCTCCCGGAAGCGGAAGTGACGTTGGCAGAGGAGCCAGAGCCGGGCTGCGAGGGAGCGTTGGGCGCTGGGGCTCTGCTCGCGAGGGGCCCTTGGAGCCTCTCCCGGGCCGGAGAAGGGTTGGTGCCAGTTGGAGCTCTGGGCATGCGCAGATCGCGGCGGGAGAGCCCTTCATTAACCCCCCCGTGCCCGGCCTGGGCTCCGCCCGCCCCGCTGCGAAGCTGCAGCCTCCAGGCCCCGGAGCGAGCCCCGGGGGCGGGGCCGGGCGGTGACTCTGCCCCAGTGTCCGGGGAGGGGAGGACCCGGCACCCCCCCGGGCTGGGGGGTGAGACCGGGCGGGGGCGGGCGGGAAATGTCGGTGCCGCCCGGACATGGCCGGGGGGGGGGCAGGTGACCCCCGAGGAGCGGGGAGAGAAAGGGGGGGGCTGAGATCCCCTCGGATTTACCGCTGCCCCCTCCCGTGGGGACCCCCCTCCTCCCCCGTCCTGTCCCCTTTCTCCCTAGAGAGCCACGAGCAGCGCCCAGGGTGACCCCCCCTCCCCCAACCCCTGAGAAGTTCCCTGTCCCCCGACTGTGCCCCATTTTCTCTCCCCTTCGCCAGTGGCCAGTTCAGGTCTCAGGTTTGGGGGTTTCCCCCATTTCCAGCTGCAGGGATTTGTCCTTGTGCGGGTGGGAAATGGTTCCCCCGAGGGATTCCTGAGCTGGGCAGAGGGTGAATGGGCAGAGCTGGGGGGGCCCTGAGACAGGGACACCTCTGGGCTGGGCTGGGGGGGCCACTCTCTGCTGGCAACGGGGCCTGGGAAGGGCCAGGAAGGGGAGGGAGGAGCAAGTGTCCCCCATGGAGACGGCCCAGCCCCAGGTTTCCCAGTCCAGCTACTTCCCCTCCCCCACCTGCCCAACCCAGCAGCCCCCCCACCACTTGCTAGTCACATTCCCAGACCCCACTGCCAGCCCCTCCCCACTGATAGTGACTTTGTGACTCCAGCCCCACTCCTGTCCCCTGTGAAAAGACATCACCCAGGGCTCCCTGCCGGCCATGTGAATGTGGGGCAAGAAGAATCCCTCCCATTCTGTTGTTGATTCAATATCCTTCTATAATCCCCTCCAAGTTCCCATCTTTTCTCTTCAACTGTTAAATGGTGACACAAAATCTCCCAGAGGTTGGTGCTTCTCTCTTACATTGGCAAATATTTAGTTTGTGCCCCATTTTCTCCTCAGTTCTGAAATACTGATATAAAATGCTCAAAAATCTTCCCGCTTTTCTCTCCAGGTGTGTGATTGAGATCAGGGCTCTTATCGTACTGAGCATGTCCCTGTTCTGACAGCTGCTGCAGAGACCCCAACTGAGATCTGGGCCCTGTTCTGCCAGGCACTGAAGAGACCGCAGGTGAGATCAGACCCCACTGTTGTGCCAGGTAAAACTGAGACCTGGACCGAGATCACGGCCCCCCCCTTGTGCCAGGCAGCGCACGACTATGACCTAAACAGCTGCATCCATTGTGCTGGGCACTTCAGAGACCTTGACTGAGATCTGTGTCCCCGTTGGGTCTGGCACTGCACTGACCCCAACCCAGATCACGTCCCACCACTGTACTGAGCACTGCACAGACCCTGGCAGAGATCCTGCCCTCACATTTTACCAGTTGCTGCAGGGGCCCTAAACAAAATCTGGGATCCTGTAATGCCGGGAGTTGCAGAGTCCCCAACTGAAGTCAGGCCGCTGTTGTGCAGGGCTCTGCACAGACACTGACCAAGATCAGGGTCCCCATTGTGACAGGTGCTGAAACGGGTATCTCTACTCTGCCATTAAAACCCCCCAGCTGGCCCATGCCAGGTGACTCAGGCTCACGGGCCCAGGCGAAGGGGCAGTCTAATTGCAGTGTAGATGTCTGGGCTTGGGCTGGGGCCAGGCTGTAGGACCCTGTGAGGTGGGAGGGTGCCAGACCTTGAGCTGCAGCCCCAGCCGGAACATGGACACCACAATGAAACAGCCCCACAGCCTGAGCCGTGTGAGCCCAAGTCAGCGGGCACGGGCCAGCCGCCGGTGTCTGACTGCAGTGTAGACATGCCCACAGGGACAGAGGCCTTGCCACAAAAAGCTCAAAAGCTAAATAGGCCAATGGTGTGGGAGGCGACTCTCCATTTTACAGATGGGGAAACTGAATCTCAGAGAGCTGAAGTAATTTGCTCAAGTTTCCATGGACAATTTGGGGCAGAACCCAGATTGTTTGAATTCTTGCCTCTCCCCTTACCCCCCCCCCCCCAAAAAAAAAAATGGAGATATACCAATCTCCTAGAACTGGAAGGGACCTTTCAAGGTCATCAAGTCCAGCCCCCTGCCTTCACTAGCAGGACCAATTTTTTTTGCCCCAGATCCCTAAGTGGCCCCCTCAAGGATTGAACTCACAACCCTGGGTTTAGCAGGCTAATGCTCAAACCGCTGAGCTATCCCTCCCCCCAGCTTGTGTGTTTGCCTTGCATTGGCTTCCAAGGGAGACTGTGGAATTTCCTTCATTGGAGGTTTTTAAGACCAGGTTAGAGATACACCAGTCTGGGAATGTCTATGGATACTTGGTCCTGCCTCATCACAGGGGGCTGGAGTAGACGCCCTCTCAAGACCCCTTCCAGGCCTACACTGAAATAATTCTCTTTTGTGTTGTGTCCTGTTCTACGCTGAGCTGTTTTGCGTGGGGCCATTTGGAACTGTGATGGCACCATGTTGTGTAGCAGTTTTATGGTGCATTGTTTTGCCTCAGCTTGTTTGGTGCCTGTGCTGTGTTGGATTGAGTTGAGCTATTTTCCATTGTGTGCTTTTGTTCTAAGGTGTGTTAGTTTGCATTGTGTTGCTTTCTTCTCCTTAGTATTGTGTCATTTTATGCTGTGCAGTGTAGTTTTTTGTTGTTGTTGTTTTTTGAATGGCCTGACACCATGTTTTCATTTGGTTTTTCTCTGTATGTTGTTTTATACTTGTATATCGCATGGCATCCTAGACATGTAGGGCTAGATAGGACCTCAAGATGTCATCAAGTCCAGCTCTCTCTGCCGAGGCAGGACCAAGTATCTGTAGATTATCTCTGACAGAGCTTTGTCCTACCTGTTCTTAAAAACTTCCATGGACAGAGACTCCCCAGCCCCCCTTGTAAGACTATTCCAGAGCTGACCTGCCTTAGCTCTGGGGACACCCACACAGATTGTAGTGGTGAGCAGCTCTGGAGAGAGAGGAGACCCCAGTGAGTGGGCAGCTGGGTAAAGAGACTAAAGTTGGGAGGAGAAACATTGACGTGTCCAAGGTCACCCAGGCTGTCTGTGACCGAGCTCGAAATAGAGCCCAGTTCTAGTGCCACCGTACTGCTGTTTTGGGCACTGAAGGTCTCTGCCACCCTGGTGTTTTAGGCACTAGTGCAAACCTTTAGTACAGATAGAATTTACACTAGTGCACTCTGATTGGCACTGGTGCACCATGTCCCTGTTTGAAGGCTTGCAGGGGATAGGGGAGGGGGGGCAGTGACCTCCCTGAGGCCTGGGTCTGGCTGAACAGTGCAGCTGGGAAGGGAGGGGCAGCAGTGAGTGCTGGAGGTATGAGCCAGGAGCACAGCCCCACAGGGCTGGATACTGACTTCTCCTGACCCATGACCCACATGCCCAGCTGTGTGCAGGGACCACAGTTGAGCTGCCTGCCAAGACAGCCTGTGCATCCATGGACAAACCACCTCTTCCTGCAGCCTAATACAGTGGGGTCTGGGGACCTTTCCAAGCTGCGGGTGACGGGGCTCTGGAGTTACCGGGGTCTGTTCCTGGCTCCGTCCCTGACCTGCTTGGTGACCTGGGGGAAGTCACAGCCCCTCTCTGTTTGCCTCCGACCCATTGTCTACTTGGATTGTGATCTCTTTGGAGCAAGGACTGTCCCTCTCTGTCTGTGCAGTGCCCAGTACAATGGGGCTGCTGATCTGAGTCAGGTTCTCTGCCATGTGCTGCACGATGGGGCCCTGATCTCCATCAGTGTCTGTGCAACACAAAGCACAGCTTATAGACTCTCAGACTTTAAGGGCAGAGGTGTATTTCAGATGAGGTCTCATCGGTGCCTTGTATAACAGTACTAACCCTTTCATGTATAGCTCAGTGGTTTGAGCATTGGCCTGCTAAACCCAGGGTTGTGAGTTCAAGCCTTGAGGGGGCCATTTAGGGATCTGGGGCAAAAATCTGTCAGGGGATTGGACTAGATGATCTACTGAGGTCCCTTCCAACCCTAATAATCTATGATTCTATGTGTCTGCTGGAAATACCTCACCTGATGTATCCTAGGACTGCATTAACCTATTTCACGGCTGCATCACATTGGCAGCTCATAATTATCCTGTGATCAAGCAGTCTCCTCCTCTGTCACTTCCAATTGACAAATTCCCCAGCTTATTGCAAAATTATGCACTTAGGGACTAACAAGTTGAATTTGTGCACTATTGATTTTCATCCCATTTCTATTACTCCAGCTTTCAAGGACATGCAGATTTTCTTGTATGATTTTCCTGTCCTCCTCCATATTGGCAAGTGTTGAGTAAGATTGGTCCCAAGACTGATCTGAGGAACTGCACTAGTAACTCCCTCCAGCCAGACAACTCACCCTTCAATATGACCCCCTTGTAGACTCCCCTTTAACTAATTCTTTATTGACCTTTTGGTTCTCATATTAATCCCCATCGTCTCCAATTTAACGAATAGTTTCCCATGTGGGACTATATCAAAAGCCTTACTGACATCCAGATCAGGTTTCTGTGGCACGATCTACCTTTTGTAACACCATGTTTTATTTATTTATAGTGCTGAAGGCTGGGAGGAAGTGTTAGCAGTAGGCTGAGAATGGCCATGTGGAGGTGGGGGAGGGGATGGCAGACAGTGGGGAGGCAGGGGGATGCGGCAGTGGAGGTGTATGTGGGATTGTGTTTTGTAGGAGTCCATGTCTCTGCTCCCTGTGGCCGTGGCTCGTTCCGTACCAAAGCAGCATGTCAGCAGAGCAGACGCACACACAGTAGCTCTGCCTGGAACATGCAGCATTCACTGCCAGACGGGCTGGGCGATTTTTCACGGACCCTGCTTGATATGCCTGGCTGGGGTGGGTTCAGTTGGGCGGGGGTCTGGGCTCTGATAGTTTGCGATGTTCCTTTTTGCATAGTCAGTTCTTTCCAGTTATTGTTTTACCCCCGCCTATGCCAGAGGCCGCTCTCTTCGTAACTTGCTTCGGTTATTTCACTTCCAGTTTTTAAATGGGATCTAAGAATTGCAAAGCTGAATGAAAGATGACCAAACAGAACCATTTGAATGTTGGCCCAGAGCTGGTAGAACGGTACCTAGTGTCGGTCGGCTGTAATGACCGGGTTCCCTACAGCGTTTTCTGGTGGGGAGGATAAAGCAACGTCAAAGAGCCAAATGCGCGTTTGAGGGCGAAAGGGCTCGTCAGGTGTTTGCTGTCTAAGGAACATGTCACCGGCCAGGGCCTGCAGTCTGTCAGGAGAGGTGCGCTGGGGTGTATTTAGGAATCTGAAAATAAAAGGTGAAGACGGCTGGGTCACAATATCCAATGAAATCTTGCAAACAATTATACAAATGGACCCTACTGCTGTTAAAACAACATGGTATTAATACTGATTCAAAACTGACATTAAAATTAGGAGAGAAACGCATGAGAAATGAACTGACACCTACTTACCATTTCTTAATGCCTACAATTTTGACACTCCCTCACAGCATCTTTTTTTCAAAGCGATGCACAGCACACAGTCAAGTTAATGAATGAAAGCACACCCATTATTGACTGCTTTGTGCTGCATGAGCATCTGATTAAACACCTAATTACAACTGTACCACTGTAAGTGGAAATGTATCAACCCAGCTTAGCTCCAAGGTGTTTAGATGGGAATGAAAAGTTTCTAAATTAAATACATGGCAGAATGGTTAATGGGGAAAATACACTGAAATGCCTCTACCCCGTCCTGTTGACTTCTTCTCCGAAACCCCCCATGAGTTCTGGCCTCTTGGTCAACTCATCTCCCAGTCCCCCATCAGCTGTGCCCTCTCCCAACCTAACCCATTTCTATTGCAATTCTTCACCCTCCTCATCCAGGCAGGGGGTTGGCGCTGCAGCCCCTAAAGTACCTGCGTTAATCACTGTCTCTCATTCTAGGGCTATTTAGATTTCAGGGAACGATTCAGAATTACTGACTCTGGGAGGTGGGAGAGAGGAGAGGCTGAGAGAGCGTTTGCTCTTACGGCCACGTTCAACTCTGGTAGCCTCCATGTTACCTCATCCTCCACCCTCCCCCGTGTGTCTCTGCTCATGTCAGTGTGTCACCTGATCATAATGCCACTGGCTTCAGCAGAGCTCCTAGACAGGAGCTACATCACGAGGGGGTTACAGTACTGAGAGTGAAATACATCACAGGGAGGGTGTAATTCTCCTGAAGTGAAATGTTCCAGTCTAGGAAGTGAAAGACTTCAAGTACTTCATTACTTAAAATTATGCTTGAAAGGATTGGATTTTTATGAATAAATTGCAGCAAATGTTAATTTCACTGTACACACACACACACACAGATGAAAAAATATTTATATAGGTAATATACAGAAATGCTTCTGGAAAAAGTGGAGTTTGATTTAAGGATATTTACACTGTATATTTTGGGTGTGACATTCACAATTTCTCTTTGAACAGTTATATGATTTGGCTTTTGGAATCTGAACAGTTACTGTTATTAAATAATTGTCTGATGACCCCCATAACTTCCCACAGCTCTGAACATTGAAATTGTAAACATTGAAAAAAGGGCTTAAAAATAAATATCGCTATCTATTGAAATTAAAAGAAAGAAATAGACACAATGAATTTTGTCAAACCCACTTAACAGCAATTGCAATATGCTAGGGGATGGAAATTCACAACTAAGGCACCAACCTTAATTCTGCCCTGTAGTGACACCAGGCAATTGCCGTAGGGCTACGAATTAGGCATTTTAGTGTATATTGTTCCAGATTACAAATTAGTATGATCTAAAGACACATGAGATCTTTTCCTCAGGATATCAACGTCACTGGGTTGTTTCTCTTAGTGGTAATTCCCAGAAGTGAACAGATTAATAACATTATCAGTTATGAAGTGGCCATTTCAGATTTCTGGGGAGTGTCTTATTTTGCACTAGGGGCCAGGTCCTTGGAGAGACGGAACATTGGTTGCATTTAACTTCTCCATGCTCAGCAGCTTCTGGAATTTGGTTCAAAGTATTTACATGATTCCCTGCCCTGTTCTTAAAAGTGCTGCTTTAGAAAGTGGGAAGGGCAGGAACTGACTGCAGGATCAGTAGCTGAGTCCCTTAGATATTTATAGCTCATCGGAAGGAGGACGGGGTTTGATGGGTGTCTGGGGATTTAATAATAAACACACAAATATCATTGTTCTTAGTGAATTTTCATCTTCTAATTCCCATAACCCACTAATTATCCTGGCTGCCCCCGGCAGTCTGGGGAGGAGAACTAGTAAACTCCTGTGGCCAGTGTGGAACCGAAGGCACAAGGATCTTTCAGTGGCTGACTCAAAGTCACCCAGAGGAATTTCACTTCACTGGATAAAGCCCTAGTTGCTGAGATCTGCAGAGGGGTGGGAGGTGAATTCCATCCCCATTCTTGGGCATAGACCCCCTCCAATTCTCACCTGATCTCAGACACTACCCCAACCTTCCCTGCAGTGATGGACCCACTTGATGCTGCCAGAGCCATCTGCCATGGGACCTGGAGAGGACAGAGGCCCAGCTCCAGAACTGCTCCCCCTGCCCACAGCCCCCAAGCTGTGCTAGAGTTGCCCTGACTTTCCAATCTGCAGATCAGTCCAGGTGTACCCAGCCCGTGCACCCACACACAATCTTTGTGACAACAAACATCCCAGGATTGGGAAAGACCATCTGGGGCTGGCTGCAGTCTCCCGTTGCTGCTGTGAGGGGAATGGGGTGGTCCTCATAGAGGATACAAACATACCTGGGGCAGAAGGGAAATGTAGTTTCTTCCAGGGGTTTGAAATGTTTGGTTTAGAGTCCTGAGCTCTGTCTTCCTGTTTGTCTCCTCCTGCCACTTTCAGATCTCTTGGAGAGACAAGGTGGGGGAGGTAATTTTTTTAGAACCAATTAAAAATACCTCTTTGCTATCCTGGGACTAACATGGGTACAACAACTTTCCCCTTTGTACCCTCCCCATCACACCTCCCCTTAGCTGAGACTGTCCCATGTGATAGGAAAATAAGGGTTCAGTCCTGTCGCTGGATTGGGTCTTGCCAGCACTAACAGGAGTGAAAGCCTGTGTGCATTAATGACAGCAGCAGCTCTGGGACTCGACACATAGGGAGAAGAGATGGGAGTGAGCAGGTTGTGTTTGTGCCAGGTGTGAGTTACTCATGTAGAATTCTGCACCGCTGCGTGCGCACAGATTTCACGTCCAGCGCAGAATTCCTTTTTTTTGGCTTGAAGAAGATACGTTCTGCCTGAGAAGTGCTACAGTTCTGCGTTTCACCCACCAGAGGCCCCTGTGGCACCAGAACAGGCAGCAGCCAGCTGGGTTCATCTTGGTGGTAATTTGTTCCCTGAGCTATACCCCAAATGGGAGGAGAGTTATTGGGCGCAACTGGGGAGAGTCCTGAGAAACGGCTGCCGCTGGGGGTGGGGACAGGGTGGTCATTCTCGCCTCGCAAGAGGGTGGAAAGGGCACAGGAGGAGCAAGTGTCCCCTATGGAGACTGCCCAGCCCCAGGTTATCCAGTCCCAGATGCTTCTTCCCCCGCCGTACCCCAAACCTCTTCACCCCTCCAACCATCAGTTGCCAGGCTTCCCTCGCTGCGAGCCCTTCCTGACTGCAGAGACCCTCTGAGCCAGTCGTGTGTCAGGGCTCAGCCCTCTGGCTGTGTCCTCAGGGCACTTTCTTCCTCTCTCGGGCACCATGCCACAGGGCCCCACAAATCTACATTGCTCAGGCTTTGGCTTCAGCCCCGGGTGGTGGGGCTCAGGGCCCTGGACTTCAGCCCCATGCGCTGGGACTGGAGCTTTCTGCCCTGGGCCTCAGTGAGTCTAATGCTGCCCTTGCTTGGCCCCTGCCCTGAAACCTGCTAGCGGCCCCCAGGACCCCTAGTTGAGAACCACTGCCTTACCCCACGAATCACAGCAATGTTCAGGTTACTGCCAGTCATAGAATCATAGAGTCTCAGGGTTGGAAGGAACCTCAGGAGGTATCTAATCCAACCCCCTGCTCAAAGCAGGACTGTTGCCGCCCAGACGGCCCGAGGGAGGCAACAGCGGGGTTCGTTGCCCGGTGTCGTCGCACTAATTAACACACCAGGATGGAGAAGCAAACCAAGTTTATTTGAGCCCAAATAAGGTGCAAGTGAGAAATAGCAATCTCAAATCCTACACACCCACACGCAGGCGGGGTCCCAGCATTTATACCCCCTTGTTTTTCTTTATCTGTACTTTTCCACTGTGTGGGGGCTACTTTCTCCTGCATATAACTTTAATTACAGCATCTGCTTTCCGCCTATCTTATCTAGTATTGGCTGCATTTAGTACCAACTGGCCTTGCAGCTGCTAGCAGTCAGCACATAGCACAAGAGGTTACAAAAGTTTAGTAAGGCTAACAGCAGCACTTCACATAGAGGTACTTTGGTTCACATAGGCCCAGAGCCATTCTCCTGAGTTATCTATGCCTAGTGACACCAACAGGACCAATCCTCAACTAAATCATCACAGCCAGGGCTTTGTCAAGCCTGACCTCATGCCAAAGGACCAGTCACTTACTGAGGTCAATTGAATCTTAGATCTCACAACAAAGACAACACTTGTAGCCAGTCCTGTCATAACCTGTATTAAGACTTATTTAAAAGGAAAGGAGAGTTGTTTACAAAGTTAAAGCAGGTAATCCTATAGATGCAGACGAGTTGCAGTCTTAGATTTCAAAGGTTATAGAAGCTTCTATAATAAGCAAGCTCTGCATATTCTTTAGGACTAACCCTGGCTAAGCAGCTGGGGATCTCGTGCTTATGCCTAGAAACTTTGCCCCCCCAGAGTCCAAGCAACATACAGATCATCAGTTCCTTCTGTGTGGGGGTTTTCATCCCCTTCCTGCTATGTGCTCTGAGCTGGAAACTCAGCTACTGGGAAGTCAAGAGCACAACAACAGTCTTTTGTCGTCTTTAACGTCCCATAATAGTCTATCTGGTGTGGATGGACCTTTCCTGCCAGGCAGGGTGTAATGCATTCGGTTGCCAATCAGCACTTCACTTAGGTAAAGTCTCTCTCCTGTCTGGTGATTTACAGAGCCACAGAGGCTCCCAATGCAACTAGTCAGATGTTAACCCAGGCAGCAACTCACAAGCATTCAATAAAGTGTAAACGCATTCTTATAATCCTAATACCTAATACTAACACAGGTGAGTCAGACTGATTCCAGCGATGCGTTTGTCCCTGTTCAGTGAAGACATGGGGGCTTTTGCAAGAGCTAACACCTCATCTGGCAGTGTCACAGGCAGGCTGGGCAGGGATGGTGTCTCTAGCCTCTGTTTGCCAGAAGCTGGGAATGGGTGACGGGGTGGATCACTTGATGATTCCCTGTTTTGGTCATTCCCTCTGAAGCACCTGGCATTGGCCACTGAGCTAGATGGACCATTGGTCTGACGCAGTGGGCAGCTCTTATGTTCACAGTCTGTATGAGGAGTATCTACTCATTGGGACTCGCTGGGGAGCCACAGAAAGGAGCAAGATGTGCTGAGGCAAGAAGGCCCAGTCTCAGCGCCCCCGGGGTCACGCTTCCCAAAGGCTAAAACTAGGCCCAGCCCATGAAGGGGGCACTGCCAGGAGAGACTGGATAAAGGCTGGAGCATCGAACAACTTAGTTACCCTGAGAGAGCTGCCTTGGGGACAGTGACAGGGAGAATCCCCCAAAGTGACTCCTTTGATTGTGCTCTTCTCTGGCCTTTGGTTCTTAGAATTATAGAACTGGAAGGGACCTCGAGAGGTCATCTAGGCCAGTCCCCTGCACTCAAGGCAGGACTCAGTATTATCTAGACAATCCCTGACAGGTGTTTGTCCAGCCTGCTCTTAAATATCCCCAGTGATGGAGATTCCACAACCTCCCGAGACAATTTATTCCAGTGCTTAACCACTCTGACAGTTTGGAAGTTTTTTTCCTAATCTCCATCCTAAACCGCCCTTGCTGTAATTTAAATCCATTGCTTCTTGTCCTATCCTCAGAGGTTAAGAAGAACAATTTTTCTCTGGCATGTTTGTAACAACCTTTTATGTACTTGAAAACTGTGATCATCCCCTCTGAGTCTTCCCCAGTTTTTTTCAATCTTCCCTCATAGGTCTTGTTTTCTAGACCTTTAATCATTTTTGTTGCTCTTCTCTGGACTGTCTCCAATTTGTCCACATCTTTCCTGAAATGTGACACCCAGAACTGGACACACTACTCCAGTTGAGGCCTAATCAGTGCGGAGTAGAGCAGAAGAATTTCTTCTCGTGTCTTGTTTACAGTACTCCTGCTAATACATCCCAAAATGATACTTGCTTTTTTTGCAACACTGTTGACTCATATTTAACTTGTGATCCACTAGGACCCCCAGATCCCTTACCACAGCACTCCTTCCTAGGCAGTTATTTCCCATTTTTGTATGTGTGCAACTGACTGTTCCTACTATAAATGAAGCACTTTGGATTTGTCCTTATTGAATTTCATCCCTATTTACTTCAGACCATTTCTCCAGATTTGTCCAGATGATTTTGAATTTCAGTTCTATCCTCCAAAGTACTTATATCCCTCACCAGTTTGGTATCACCCAAATAAACTTGAAGTAAGTGTAAGACAGCGATTCTGCTGCTGGGAGGTTTCTACCCACTATGTCTCAGAGTTTTACCCTGGTGGGAGGGCACTATGGCCTGTGCTGGGATACGGTCACTCTGTGTTTCTGGTGTGGCAGAACGCCTAGAATGTCCATTAGCAGGGAAAATGCTGGGGAATCAGCTTGTCTGGAATGGACAAAGCCCCGTCTGAATTCTTACACCTTGCGCCTTTTTCACTGACAGGCTACAGAATAACCGTCCATGGTTTTGCTCCAGATCATCACCATCCTCTCTGGGGAAGGGAATGGCTGCAATGGAGCTGGCTCCAGGTAAAAGGGATTCTCCAGGGAGCTGGTGGTGGGTTCACTGCTGAGAGGGGAGAAAGAGGAGGACAGAATGTGACAAACCTGTTCAGGTCTTGTGTACTCTACAGGGTGTGATGGGTTTGTCACCCCGGGGTGCAGTCTGGGGAGCTTCCTGGGAACTCCACTGTTGCCCATGAACCCTCAGAAGCTGGGCTGGCCCTGCTCACACGGCTTTGCTGGAGTTTCAGCCTTGTTATCACCCCAGTAAGGTGCTTGGCAAGGTGGCACAATGCATCCCAACTAAGCTACACTGGGTCTTAGCTTTACCTGGGCCTCTCCGGATGACAGATAGAAGAACAGCCAATTTCCCAGCTGATATGTGTTATGTAAACATTGAATCAAAGCAGATTATAGCAAGTGAACCAAAAACTCAAACCAAAGCTTAACATATTGGATGGATGGGAATTTGAATTAGCAGTTTCTCACCTGATATTTTAAATGATACAAGCAGTCCCTAAGAAGTTTCCATACACAAGCTAAAATCCCTTTACCCTGGGAGCAGCACTTTGTCACCCAGTTCAGTCTTTGTTCCTCAGGTGCTTCAGGAGTTCTCTTGTGTGGAGAGATGAGACCATGTTGAGATGATGACACCCCCACCTTATATGTAGCTTTTTCATTATGGCAGGAACCATTTGTTCCAAACTCAGTTCCCAGTCAGTTTGTGGAAAAAATACAGGTACGCAAAAATGAGGATTAATTGTCATGTGGTCTGGTCACATGCCCTAGAGCTACCCCTGCTAAGTCATAGTAGCCACATGACTCATAAGGCTGAAGCTGAAGTACCCATTCACAGGAAGGCTAAGCTGATTCCACAGTCCGGCTGTCTTCTGTTGATGAGCCATCAGCACTGTCTGAATATTGTTGTTCTACCTGAAAGGCTTGTTGTAGAGTGTTACCAGAGTAAGCACATTTGTTGAAGACCAGATACAGAAGTCAATATCCATAACTTCAGATACAAACATGATCCATGCACACAAAGTGGGATAATCTCATATTCAGCAAATCATAAACTTTTCCAGTGTTCTTCCTTTAACTCATCTTTGGTACAAAATGCCTCATAATTATGTCCTAATCATATTATAATTCTGCCACTATATTTGAATATGGGGGTGTAGTGTGAGATAGGGCCTGAATTTTTTTAAGGCACAGGAGTTCCAGGAATGGAACTTCCCAGGCGTCTTGTGGAACAGGAAATAACCACTCCAGTCAGGGCTGCAGGAGGCTTTTCCCACAGACTCCTGAATTTCACTGAGAAACCTGAACCTACTGACACTGTATTAAGTTCCCCACCCCAATCTTTTATGTCTTGGCTTTACAAACTTTATCAGTAGATTGATTTTATATTTTCTTCCTAAAGGTCTGTTGATAAGAATATTCCAAATAGCACAAGGGCTAAAGATCCAATCCTTCAAGGGAACCTGCTGAAAGAAATCCATTCCACCATGGTTTCCTATTTACAATCCCAGTTTTTAATCTATTTAATGTATGCCGTGTGTATTTTGTACCTTTCTAAGTCAAAATATTGTTGCTGAACCAACTGATATGCCTACGTATATTACATCAGTACTAATCTAGCTCTCAAGCAAACATTTGATCTCATCCAATAAGGATATCCAGTTAGTTTGATAGGTTCTATTGTGTCTACACCTTTTTAATTGGTACCCTAATCATATTACCCCCTCCTTTAATTACTTTATTAATGAAAATCCAGTATCGGCTGCTCCTTTCTCTTGCACAGTATCGAGTTTCAGACTAACCACTCTTGTAATTAGCTGCATCATCTCTTTTAGTTTTTTAAATATTGGCACAGCGTAGCTTTATTCCAGTCTTCTGGAATTTCCCAAAGTGTTCCAGAGTCCTAATTAAAATCCCAACATTAACAGTCCACCACGCTCCTCCAGCAGGTGCGCAGAGACTCTAGTTTATCTGGACCTCACTGATTTAAACACATCTAACCTTGCTAATAGCTGCTGTATTAATGTCCTGCGTGAGAGTTATTGTTGGAATGGAAAAGACTGTCAAGTAAATCAACATCTTATGATGTATGAAGTTACATCATCTGTTTTCTCCCAAATCCAGGAGAGAAATATTTATTGGATAGTTTTACCTCTTCTATGCATGATTGTTGATAATTCTGCCATTTCCATCTAGTAATGTACCACTACCACTGTTAGGATTAATTTTGTACTTCTTAAAACTTCCTTCTTATTTTCATTGGTTGATGCATTTGATTTCTGCAATAACTTCCCTTAACAATTTTCTACAATTCTGACACGTCTAACTTATAGTCTTTACTATTGGCTTCCCTTTCTTCCATCATATTTTATTTAAAGTGTTAGGATTCCTCTCCAGGAGCTACCAGCAGGGTCCAGAAGACAGCTCCATCTCTCTATGTTTAAGCTCTGGCTAGTAGCTATGTGGACCAAATGCTGAAGCTCTGTACTCCAAATCTGTCAGCTGGGAGACTCACAAGGTTCTCTCTTTCTACCCTCCTGATATGCCACCTGGCTGCTCTAAGCAAGGTGGGGTGGGACCTCTGTTAACATGTGCCTCCCGGAGCTTCCATTTGCCTGGTGCTGCTGTTCCGTGAATGAGTGGGGTTGTGAGTGGGGCAGCTTGGGTACTGAGTGTTGGACTCTTTCTCTTTCAGGGGACGGTGACCTTCGAGGAGGTGGCTTGTGCATTTCTGCCCAGGGGAGGGAATGGGCTCTGCTGGATCCTGTTCAGAAGCCTTCCTCTACTGAGATGTCATGCAGAACTATGAGACGGTGACCTCGCTGGGTAAGAGAGTCCTGTCCCTGGGTTATTAGAGAGCTGTGGGGTCTCTGAAGAACCCTGAGTAGTAATAACTTTATACACCTTCCATTCCTTCATACAAGTTTGTGTACCATTTCTGCTTGCCCCCTTTTTACACATATCTCTCACCCACTAGTATCATTTTGGACATGTGCCTTTTTGGTGCCGTCAGTCATTTTAAAATTGCATTGAATGTATCCTTTTGACTACCATTATGCTACATTGATAAGTAACTGCAGCTTTCATACCTTTTCCTCATTTTAATAGGAAAATATATGCCTCCCTAACAAATTCTAAATTAAATAAATAGGTGTGGCAATTGATTCATTCCTTGGCTTCATGTGGCAGAGTCAGATAGACTCACTACTTTTGATAGGAGGCTTTGTACACGTGTGCCATTCAGGTGAAGGAGAACAGGCGCTGTGGTAGAGAGAGCAGAAGGGAGTACATAATTCTGGGGTGCTCCAGGACATGGGGTGTGTGTGTGTGCAGGGTTGGGCTAAGAATCAGCAGAGAGGGGAGGTTGTGAGAGACGAGGAGGGAACACAAGAAGCTCCCAAGGTGCTGGGAGGTGGTGACTGGCTGAGAGTAATGGGAAGAAGGGAGGGAGTGTGGGGAGAGAGGCACCCAGGAAGTGGGCTGGGTGGGTCAGTGGGCGGGAGGAGAGGGTTTGGGGATCCTAGGCTGTGGGGGGATCCCAGACCTTTAACCTGAATCCTACCCAAACCTCAGGTAAATCCCAGGCTTCAGCTTTATAACCACTCTCACAAAACCTCAGCAATATAAAGGCCCTGAACTGCTTAGCTTAGGCTTCTTGTTTTACACTACCGCGGTCTGTCCTCGGCCTGCAGCTGCGCAACTCCAGCTACATGAATGACCTGCTGGCTGAGTGGAGCGTGTAGGTCAGAGTTACAACGATGATGTGCACTGAGAGGAAATTACGGGAGGCCTTCCCGGGTGGGAAGTCTGGAGCAGAAACTGGAAGGCGACTTGCAGTCGATCTGCAGTTGATTTGGCAGGTCGCTACTAGACCCGATAAATCAACCACGGCTAGATGCGATCCTCAGGTGTCAATCCCGGCTCATGGTGTCGACCTGCCATAAATAACCCGTTTATCTGTGTTCACCTTCTTTGCCCCTCGCACGCATGGTCAAGTACATGCAGCAATTCTCTGATCATGACATCACCACACTCCGTGCTTAGTATGGGAAATTGCCCACTGAGACGTAGAGAGGTGGGTCATAGATCGTAAATCAGGTCAGGGTCAGAGAGAGAGAGTTTTGGAGAGTCTTGTCCCCCCCCTCTCCACCCCATCTGCCAGCAGCCTAAGCTGTCTTCCTCCCGGCTCCTTCGGATCTCTAGGACACCTGTCCTCCTGAAACTACGTGGCCCAGTTACATGTTCTGTGTACTCCTTTTCAGGGAAGAATTAGAGGCTGGTTGCTCCTGAATGTTAGTGTGTAAGTTCCCCAGCCACCCTCACTCCACACTGGGAGTTTTAATTCTCCTCCCTCCGGCCCTAGAGTCACTTTCGATTTCTGATTTCAAATGTGCTAACTGCTGAGTGATCACAGTTCTGGGGTGGCAGCTGCCTGACCTCTCCTCCATGGTCTGCTCACAGAATGGCCCCTCCCAGGTATCAGATGCTCAATGCCAGCCCACTCTCTATGGGCAGGGACCCCACCTGCCTCTCACTTGCTGACGGAGAGTGTGAGGATTGCAGCTTGTCGCCACCACTGTGTTAACAGACTAACGTCAAGTTCCTGTGTGTTGCTTTCTCTCCAGGGCTGTGAGCAGTGTGTGTGTCTGAGACAGAGGTGGGATTTTTTTGATGATACTGTGTATGATGCTGCCTAATACCTCAGTTTCCTGCTGCTGATTATTGTTATCTCGATTCTAAAGTGCCAGGAGACGTGAGGTGTTTGTCACATAGCTTGTCATGGGGTGATATGGATGGGTCATTAAGGACTGGTTAGAGAGTAACTTCACATCTCAATGGAATACCCAACAGAGAGACAAGAGAATGATTGTCACCCTGAGGCCTGGGGTCTTGACGCGTATCCCCCTTACCCACTCTGACACCATGAGCCTTGCCTGTATCACGTTCCTGTTCCTGTTCCCCACTCTGTGTTGACAGCTCCAGTTTATATAGTAATATGCTCAAGCTGTACCTTTGTAACTTAATCATTGTACTGAAATTTAACTAACCAATCTAACTACACATTGAAACACCTCAATAGTCTCTAACCAATTGTATCCCACCACCCTCATTAACACACCTAGCAAAGTGTAATTCTGTACAACAGATAAAACAATTAGATTGAATACATTGACGTTAACGCATTGTAAAAGTGGTGGCCATAAAGATTACAAACAATACCAGAAATGAGGTTTCACAACCACAACCATTGAGAAGTGATTTCTTGCCAGACAGGCTCTTGTCAAACCTAAGTTTTCATGTGCTTCCATCTTACAAGATCTGTTTCTTTTTATCTGGTGGTGATGGGCACCTATCAGGACAGGATCATCTTCTAACAGCTAGTAACACCTTGTATTTCAGTGTGACTGGTTTTGGGATGTGAGGATGTGATATCGACCTTCTTCAGCTGATGGCTGTCCCTGCTGCTTAGTAAAGTGCCTTAGCCTGAAACAAGGCCTCAGATGATCCTAGTGAGAAGGCCCAGACACAGGCAGACTGAGATTTTGATTCTTTGTTTTTATGTACCCCTGCTGCAGCAGGTGGTCCCTTCTCTCACCTGCCTGAAGAGGATTAAAAACAGCCCTGGGAGGGGCATGTGGCTGGGAAATCAGCCTTTAGGCTGAGCTGATTAGAGGGAAGTGGCTGCAGCTGGGGCCATGACCCCAGACCAGACTCAGCTGGCCCTAGAAAGACACTGGCCGGGGCAGACAGAGTCTCCTCTGCCTGTAGAGGAAGAAGGGCCTGGCTGCAGGGAGCTGGACACAGGGTGCCTGGGTGGAGCAGGGCTGGGGAGAGGCAGAGGAAGCTGGGAGCTCCTGCATAGAGAGCCCCAAGGCTCTTGAGCCCTACGCACAAAAGCCAGCAGGTACTGGGGTTGCAGAGGGCAGCCCAGGGGTGGGCAAGGCAACGGGGTCCAAACCAACACCATGCTGTGGTGAGTGGCTGACACTGCAGTGCCCCAGTGGAACAGGGCCTAGATGGAGGCCACAGGCAGTAACTGAGGCAAGTGGGGATAGTAGCGGGGTTCCCTGGGAGGAGACTAGTTAGTCAAAATTTCTGCCAGTGGTTACTTTTAAATAAAGGGACACCCGGGTCAGGAGGGCAGAGAAGCAGGGGGGCCAGAGGACCCAGGTGGGATCTTGGCACACAGGCGCTCCAGAGCTGGAATGAGCTAATTCCCAGAGTCACCAGCAGAAGGCACATGAGGTGGTCTGCTCATCTACCTGTAACTAGCTGAAATGATAAAGCCACCTAACAGTGGGTTTCACCCTTCCCCATTCTGTGTCTGTCTTGCGTATTTAGATTGTAAATTCTTCAGGGCATGGCCCAGCTACTATTCTGGGTTTGTACTTGTCCTAGCACAATGGGGACCCACTGTTAGTTGGTCCTTAGGCACTAAGGTAATGAATATGATTTATTATAATAACTCTCCTGCCTCTTGGAGCCAAGGAAGCTGGCCTTGGGATGTTACTGCTTAAAAATGAGCTGGGGGTTAAAACCATAGAATATTCTTTGTGACAAGTATCCCTAAATTCCACTGACCTCCCTTGTTTTCTTTGCCTGCAGTAAGGTTTCCAAATTCCAAACCTGATGTGATCTTGCAGCTGGAACAGGGGAAGAGCCGTGGGTCCCAGACCTCCAGGGCTCTGAGAAAGAAGTGCTTCAAGAGCTGCCTGCACAGGTGAAGGGTGGTTAAACCAACTCAACAACTGTGTGGGAATGCAGGAAACATTTGGGATGCCCTACAAAGACCCTATGAGCTCTCAAGTTCAGGATTGTTCCCTGCAGATGTGGAATCATTATGGCAGATGTCACTCATGGCTTCCCTCCTATTCTGACTGACAACTGGCAGCAGGTCCCTCTGTTTGACTCAGTTTATATAGTAATATGCTCCAGCTGTACCTTTGCTTAACCAATCATTGTACTGAAATTTAACTAACCAATCCTAACACATTGAAACATAATTCTCTAACCAATTGTATCCACCACCCTCATTAACTTACACCCCTAGCAAAATTAATTATACAGCAGATACAGAAACAATTAGAGAACCAGACTGATTAACATTGTAAAGTGGTGGCCATAAAAGATAAAAAACAATACAGAAATGAGGTTTCACAACCATTGAGAAGTGATTTCTTGCCAGACAGGCTGCTGTCAAACTAAGTTTCATTAACCATCTTAAGATCTGTTTCTTTATCTGGTGGTGATGGGCACTATCAGGGACAGGATCATCTTCCTAACAGCCCAAAATGCTTTTACCTTATTTCAGTGTGACTGGTTTGGGATGTGAGGATGTGACACTTCGCTTCCCAGCTGATGGCTGTCCCTGCTGTAGCCAAAGGCCTTAGCCTAAGAACAAGGCCTCAGATGATCCTAGTGCGAGAGGCCCAGACACAGGCAGACTGAGATTTTGATTCTTTGTTTTATACCCCTGTGTAGCAGGGTGGTCCCTTTCTCCTGCCCTGAAGGTTAAAAACAGCCCTGGGAGGGCTGTGGCTGGAGAAATCAGCCTTTAGGCTGAGCTGATTGGGGAAGTGGCTGCAGCTGGGGCCATGCCCCAGACAGACTCAGCTGGCCTAGAAAGACACACAAGCCGGGGCAGACAAGAGTCTCCCTCTGCCTGTAGAGGAAGAAGGGCCTGGCTGCAGGGAGCTGGACACAGGGTACCTGAGTGGAGCAGGGCTGGGGAAAGGCAGAGAAGCTGGGGAGCTCCTGCCTGGAAAGCCCCAGGCTGCGGCCTAGCACAAAGCCAACAGGTACTGGGGGTTGCAGAGGCAGCCTAGGGGTAGGCAAAGGCAGCAGGTCAAACCCCTTTGCCTGTGGTGAGTGGCTGACACTGCAGTCTGCCCCAGTGAACGGGGCTAGATGGAGACTAGGCAGGAACTGAGGCAAAGTGGGGATAGTGGCTTGGGGGTTCCCCTGGGAGGGGAGACCCAGATTGGTCGGGTTCTGCCAGTGGATAGCACCCCAAATAAAGGGACACCGGGTCCAGGGAGGGGCAGGGGGGCCAGAGGACAGGTGGATCACCGGCCTGCAGAAGGCGCTCCAGAGCTGGAATGAGCTAATTCCCAGGAGTCACCAGCAGAAGGCACCGCAGGGGTGAGTCTGCTCATCTACACCCTGTAACTAGCTAAGTGATAAAAATACACCTAACAGTGGGTTCTACCCCTTCCCCCATTCTGTGTCTGTCTTGCGTATTTAGATTGTAAATTCTTCAGGGCATGGCCCAGCTACTATTCTGGGTTTGTACTTGTCCTAGCACAATGGGGACCCACTGTTAGTTGGTCCTTAGGCACTAAGGAAATGAATATGATTTATTATAATAACTCTCCTGCCTCTTGGAGCCAAGGAAGCTGGCCTTGGGATGTTACTGCTTAAAAATGAGCTGGGGGTTAAAACCATATTCTTTGTGACAAGTATCCCACAAATTCCACTGACCTCCCTTGTTTTCTTTGCCTGCAGTAAGGTTTCCAAATTCCAAACCTGATGTGATCTTGCAGCTGGAACGAGGGGAAGAGCCGTGGGTCCCAGACCTCCAGGGCTCTGAGAAAGAAGTGCTTCAAGAGCTGCCTGCACAGGTGAAGAATTGGTTAAACCAACTCAACAACTGTGGGAATGCAGGAAACATTTGGGATGCCCTACAAAGACCTATGAGCTCTCCAAGTTCAGGATTGTTCCCTGCAGATGTGGAATCATTATGGCAGATGTCACTCATGGCTTCCCTCCTATTCTGACTGACAACTGGCAGCAGGTCCCTCCTGATCTCTCTTTCCCTGAGTTGTTTACGAAGTTAAAGCAGGTAATCCTATAGATGCAGACAGGTTGCAGTCTTAGATTTCAAAGGCAATAGAAGCTTCTGTAATAAGCAAGCTCTATATCTTCCTTAGGACTAACCTCGGCTAATCAGCTGGGGATCTCTTCCTGATGCGTAAAAACTTTGCCCCCAGAGTCCAAGCAGCATACAGATAATCAGTTCCTTCTGTGTGGGGTTTTCATCCCCTTCCTGCCATGTGCTCTGAGCTGCCAGCTCAGCTAATGGGAAATCAAGAGCACAACAACAGCCTTGTGTCTTCTTTAACGTCCCATAATAGTCTCTCTGGTGTGGATGGACCTTTCCTGCCAGGCAGGGTGTAATGCATTCTGTTGCCAATCAGCACTTCACCTAGGTAAAGTCTCTCTCCTGTCTGGTGATTTACAGAGCCACAGAGACTCACAATGGAGCTAGTCAGATGTTAACTCAGGCAGCAACTCACAAGCATTTAACGAAGTCTAAACATGTTCTTATAATCCTAATACCTGTTTTAACAATACTAACACAGGTGAGTCAGACTCATTCCACTGTGCGTTTGTCCATGTTCAGTTAAGACATAGAGGCTTGTGTAAGAGCTAACACCTCATCTGCCAGTGTCACAGGCAGGCTGGGCAGGGATGGTGTCTCTAGCCTCTGTTTGCCAGAAGCTGGGAATGGTTGACGGGATGGATCACTTGATGGTTACCTGTTCTGTTCTTTCCCTCTGAAGCACCTGGCATTAGCCACTGAGCCAGATGGACCATTGCTCTGACGCAGTGGGCCCTTCTTATGTTCACAGTCTCTATCAGGAGTATCTACTCATTTGGACTCACCGGGGAGCCACAGAAAGAAACAAGATGTGCTGAGGCAAGAAGGCCCAGTCTCAGAGCCCCCGGGGTCACTCTTCCCAAAGGCTAAAACTAGGCCCAGCCCATGAAAGGGGCACTCCCAGGAGAGACTCTACAAAGGCTAAAGCTTCAAACAACTTAGTTAACCTGAAAGAGCTGCCTTGGGGACAGTGACAGGGAGAATCTCCCAGAGTGACTCCTTTGATTCTGCTCTTCACTGGCCTTTGGTTCATAGAATCATAGAACTGGAAGGGACTTTGGAAGGTCACCTAGGCCAGTCCCCTGCACTCAAGGCAGGACTCAGTATTATCTAGACCATCCCTGAGGTGTTTGTCCAGCCTCCTCTTAAAAATCCCCAATGATGGAGATTCCACAACTTCCCTACGCTATTTGTTCTGGTGTTTAACCACTCTGACAGGAAGTTTCTTCCTAATCTCCATCCTAAATTGCCCTTGCTGCAATTTAAGGCCATTACTACTTCTCCTATCCTCAGAGGTTAAGAACAATTTTTTCTTCCACATCCCTGTAACAACCTTTTATGTACTTGAAAACTATTATCATGTCCTCTCTACTCCAGACTAAACAAACCCAATTTTTTCAATCTTCCCTCATAGGTAATGTTTTCTAGACCTTTAATCATTTTTGTTGTTCTTCTCTGGACTTTCTCCAATTTGTCCACATCTTTCCTCATATGTGGCACCCACAAATGGACACAGTTCTTCAGTTGTGGCCTAATCCGCACAAAGTGGAGTGGAAGAATTACTGCTTGTGTCTTGCTTACAGTACTCCCTCAAATACATTCCAGAATGATGTTTGCCCGTTTGCACTGTTGACTTATACTTAGCTTGTGATCCACTATGGCCCCCAGCTCCCTTTTTGCAGTGCTCCTTCCTGGGCAGGAATTTCCCATTTTGTACGTGTGCACCTGATTGTTCCTTCCTAAATGAAGCACTTTGCATTTGTCCTAATTGAATTTCATCCTATTTACTTCAGGCCTTTTCTCCAGATCATTTTGAATTTTAATCATAGAAGATCAGGGTTGGAAGGGACCATAGGAGGTATCTAGTCCAATCCCCTGCTCAAAGCAGGACAAATCCCCAGATGGATTTTTTCCCCAAATCCCTAAATGGCCCCCTCAAGGATTGAACTCTCAGCCTTGGGTTTAGCAGGCCGATGCTCAAACCACTGAGCTCTCCCTCCCTGGTCTATCCTCTAAAGCACTTGCAACCCCTCCCAGCTTGGTATTGTCTGCAAACTTGGTAAGTATAACAGAGGATGTTACTGGGAGGGTTTCACCGTGTCTCAAAGGGTTACACCCTGGTGGGAGGGGGCTAGGCCTGTACTGGAATAAGGTCACTCTGTGCTTCACAGTGTGGCAGAACCTAGAGTGTCCATTAAAAGGGAAAAATCAGGGGGGGAATCAGCATGTGGAATGGACAAAAGCCCCCTCTGCATTCTCTCACATTGCCCTTCTCGTCCTGGCAGGCTGCAGATTAACGTCCACGTTTTGCTCCAGATCATTTCATCCTCCCAAAGGGAAGGAAATGGCTGCAATGGAGCTGGCTCAGGTAAGGGATTACCAGGGAGCTGGTGGTGGGTTCTGCTTGGAGGGAGAGGAGCAGTAAATGCATAGGAGGATAGGAGCTGCTGGAGGTGGTGGGAGGCAGGAAATATCTCGGGTGGAGAAAGGGAGGGGACAGGATGTGACAAATCTGCTGAAACTTATGTAATTTAGGGTGTGATGGGTTGTCACCCCGGGGTGCAGTCTGGGATGGTTCTGGGAACCGCTGCGCCCTCTAACCCTCAAGCTGGGCTTGCCCTTCTCACACTGCTTTGCTAGAGATTCAGCCAGCCTCTCCAGGGCCTGTTATCACCCAACACGACAGCAGGTGGCGCCATGCATCCAACTAAGCTACCTGAGTGCTTTGCCTGAGCCACTCAAGGACAGATAGACAACAACAGCCAATTTCCCAGCTCCCCAACCTTGCACACCTGCTGTAGTATAAATTTAGAATTATACCATCTTATAGTGCACAGGGATCTGGATAATGTAAGCTCATTAATATAGTTCCCCTTCCCCTCGATATGGGAAAGATGTGCACAACAAGCCTCTGCTAACCAAGCTCAGCTTTTTCCCAAACACTTCATTCAAAATGCACTGATTAAGATAAAGCATAAAACAAGTTTATTAATGGCAGAAAGGTAGATTTTAAGTAATTATTGTTAGAACAAAAAAGGAGCTGGTTGATCCAGAGGCGGATATGAATACAGGCTTCTTTATTGTGTTACTTGTTCCCCTTGACCCAACTATCGAGTAAGTACTGGATTAGTTACATCACATGCCTTTTATCTAAGTTTGTATGTAAACATCTACATCCGTTACAACACCTCAAAACCCCTCATTAAGTAGTAAACACTCATACAATTAGTATACCCACCCCTATCCACTATCACAGTATTACACATATCATAGAGGCATTTTTACCTTGAAAATACCGTTCTTTGCAATAACGTGTTGCCACAAATTTCCCTAAACAGCAGTTCTCGGGGTATGGAGGAAGGGTCAATGAGCAGTTCTCGGGGAGGGAGGAAGGGGCCATAAGCCAGGGCTTGTTTATGTAGCTGGGAAAGGAAGGGAGGGGGAGATAACATTTCTTTTACTTTCTTTCACACAAAGGACATTTATTCCAGCAACTACATTTCTTATGCAGCTGCATCAATGTCAATTATTACAAGCAACAGAGAGAGGAAAAATATGGCAACTTATTTGTTAAGCAAAGAATTCCTGCCTGCTTATGCCTTTGTCCCCAATGCATGTCAGCACATTAGCAGCTTCCCAGCTGTTTTACTGAACCCTAACGTATCCCAACAATTCTAAGTGATAGCAAACAGATCAAAGCCGATTACTTAGCAGATAACCAAAAACTCAAACTAAGCCTAACATACTAGATGGATAGAATTTGAATTAGCAATTTCTCACCCTGACTGATGCTACAAGCAGTCCCCCAAGTTTCCATACACAAGCTAGAAATCCCTTTACCCTGGGAGCAGCAGTTCCCCCAGTTCAGTCTTTGTTCCTCAGGTGTTTCCAGGAGTTCTCTTGTGCGGGGAATGAGGGCAAGAGATGATGTCACACCCACCTTATGTAGCTTTTCCATATGGCAGGAACCATTTGTTCCAAACTCAGTTCCCAGTCCAGTTTGTGGAAAAATACAGGTACCAAAATGGAGTTCATTGTCATGTGGTCTAGTCACATGTCCTAGCGTGTCCTGCTGAGTCATAGTAGCCATGACTCATAGGCTGGCTGAAACAATCACAGGAAGGCTAAGCTCTTCCATGGTCCATTGTCTTTGTTGATAAGCCATCAGCACTGTCTGGCCTCTTCATTGTTGTACCTGAAAGGCTCGTTGTGGGTGTTACCCAGAGTAAGCACATTTGAAATACAGCTACAGAGTCAATATCCATAACTTCAAATACAAACATGATCCATGCACACAAATAGGATAATAATATTCAGCACATGACGCATCTTGCACAAAATGCATCATAATTATGTCCTAATCATATTATAACCATACCACTATGCTGAATATGGGGTGTAGTGTCAGATAGGGCCTAATTTCAAGGCATGGAATTTGGGAATGGAACTTCTCCTCTTTATGGAACAGGAAATAACCCTCCCAGACTCCCAGTGCTGTAGCCTGAATCTACTGCCACTTCATTAGTTACCACCACCCGCAATCTTTGTGATACTGCAAACTTTATCCGTGATGATTTTATATTCTGTTCTAGGTCATTGATAAGAATGTTAAATAGCACACGGGCAAAAAGCAATCCTTGTGGGAACCCGCTAGAAATAAATCCACTTGACCATGGTTCCCCATTTACAATCCCAGTTTTTAATCTATTTAATGTATGCTGTGTTTATTTTGTATCATTCTAGTTTTTTAGTCAAAATATTGTCCTGAATCAAGTCATATGTCTTACAGAAGTCTAGATATATTACATCAATACTATTAGCTGCAACCAAACTTTTGATCTCATCTAATAAGGATATCCAGTTAGTTTGATAGGATCTATTTTCTCTAAACCTTTGTTAATAGGTGCTAATTATATTGCCTTCCTTTAATTCTTTATTAACGAAATCCAGTATCGACTGCTCCATTATTTTGCTCAGTATTGATATCAGACTGACTATCTTGTAATTAGCTGGGTCATCTCTTTTACACTTTTTAGTATTGGCACAGCATTAGCTTAATTCCAGTCTTCTGGAATTTTCCCAGTGTTCCAAGTCCTAATTACAATCAACATTAATAGTCCACCACGCTCCTCCACCAGGTCTTTAAAAACTCTTGGATACAAGTTATCTGGACCTGCTTATTTAAACATGTCTAACTGTAATAGCTGCTGTTTAATGTCCTTGTGAGTTCTTGTTGGAATGGAAGGAGTGTCGTCGTCAACATCTTATGATACGAGTACAGCATCTGTTTTTCTCCAAATCCAGGAGAGAACACTTATTGAACACTTTTACCTCTTCTGCATTAGTTTTGATAATTCTGCCATTTCCGTCTAGTAATTTATCACTACCATTGTTAGGATTAATATACTTTTCAAAACTTCCTTCTTATTTTCATTGATTGGTCATTGATTTCTGATAGCTTCCTGTGACGAGGCAGTTCTGGCAGGACCCAACTGAGAGTGCCAATTCAGGACCACTTGCTCAAACAGGGCAGTCACAGCCCTAGGCTGGGGTTTTCCACCTCTAAGGCAAACCAAACCAGCCAGACAAAAAGGACTTCGGTTTCACCCCACTGGCTAACCACAAGTCACACGAGCAATTTCCTTAGACATTCCAGTCTCCCAGTATCACCACCAGTGCCACACGTCCCGGGGAGGAATGGTTATGAAAACCAACACCCCAATAAAAGAAAAAGGTTCTTTCGATTAAAAAGAATCAAGCCCCAGACCCAGGTCAATATACACATCAGATCTTACCCACAAATCACGCTGTTGCCAATCCTTTAGAATCTAAAATCTAAAGATTTATTCATAAAAGGAAAAAGGTAGAGGTGAGAGCTAGAATTGGTTAAATTGAATCAATTACATACAGTAATGGCAAAGTTCTTAGTTCAGGCTTGTAGCAGTGATGGAGTAAACTGCAGGTTCAAATCAAGTCTCTGGAGAACATCCCCCACTGGGATGGGTCATCAGTCCCTTGTGTAGAGCTTCAGCATGTAGCAAAGTCCCTCCAGAGGTAGAAGCAGGATTGAAGAAAAGATGGAGATGAGGCATCAGCCTTATATAGGCTTTTCCAGGTGTAAGAACCTCCTTGTCCTTACTGTGGAAAATTACAGCAAAATGGAGTCTGGGGTCACATGGGCCAGTCCCTGCATACTTTGCTGAGTCACAAGGCGTGTCTGCCTTCTCTCCATGGGTCAATTGTGTAGCTGATGGTCCTTAATGGGCCATCAAGCAGGCTAGGCAGAGCTAACACCAGCTTGTCTGCGATGTCTCCCAGAAGCACAGCACCAGCTTGAAATACAGACAGGATAGAGCCAATACTCATAACTTCAACTACAAAATGATACATACATACAGACAGCATAATCATAACCAGCAACCCATAACCTGGTCTTAGACACCTCATATGATCCCCTTTACATCAGATTTGTTGCCACTACAGGACCTTGGTTGCAACCCATGTTCTATATGGTCCCAATTTATATCAATAACGTCATACTTCCCTTACCAATTTTCTACAATTCTGACCTTCTAACTCAGGGGTGAGCAACCTTTCAGAAGTCTTCATTTATTCACTCTAATTTAAGGTTTTGAGTGCCAGTAATACATTTTAACATTTTTAGAAGATCTTTCTCTGTCTATAATATATAACTAAACTATTGTTGTATGTAAAGTAAATAAGGCTTTTAAAATGTTTAAGAAACTTCATTTAAAATTAAATTAAAATGCAGAGCCCCCCGGACTGGTGGCCAGGACCCGGGCATTGTGAGTGCCACGGAAAATCAGCTTGCGTGCTGCCTTCAGCACCCATGCCATAGGTTGCCTACTCCTGTTCTAACTAATATTCTTTACTACTGACTTCCCTTTTCTTTCTTATATTTTATTTGGAGAGTGTTTCCTACCAGGGAGCCATTAGTAGGGTCCAGAGCCAGCCCCATCTCCTATATCAAGCTCTGGCTAGTAGATAAATGTGAAGACCCTGCCTCCGTCTGTCAGCTGGGAGACACAAAGTTTCTCTCTTTCTACCCTCTGATGCCGCCTGTCTGTTCTAGGCAAGGTGGGGTGGGACTCCGTTAACATGTGCCTCCCGGAGCTTCCATTTACCTGGTGCTGCTGTTCCGTGAATAGTGGGGCTGTGAGTGGGGCAGCAGTTACTGAGTGTTGGACTCTTGCTCTTGCAGGGGCCGGTGACCTTCGAGGAGGTGGCTGTGTATTTCACCAAGGGGGAATGGGCACTACTGGACCCTGTTCAGAGAGCCCTCTACAGGGATGTCATGCAGGAGAACTATGAGACAGTGACCTCGCTGGGTAAGAAGTCCTGTCCCCTGGGTTATTAGAAGCTGTGGGGTCTCTGAAGAACCTGAGCAGTAATAACTTTATACCTTTATTCCTCATACAAGTTTTGACAAGTTTCCTTGCCCCCCCTTTTTTTGCCTTATCTCCCACCCACTAGTACCATTTTTGGACATGTGCCTTTTTGGTGCTGTCAGTCATTTTAAAATTGCATTGAATGTATCCTTATTGGCTACATTCATAACTACATTAGTAACTGTCGCTTTCATGCCTTTTCCTCATTTTAAGAGGAAAATATGCTGCCTGTAGAATTCTAAATTGAGTAAATAGGTGTGTGGCTCATGCATGGCTTGTGTGACAGTCAGATGAGCTCTTTTAGGAGAGCGTGTAATGTTGCCGTTCAGGATCCCATGGCTGAAGGGATAAGCGAGCCGTGGGAGGGACGGAGATGGGGGGTAGTAGATATGCCAGGACATGGGGCGGGTGTGTGCAGGGTTAGAGCTAAGAAGCAGCAGGGAGGTAGGAGGCTGTGAGAGACGAGGACAAAATACAAGATGTTCTCAAGGTGCCGGGAGGTGGTGCTGGCTGAGAGTAATGGGAAGAAGGGGAGGGGAGTGTGGGGGAAGGGCACCCAGGAAGTGGGGTGGGTGGGTCAGTGGGAGGGAGGAGAGGTTTGGGGATCTGGAGCTGTGGGGGATCCCAGACCTTTAACCCCAAATCCCTACCAAAGCCTTATTGCTTTAGAGCCTCCACTCCAGTTTTATTTCTGTTCAGTTTCACTTTATTATACATTTTTTCCCCCAAATATTATTATTTTAACTCTTGACCTCCCTCTCCCACTCATTACCCCCCTCCTCACATAACCTCCCCATCTCCTATGCACAGCGACCCCGGCCACCGATCCTGAGTCCTTGCTGCATCCTCCCTCCTGTAGCAGGGCCCCTACCCAGGCACAAATGGGCACTTCGTTGATGATGTCACAGGGTGGTATAGTCTGTACAATTTTTACACCTATAAGATTACATATTCCGAAGCCCTTCACACCAGTCGGGCTTATCTCTGTATGCCGATACAGTCTGTTCCCTTCCCAGCTCTGATGCCGCAGAGCCTGGCCTGTGTCCCTGTTCCTGTTCGCCCCCTAACCAACATTCATGGGGCCTCATCTGGAGCACTGTGTCCAGTTTTGGGCCCAACACTATAAGAAGGATGTGGAAAAATTGGAAAGCATCCTGCGGGGGGCAACAAAAATGGTTAGGGGACTGGAACACATGACTTCTGAGGAGAGGCTGAGGGAACTGGGATTGTTTAGTCTGCAGAAGAGAAGAATGAGGGGGGGATTTGATAGCTGCTTTCAACTACCTGAAGGGGGGTTCCAAAGAGGATGGGTCTAAACTGTTCTCAGTGGTAGCAGATGACAGAACCAAGAGTAATGATTTCAAGTTGCAATGGGGGAGGTTTAGGTTGGCTATTAGGAAACACTATTTCACTAGGAGGGTGGTGAAGCCCTGGGATGGGTTCCCCACGGAGGTGGTGGAATCTCCTTCCTTAGAGGTTTTTAAGGTCAGGCTTGACAAAGCCTTTGCTGGGATGATTTAGTTGGGGATTGGTCCTGCTTTGAGCAGGGGTGGGACTAGATGACCTCCTGAGGTCCCTTCCAACCCTGATATTCTATTATTCCAATTTCCTTCCCCCCTCCACTTTGACCCCATTTATAGAGCAATATTCTCAGCTATATCTTAACCAATCATTGTGCTGAAATTTAACTAACCAATTCTAACATATTGTGACTAATTCTCTAACCCAGGCGTTGGCCACCTTTCAGAAGTGGTGTGCTGAGTCTTCATTTATTCACTCTAATTTAAGATTTCATGTGCCAATAATACATTTTAACGTTTTTAGAAAGTCTCTTTCTATAAGTCTATAATACATAATTGAACTATTGTATGTAAAGTCAGTAAGGTTTTTAAAATGTTTAAGAAGCTTCATTTCAAATTAATTAAAAATGCAGAGCCTTCTGGACCAGTGGCCAGGACCTGGGCAGTGTGAGTACCACTGAAAATCAGTTCATGTGCTGCCATAGGTTGCCTACTTCTGCTCTAACCAATTATAAACCACTACCCTAATTAACTTACACCTGGCAACATTAATTATACAGGAGAGAGAAACAATTAGCGAACCAGACTGATTAACAATGTAAAAGTTGTGGCCATAAAGATAAAGCAATACAGAAATGAGGGTTTCACAACCATTGATAAGTGATTTCTTGCCAGACAGAATGCTATCAAATTAAGGTTTCTTTAACCATCTTAAGATCCAGACAGGATCGACTTCTTAACAGCCCAATAGCACCTTATTTCAGTGTGACTGGTTTGGAATGTGAGGATGTGACCCTTCGCTTCCCAGCTTATGGCTGCCCCTGCTGCTTAGCCAAAGGCCTTAGCCTAATAACAAGGCCTCAGCCTATCCTAGTGAGAGAAGGCCCAGACACAGGCAGACTGTGATTTTGTTTCTTTGTTTTCATACTCCTGTAACTAGCTAAGTGATAAAAATACACCTAAGTTCTTAAAATATAGGCTTTGCAGGCAGGCCTGAATATCGCCATTCTAACAGAGGGTTCTACCCCTTCCCCCATGCTGTGTCTGTCTTGTCTATTTAGACTGTAAATTCTTCAGAGCACGGGCCATCTACTATTCTGCATTTGTACTGTGCCTAGCACAACGGAGACACACTGTTAGTTGGTCCTTAGGCACTAAGGTAATGCATATGATTAATAACTCCTCTCCTGCCACGTGGAGCCAAGGAAGCTGGTCTTGGGATGTGTGATGGAGCAAGGCCGGATGGCTACAGGAAAGTATTGAGGAGCAGGTATGTTAGCTCCAGGCTAAGCAAATCCCTAGTACCATAGGAACCAAAATGGCAGTCGCTCCAGGCTAATCAAGGCACCTGGGGTCAATTAAGAACTTTCTAGAAGGCACCGGAGAGAGCTACATTGATTGGAGCACCTGCAGCCAATCAGAACAGGCTAATCAAGGCACCTGGAACCAATTAAGAACTTTCTAGAAGGTACTGGAGAGAGCTACATTGATTGGAGCACCTGCAGCCAATCAGGACAGGCTAATCAAGGCACCTGGTATAAAAAGGGGAGCTCACTCCAGTCTGAGGAGGAGGAGCCAGAGGAAGGAAGTGCGTATGAGGAGCTGGGAGTCAGAGACACAAGGAACTAAGAACTGAGAGGGTGTACTACTGGAGGATTGAGGAAACACTGCTAGATTGTATGGTATCAGACACCAGGAGGATCCTATGGTGAGGATAAAGAAGGTGTTTGAAGGAGGCTATGGGGAAGTAGTCCAGGGAGCTGTAGCAGTCAAACAGGGGTTACAAGTAGCACTATAGAGACTGCTGCAATTCACAGGGCCCTGGGCTGGAACCCGGAGTAGAGGGTGGGACCGGGTTCCCCCCAAGTCTCGCTACTCCTAAACAGACATAGGAGGAGTTGATCCAGACTGTGGGTTTCATCCAAGGGGAAGACCACTGCAAGGGGAGGAAATCCGCCAATAAGCGCAGGACCTACTAGAGGAGAGGAGGAACTTTGCCACAACTGGTGTCAGGGGTGGGATTTTTGGTGTGCACAGCGCGGCGGAAGAAGGAGGGTGATTTAAAAAACACACACACTCACACACAAAAAGGGAAGGGGGGTTACAATTTGTTACCACAATGGATGATGTAGTACGGGCACTGATACAAGCCACGGCGGCCCAGCAGGAGGCTACCCGTGGCCAGGCAGCTGCCCAGCAAGAAGCAGTGTGGCTGCAGCAAGAAACTAACCGCCTGCTGATGGACCAAGCTGTTCAAAACCGAGCTATGTTGCGGGAACTGGTAAGCCAGGTAAAGACCCTTGCAGAAATGAACCGTGGGCATGATGGGACACGGCTCATACGGGCTAACCATTGGCTGCAGAAAATGAGGGAAGATGAGGTAGAGGCATACCTTCTGGCCTTTGAGAGGACAGCTCTACGGGAGGCCTGGCCTCGAGATCAGTGGGCTAGCATCCTTGCCCCGTTCCTGTGTGGGGAGGCCCAGAAGGCCTACCATGATCTGCCTGAAGAAGCTGCAGCAGACTACTCCCAGCTGAAGGCAGAGATCTTGGCCAGATCTGGGGTAACATCCGCAGTACAGGCCCAGCGGTATCATGAGTGGTGGTACCGGGAAGACAAAACCCCACGATCCCAATTATATGACCTCGTCCATCTCGCACGAAAGTGGTTGCAAACAGAATCCCGGAGTCTGGAAGAGATACTAGAGGTTCTGGTCATCGACCGGTACACGAGGGCACTGCCACCAGATCTTCGCAAATGGGTAAGCCAGAACGATCCCTGCATTTATGATGAGATGACCACGCTGGTAGAAAGACGCATGACAGCCAGGGAATTGACCCAACTACGCAAGGAAAGCCCCTTCCGTAGCAAACACCCAACCCCAACCCTGGAAGGAGGGACAGCCAAACCCCTGGGGAGTCCTAGGTGGAGGAAGAGGGGGGCTGAAAACCAACAGAGACTCCAGAAGGAAGGGATTGGCCTGAGTGGAGGGAACTCTGTGACTAAAACCCCTAGCCCACAGGATGGGAGACTGACTAGAAATCGTTATAGATGTTATGCATGTGGGAAGTGGGGACACATAGCTGCACAATGTCCCAGCACCGAAGAGCCTATGCAATGCAACTTGGGGGATTGGGAGGTCCCATGCTCCCTTATCCACCTGACGGGCGTTGCGTTAGCCCCACATAACTATACCAGGCCAGTGAAGATAAATGGAACAAAGACTACAGCACTGATGGACTCAGGAAGTGCTATCACCCTTATATCGGGTAAGCTGGTAAAAAGTAGCCAGCTGCTGCAAGCCAAACGTGTAGCAGTGACATGTGTGCATGGGGCCGTGAGCCAATACGCCATCATCCCAGTGGAGATAGAGGTTCAGGGGAACCCCATTGAGGTGACAGTGGGTGTTGTACCTAAACTCCCATATCCTGTAGTTATTGGGAGAGACTATCCAGGGTTTGATAATTTACTTCCCCCTGAGAGGCTGCAGGGAAGTGGAGAACCTGTTGACAGCGACTCATCACTGGGGGAATGTCAACCCCCAATGTTTTCTGAGTTTTCTCAGGATCTATTCTCAGCCCCCCAAAGGCCCGGAAGAAAAAAAGAAAGGAAGGCATGAAGGCTTTGGGAACCCAGATCCTGACCCAAGGCCAGAAGACTGCGCTAGTAGGCAGACGGGCACGAGCAGCCAACAGTGAAACTACCAACACGGAAGGTGAGCCGGAGGCTGGCCCCAGCCATGAGGGCGACAGGCCATTGGAAGAAGCAGAAGCCGACCCCTGGGAGCTCAGGCAGGGTAGTCCTGGGAGAGAGACGTTCGGACGGGACCAGGCAGAGGACCCCAGATATGATAACGTCAGGAAAGAGGTGGCTGAGATAGATGGGATACCAGTGGAGGGGAAGGTCCAAGGTCCAGGACCCTACTTTATAGTGAAGAAAGATCTCCTGTACCGTGTGGTGCAAATGCAGGAGCAGGAGATACATCAACTTCTGGTGCCCCGAAAACATCAAAAAGCTATATTGAGCCTCGCCCACAGTCACTTGTTTGGAGGACACTTAGGGGTAGAGAAGACCCAGGCCAGGATCCTGCGGAGGTTCTTCTGGCCAGGAATACATGAAGATGTCAGGCGATACTGCACCTCTTGTCCAGAGTGTCAACTACATAGCCCTCGCCCACACTTGCGGGCCCCTTTGATACCTCTTCCAATAATAGAGATACCATTTGAACGCATAGCCATGGATCTGATTGGGCCCCTAGAGAAGACAACTCAGGGCCACCAACATGTACTGGTTGTACTAGACTATGCAACCCGATACCCGGAAGCTGTCCCCCTACGCAACACAGCTTCCAAGACAATAGCTAAGGAGTTAGTACAGATCTTTTCCCGGGTCGGGCTTCCCAAGGAGATGCTGACTGATCAAGGGACACCTTTCGTGTCTAAATTGATGAAAGATCTCTGTTCATTGCTCCATGTACAAGCCCTACGGACCTCTGTATACCACCCACAAACAGACGGCCTGGTGGAAAGGTTCAATAGGACCCTCAAGGCCATGATCAGGAAAGTGGTGAGCCGGGATGGGAAAGACTGGGATACCCTATTGCCTTACCTCATGTTTGCCATCCGGGAAGTTCCACAAGCCTCCACAGGCTTCTCTCCATTCGAACTACTATATGAGCGCCACCCCCGAGGCATATTGGATATAGCCAGAGAAGCCTGGGAAGAGGAGCCAAATCCCGGAAGGAACATAGTTGAGCGTGTACTACAGATGAGGGATCGGATAGCCCAGGTTACACCCATTGTACGAGAACACTTGGAAAAAGCACAGGAGACCCAACGGACCCATTATAACCACCAAGCAAAGCTTCGACGGTTCCAACCGGGGGATCGAGTAATGGTCCTTGTGCCCACAGCAGAAAGCAAGCTGTTGGCCCAGTGGCAGGGACCCTATGAAGTAATTGAAGCCGTGGGAGTGGTAAACTATAAGGTACGGCAGCCATGCCGCAGAAAACCGGAGCAAATTTACCACATCAATCTTCTAAAACCTTGGCATGATCGAGAGGCATGCTTAGTCATCCGGGAGACTCTTCCCCAGGAGGATAACGTACATGAGCAAGTAAAGATATCACCCGACTTGACGCCAATCCAAAAGATCGAGGCAACCGATATGATTAATCGTAACCGAGATGTTTTCTACAAAACCGGGAGGACTACTGAGAGCTATTACCATATCCGAACGATCCCTTGAGCCTAAAGAACACTGAGACCCTACCGAATCTCAGCAGCCAAAAGAGAAGAAATCAAGGCCGAAGTAAAGAAAATGTTAGAATTAGGCGTTATTGAAGAATCCTACAGTCAGTGGTGCAGTCCAATTGTTCTAGTGCCCAAACCTGATGGTACCATGAGATTCTGTAATGACTTTTGCCGACTGAAGTATCCCAGTTTGATGCATACCCCATACCACGCATCGATGAACTGGTTGACCGACTGGGTAGTGCCCGTTTCTTGACTACATTGGATCTGACAAAAGGGTATTGGCAGATTCCCCTGACCAAAGAAGCTAAAGAAAAGACAGCGTTCTCCACCCCAGACGGGCTATTCCAGTACACTGTTCTTCCTTTTGGGTTACATGGGGCCCCAGCCACATTCCAGCGCCTCATGGATAAGCTGCTGCGCCCCCATACTAGTTATGCAGCTGCATACCTAGATGATGTCATCATCCATACGCCAGACTGGGGAACCCACTTGGAGAAGGTTGAGGCAGTACTACGCACCTTAAGGCAGGCTGGCCTCACCGCTAATCCTGCTAAGTGCGCCATAGGACTAGCAGAGGCTAGGTACCTGGGATATATTGTAGGAAGGGGTATAGTGAAGCCCCAAACTAATAAACTAGAAGCGATTCAAAACTGGCCCCGGCCAACCCGAAAGAAGCACGTCCGTGCATTCCTAGGCGTGGTAGGCTACTACCGACGGTTTATTCCCCACTTCGCCAGCAGGGCAAGTCCTCTAACGGACCTGGTGAAGGCTCGAGGTCCAGACATGATAAAGTGGACCGACGCTGCAGAGAGGGCGTTTGTAGACCTTCAGACGGCCCTCTGTAATGACCCCATACTCATAGCCCCAGACTTTACCAAGGAATTTATTTTACAGACAGATGCTTCTGAGGTGGGGTTGGGGGTAGTTCTGTCACAAATGATTGGAGATGAAGAACACCCGATTCTCTACCTAAGCAGAAAGCTGCTCCCACGAGAACAGAAGTATGCAGTAGTCGAGAGAGAATGCCTCGCTGTCAAATGGGCCATGGAGACGCTGCGTTATTACCTCTTGGGCCGGCGATTTACTCTTGTGACGGACCACGCACCCCTCCAGTGGATGCAGAGAAATAAGGAAAAGAATGCAAGGGTCACCAGGTGGTTCTTATCCCTACAACCATTCCAGTTCCATATACGGCATAGGGCTGGATGTCACCACGGCAACGCTGATGGTCTTTCACGAGCACACTGCCTGGCGTCCCAAGTTGCACAACCCTATGGTGTTGAGCAGAGGGGGGGGATATGTGATGGAGCAAGGCCGGATGGCTACAGGAAAGTATTGAGGAGCAGGTATGTTAGCTCCAGGCTAAGCAAAACCCTAGTACCATAGGAACCAAAATGGCAGTCGCTCCAGGCTAATCAAGGCACCTGGGGTCAATTAAGAACTTTCTAGAAGGTACCGGAGAGAGCTACATTGATTGGAGCACCTGCAGCCAATCAGGACAGGCTAATCAAGGCACCTGGTATAAAAAGGGGAACTCTCTCCAGTCTGAGGAGGAGGAGCCAGAGGAAGGAAGTGCGTATGAGGAGCTGGGAGTCAGAGACACAAGGAACTAAGAACTGAGAGGATGTACTACTGGAGGATTGAGGAAACACCATACAATCTAGCAGTACCAGACACCAGGAGGATCCTATGGTGAGGATAAAGAAGGTGTTTGAAGGAGGCTATGGGGAAGTAGTCCAGGGAGCTGTAGCAGTCAAGCAGCGGTTACAAGTAGCACTATAGAGACTGCTGCAATTCACAGGGCCCTGGGCTGGAACCCGGAGTAGAGGGTGGGATCGGGTTCCCCCCAAGTCTCGCTACTCCTAAACAGACATAGGAGGAGTTGATCCAGACTGTGGGTTTCATCCAAGGGGAAGACCACTGAGGGGAGGAAATCCGCCAATAAGCGCAGGACCTACTAGAGGAGAGGAGGAACTTTGCCACAGATGTTACTGCTTAAAAATGATCTGAGCTTAAAACCATGGAATATTCTTTGTAACAAGTATCCCACAAATTCCACCGACCTCCCTTGTTTTCTTTGTCTGGCATAGGGTTTCTAAATTCCACACCTGATGTGGTCTCTCAGCTGGAACGAGGGGAAGAGCCGTGGGTCCAGGACCTCCAGGGTTCTGAGAAAGAAGTGCTTCCAAGAGCTGCCTGCACAGGTGAGGACTTGGTTAAAGCAAGTCAAAAACTGTCCGTGAATACAGGAAACATTTGGGATGCCCTACAAAGACCTTGTGAGCTCTCCAAGTTCAGGATTGTTCCCTGCAGATGTGGAATAATTAGGCAGATGTCACTCATGGCTTCCCACCTATCCTGACTAACAACTGGCAGCAGTTCCCTGCCTGATCCCACTTTCCCCCCTCCATGTTCTGGTGAAATGCAGACCAAAACTGATCCCTTCCTCTCTCTTCTGGGGAAAATCAGCTCCTGATAGGTTTGATCTCTCCTGCACATATTTTGGTTTGTTCATCCCTTTTAAAATTCCTGTCTCTGAGATTTCCTTTCTCTCAGGCACAGGGAGTGACCTATGCCTGGATTCTCTCTGTCTCCCATCAGGTGATAGGATGGTGCGTGAGAATGAGGAGCAGAAACCCCAGCAGGAAGATGCTGAGCAAGGAGCACCACGTGGGACGTTATCAGAAAAACCCAAAGGGAATGTTTCCAGGAGTTGTGCACTCCGAGAAACAGTAAAAGCCTCTGAGACTCAGCAGAGGCCAGAGGAGAACTTCACTAGCTACTCAGCCCTTATTACACATGAGAGAATCAACTTGGAAGAGACACACTACAAATGCCACGAGTGCGGGGAAAGCTTCAGTCAGCGCTCACACCTTATCACACATCAGAGAATCCACACAGGGGAGACGCCCTACACGTGCGCTGAGTGCGGGAAAAGCTTCAGTCGGCGCTCAAACCTTATCACACATCAGAGAATCCACACAGGGGAGACGCCCTACATGTGCGCTGAGTGCGGGAAAAGCTTCAGTCGGCGCTCAAACCTTGTCACGCATCAGAGAATCCACACAGGGGAGACGCCCTACACGTGCGCTGAGTGCGGGAAAAGCTTCAATCAGCTCTCAAGCCTTATCACACATCAGAGAATCCACACAGGGGAGACGCCCTACACGTGCGCTGAGTGCGGGAAAAGCTTCAGTCGGCGCTCAAGCCTTATCACACATCAGAGAATCCACACAGGGGAGACGCCCTACACGTGCTCTGAGTGCGGGAAAAGCTTCAGTCGGCGCTCAAACCTTGTCACGCATCAGAGAATCCACACAGGGGAGATGCCCTACACATGCTCTGAGTGCGGGAAAAGCTTCAGTTGGCGCTCAAACCTTATCACGCATCAGAGAATCCACACAGGAGAGACGCCCTACACGTGCGCTGAGTGCGGGAAAAGCTTCAGTCTGCGCTCAATCCTTATCACGCATCAGAGAATCCACACAGGGGAGACGCCCTTCACGTGCGCTGAGTGCGGGAAAAGCTTCAGTTGGCGCTCAAACCTTATCACACACCAGAGAATCCACACAGGAGAGACGCCCTACACATGCTCTGAGTGCGGGAAAAGATTAAGTCAGCCAAGCCTTGTCACACATCATAGAATCCACACATGAGAGACGCCCTACACATGCTCTGAGTGCGGGAAAAGTTTCATTGAGCACTCAGACTTTGTCAGACATCGTAGAATCCACAGTGGAGAGAGACCCTACACATGCTCTGCATTTGGGAAAAGCTTCAATCAGATGTCATTCCCTATTAGATATCAGAAAATCCAAATCGGAGAGAACTGTAAGAAATGCCTTTATTAGGGCTTCCCAAAAAATTGTTTTAAAAAAAATCAGATTTGCTAATTCCAATATAGTGATCTTTGCACCATCTTCACTGTGGTCTCTCGGCTCTGCCAGATGAGTTGCCTGCTTCTGCCTTTTGCAGCTCACCCTTCTTTGGGGTCAGTCCTGTGATCTTTTCTATCAGCTCCTTCCCTTTTGACTTGTAAGAGTGTGTGTCCCTCCAGCCAGGAATTTCATCAGCTCCAGGTGTGGGAGAGAGGGTTGATGCCAACAAGCTACCCTGAGGCAAAAGTTACCTGTGCCTTACATCCACTAGGACTGTACATGGAATTGGGTGCTCAAGTTAGTGATTTTGGTGTAAAAAGACAATTATAGTTGTAGAGCAGAAGCAGCCCAGGGAGTGAACCTATATTATGGGAGTAAGTAAATAACTTTTCCTTATCTACTTTCTCCACATCACTCATGATTTTATATACCTCTATCATATTCCCTCTTAGTCTCCTCTTTTCCAAGCTGAAAAGCCCTAGCCTCTTTAATTTCTCCTCATATGGGACCCGTTCCAAACCCCTAATCATTTTAATTGCCCTTCTCTGAACCTTTTCTAATGCCAGTATATCTTTTTTGAGATGAGGAGACCACATCTGTACATAGAATTCAAGATGTGGGCATACCATGGAGTTATATAAGGGTAATAATATAGTCAGTCTTATTCTCTATCCCCTTTTTAATGATTCCTAACATCCTGTTTGCTTTTTTGACCGCCTCTGCACACTGCGTGGGCATCTTCAGAGAACTATCCATGATGACTCCAAGATCTTTTTCCTGATTTGTTGTAACTAAATTAGTCCCGATCATATTTTATGTATAATTGGAGTTATTTTTTCCAATATGCATTACTTTACATTTATCCACATTAAATTTCATGTGCCATTTGTTGCCCAATCCCTTAGTTTTGTGAGATCTTTATTAAGTTCTTCACAGTCTGCTTTGGTCTTAACTATCTTGAGCAGTTTAGTATCATCTGCAAACTTTGCCACCTCACTTTTTACCCCTTTCTCCAGATTGTTTATGAATAAGGTGAATAGGATTGGTCCTAGGACTGACCCTTGGGGAACACCACTAGTTACCCCTCTCCATTCTGAGAATTTACCATTAATTCCTACCCTTTGTTCCCTGTCTTTTAACCCGTTCTCAATCCTTGAAAGGACCTTCCCTTTTATCCCATGACAGCTTAATTTATGTAAGAGCCTTTGGTGAGGGAACTTGTCAAAGGCTTTCTGGAAATCTAAGTACACTATGTCCACCGGATCCCCCCTTGTCCACATGTTTGTTGACCCTCTCAAAGAACTCTAATAGATTAGTAAGACATGACTTCCCTTTACGGAAACTGTGTTGACTTTTGCCCAACAATTTATGTTCTTCTATGTGTCTGACAATTTTATTCTTTACTATTGTTTCAACTAATTTGCCCGGTACCGATGTTAGACTTACTGGTCTGTAATTGCCGGGATCACCTCTAGAGCCCTTTTAAAATAGTGGCGTTACATTAGCTAACTTCCAGTCATTGGGTACCGAAGCCGATTCAAAGGACAGGTTACAAACCATAGTTAATAGTTTCGCAACTTCACATTTAAGTTCTTTCAGAACTCTTGGGTGAATGCCATCTGGTCCCGGTGACTTGTTAATGTTGAGTTTATCAATTAATTCCAAAACCTCCTCTAGTGACACTTCAGTCTGTGACAGTTCCTCAGATTTGTCACCTACAATTTGGCAATGTTTATGCTCCTTTCTAGGATTTGACTTCCACTTTTTAAAGGAAGTCTTTTTGTCTCTCACTGCTTCTTTTACATGGTTGTTAAGCCCCGGTGGCTCTTTTTTAGTTCTTTTACTGTGTTTCTTAAATTGGGGTATACATTTAAGTTGGGCCTCTATTATGGTGTCATTAAAGTGTCCATGCAGCTTACAGGAATTTCACTTTAGTCACTGTACCTTTTAAATTCTGTTTAACTAACCCCCCTCATTTTTGTATAGTTCTCCTTTTTTAAATCAAATGCCACAGTGTTGGGCTGTTGAGATGTTCTTCCCACCACAGAGATGTTAAATGTTATTATATTATGCCGTTTATTTCGAGCAACTGCAGTTATTCGGGAGAGTACAGACAGGCAGAGTTTCCCCTCCCGAGGTAGGTCTCGGTTAGATAAACAATTAAGGCAAGCATTTATACCTTTTGTGACATACAGTAAGGAGCAACAACTGCATTTTGTTTGTACATATTCCTTTCTGATAGCTTACTTCTCTCAGCAATTTCTGCTACAAGCTGCATTCTATTCTTATCTAACACAAGGTTGAAAACCAGCGTCTCTTACAGTTCTTTTCCGCTCGCCCACGCCCTGCTTGGAAGTCTCCCGTTATTAGCTGTTAGTTAGCCTGGTAAATATCAAGTCCCTGAGAAAACACAGTTATACGAAGCAAAACAAAATCACAAACAGAAATGTCATTGGAAATTCAAAAATTAAAAAGGAAAATGCAATTCCCATCACTTCATTGTATCTGGGCCATTCCTGTATCGAGAGTACCCGCTAAGGGCCCTGTGTGCTTAAGGGAAACCTGGAGGAACTCATAGCAGAGCCTGAACATGAAACTCAACTGCTCCCAGGTGCCGCAGTAAAACCCTTTTCCTGCTGTGATGTTGATGATTTTATGAAAATATGCTAATGAGTGTGAACATAATGTAACTGGAACATGCTTCATGCAAAAGGTCTCTTGTGCAGTATCATTACAAAGCTTATTATCTACTGTGTGTGTTCAGCCTATTTGTATGAACCGATCATTCCTGTATCTGAAGCTAGAAATATGAACTATAACTCTGAGGTCCTGTTGTAATGATGCAAAGTGTGGGCCATTAATAGTGGTTTGGACTCTTGATGGCTCCCATTAACCAGGACAATTGACTGGAGATGGCTCTGTCCTGCACCATCTGTGAGTCAGGCCAGGAACAATGAAGGCTTGGGGTCTCACAGGGCATGTGGCCATGTCACCTGGTACAGGAATCCATCTTAAACCTGGGACTTTTCCCCAGGAGAGAGAGAAAAGATTCCTGCCTTGTACCAAAGCTGTTTAAGGGGGTGGAACAGAAGAAAGGTGGCTGCAATCATGAGAAATCCCCTAGCTACCACCTGAGCTGGAACAAGGACTATACCAGGTGAAAAGATTGGGCTCAGACAAGAAATAAGTCTAGTCTGCAAAAGAAGCTTATTGGAAGATCTCTGAGGGTGAGATTTTATCTGTATTGAGTTTCATACTGTATTAGTCTTAGACTTGCATGTTTTTGTTTTATTTTGCTCTATGGAGAATACAAACTCCACAGAGAAGGAAAAGTTAATGCCTTAGAAAAATCTGTGTGTGTTAGAGTGTCTAGGAACCACTCTCCTATAGCTTCTTTTCTCTGATTTCCTTTAGAAAATCTGAAGTAGGGAGCAGAAAACCATTGTCTTTTCTGAGGTGTGAGCTCAGGACCTACTGAGTATGAGACTGACATGCTGCCAACTATGCTAAGAAGGCCCAGGAAAATGTTTAGGCTCAGTGCATATAGGATCCTCCTACAGCAGTGACTGGAGCAGGAAGGAACTGGAAGAAGCAGAGAGATCTGGTGCCCACAGACCTGTCCTGGCCTCTTTCTCAGCAGCAAAGAAATCAATTTGCCCTTCCAGTGAACAATCTGCTGGAACTAATGGAAGCACAGGGGGGATGTTTCTAAAGTATGCACCCACCTCTACATTTTAGAACTTACTCTCCTTTTTCTAGTGTAGCACTTTGTATATGAATTAGGCAAAACAAACTACACAGGTAAGAGAAAAAAGGGCTTGAGAGAAAGCTTGAACTCATAACCCCAACAGATGGCCCCTCTGCACTAACCAGTTGCACCCCTGAATATGTTTTTAAACACATTTGGGAAGCAGGCAGTTATCAGTCTCTGTGGTTCACACCTTTGCCTGGTAATTGAAAGGCTGCTGGTTCAAACTTAACTCAAGATGCGGCTTTTCAGCGAGGAGACTCCAGTACATTTTAACAGGAAGAAAATCTCCTCTATTCTGGCTTTGCCCCATTAGACTCCTTCTGCCCATCTTCTCCCCCTCCCCCAGTCTCTTTCCTTCCCCACTGGGGCCATGCAGAGAGGAGCCCCAGTCAGTCTCTGTCACAGAGAGTCTGTATCCCATAAAGGGAGGAGGGGTCTCTCTAAAACACTGATAATGGGGAGGAGTGGTGTGCGTGGTTAGGGAGATAGGATGGAGAGCTAACAGTGGGGCACAGAGAGATTCCCCAGATTTGGGAGATCCCCTGCTGCCCCTATCAGCCAGCTGTGAGAAGAACAACTGTTGGCATGGAGGGTCTCCACATGCTGCCCCCGCCCCAACTGCCAACTCTGCCAACTGTGGCAATGGGAGCTGCGGGGGTGGAGTCTGTGGGTAGCAGTGCGCAGAGACGCCCCCGGCCCTCCAGCTTAGGGGCTGCGGGTTGCTTTTGGGAGATGCCCGAGGTAAATGCTGCACCCTCACCCTCTCCTGCAACCCCTGCCCCAGCCCAGACCCACACCTGCACCCAACCTCCCTCCAGAGCCTGCCCCCACACTGCCTCCTTCACCACAACCCCCTCACTGAGCCCAGACCCTGCACCCAAACTCTCCCAGAGCCCAACCCCTCTCCCTCCCACAACCAAACTCCTTCCCAGAGCCTTACACAGGTGTGTGTGGCAGGTGGGGCAGGACTTGGTCCCATTCTGGGCACCACCAAAAATTATACAAACCTGCCACCTCTGTCCAGCCCAATCTTCTGCTGATGCACCTCAGCCCACACCCGTGCAGGGTTTGAAGCTTTCATTGCTTAAATTCCAGGACATGGAGGGATTTCAGCTCCCTTTGCCCAGAGGGAACCTTCACCCCACTCCTAACCAGGTTCTTGTCCATGGGATCACTGTAGGGGGGCTGGGTCCCTCGGTGTCTTTTCTCTGTCTAGGACAGGCCGGGGTGCAATAACTGGGGGCATCTGAGCACCGAGGACCTTCTGTGGGGCTGCCATTCCCCTTCCCCTTCTGTGGTCCCATCTGCCATTGACTCCAGCCTTTTTTCTATCCATCGTCAGCACCATCTCAAGCCAGCAGCACTCGCCTCAAAAAGACAGAGTCCTGTGGCACCTTACAGACTAACAGACGTATTGGAGCATAAGCTTCCGTGGGTGAATCCCACTTCGTCAGGTGAATGTAGTGGAAATTTGCAGGGGCAGGTATAAGTATGCAGGCAAGAACCAGTCTAGAGATGACAAGGTACTTCAATCAGGGAGGATGAGACCCTTTTCTAGCAGTTGAGGTGTGATCACCAAGGGAGGAGAAACTGCTTTTGTAGTTGGCTAGCCAGGCACAGAATTCCCACTGCATTCATCTGACGAAGTGGGGATTCACCCATGAAAGCTCATGCGCCAATACGTCTGTTAGTCTAGAAGGTGCCACAGGACTCTGTCGCCTTTTACAGATCCAGACTAACACGGCCACCCCTCTGATACTCAAAAAGACAGTGTCCCCTGCTGGGAGTAAATCATTGACCCCTCTCCTCCCTGAGCACTGACTGCCCCTCTGTTTCCTTGCCTCTCAGGCTGTGCAGATGGGACCTTTCCCTCCAGTGCTGGAGGATTCGCCCTTCTCATCTACCATTGTCCCAAGCAGACAGCGGGTGGGAATCTTAAATGTACCGAGGTGACTTAGGAGCAGAACCCACCCCCGGACCTTCCATGCAATTGTCACTTGCCCCTCACTGAGCAGGACTGAAACTGGTGCAGGGAGACTGGTGGGCCACATCCCCTCTGGGCATGAGCAAAGCAGCAGGGTGAAAAAATGATCATGAAGATGCTGGGGATTGAACCCAGGACCTTATACATGCAAAGCATGTGCTTAACCACTGAGCTACATCCCCTAGCAGGTTGTGTTTGCTATGGGTTACACTCAGAGCCCTCCTGTTGCCAGAGCATCCAGTGACCTATAAGCTTCACGAGACGCCCGTTCCCCTCTCTGAGGACCAATCCTGCTCTCCTGGAGGTGACTTGTTCCTGAACTCACAGTGACTCTCAGCCAGCCAGTAAAACAGAAGGTTTATTGAACAACAGGAACACAGGATACGGCCCAGCTTGTGTTCAGAGCTAGGACCCCTCAATCTGGCCTTTCTGGGGGGTTCAGGATGCTTGGATCCCAGCCTAGGATCCCCTGAAACCCACCCCCCAGCTTCCAGAAACGAACTGACTCCACTCCCCACTTCCCTTTTGTCTAGCTACAGCCAGAGGTGAGACCTTCCCTCCCCCAGGCCAGGCTCATGTTACAGCTGCAGACCTGGCTCTGCCTACTAAGCACACAGACAGCCCCTGCTCCATCACACCTCTCCCCCCTCCGAGACTGAACTGAGCGGGGTCACTGCCCAGTGACCCGGGGAAGTTCGGGACCCCTTCTCCGGGACAGCGCGTCCGCTATCAGGTTGGCACTTCCCTTCACGTGGACCACGTCCATGTCATAGTCCTGCAGGAGCAGGCTCCACCTCAGGAGCTTGGCGTTGGCTCCTTTCATCTGGTGCAGCCAGGTCGGGGGAGAGTGGTCGGTGTACACGGTGAAGTGGCGCCCAAAGAGATAGGGCTCCAGTTTCTTCAGGGCCCACACCATGGCCAGGCGTTCCTTCTCAATAGCCGCGTAGTTCTGCTCCCGGGGTAGCAACTTCTTGCTCAGGTACACGATGGGGTGTCTCTCCCCCTTTTCATCCTCCTGCATCAACACCGCCCCCAGCCCTGTGTCTGAGGCATCGGTAAACACCATAAAGGGCTTGTCAAAGTTTGGGTTTGCCAGAACTGGGCCTCTGAGCAGAGCCTCCTTCAGCGCCTGGAGAGCCTGCTGGCACTGCTCGGTCCAGACCACCTTGTCTGGCTTCCCCTTCTTGCACAGCTCAGTGATGGGGGCGGCTATGGCACTAAAGTGGGGCACGAACCTCCGATAGTACCCCGCCATCCCGATAAAAGCCTGGACCTGCTTTTTGGTCTGGGGAGCGGGCCAATCTCTGATCGCCTCCACCTTGGCCGGTTCCGGCTTTAGGCAGCCGCTCCCCACACGATGGCCCAGGTAAGATACTTCAGCCATCCCCACCTTGCACTTCTCAGCCTTGACGGTTAACCCCGCCTCCCGGAGTCGGTCCAGCACTTGTCTAACCTGGAACACGTGATCCTCCCAGGTCTGGCTGAAGATGCAGATGTCATCAATATACGCCACAGCAAAACTCTCCATCCCCCTCAGTAGCTGATCCACCAGGCGCTGGAAGGTGGCCGGCGCTCCCTTGAGGCCAAAGGGCAGGGTCAGAAACTCATAGAGCCCCAGGGGAGTGATGAAGACCGATTTCAGCCTGGCATCTGCGTCCAGCGGCACTTGCCAGTAGCCCTTTGTAAGATCCATGGTGGTGAGGTACCGAGCGCCTCCCAGCTTGTCTAGGAGCTCGTCAGGCCTTGGCATGGGGTAGGCATCAGATACGGTGATGGCATTGAGCTTTCGATAGTCCACGCAGAACCGGATCGACCCGTCCTTCTTGGGGACCAGCACCACTGGGGAGGCCCAGGGGCTGGCGGACGGCTGAATCACCCCTAAAGCCAGCATGTCCCTGACCTCCCTTTCCAGGTCCTGGGCAGTCTTCCCGGTAACCCGAAAAGGGGAGCAGCGTATCGGGGGGTGTGCCCCAGTCTCCACCCGGTGGATGGTCAAGTTGGTGCGCCCAGGCTGGTTGGAAAACAACTGTCGGTACAGTTGCAGCACCCCTCTGATCTCAGCATGCTGAGCCAGGGTCAGCTGATCTGACAGGGGAATCGCCTCAAGGGGGGAACCAGCCTTTGTCCCTGGGAATAGATCCACTAGAGGGTCATCCCCCGGCTCCTCCCAATGTCCACACACAGCCAACACCACATTCCCCCGGTCATAATATGGCTTCATCATATTCACATGGTACACCCGGCGGTGATGAGCCCGGTTCGACAGCTCCACCACATAGTTTACCTCATTTAGTTGCTTGACAACCTTGAAGGGCCCTTCCCAGGCAGCCTGGAGTTTGTTTTTCCTCACGGGGATGAGAACCATCACTTGGTCCCCGGTGGCGAAGGCGCGGGCCCGCGCCGTGCGGTCGTACCAGACCTTCTGCTTCCTCTGGGCTCGGGCCAGATTCTCCCTGGCCAGGCCCATGAGCTCGGTAAGTCTTTCCCGGAAGGTCAGGACATACTCCACCACCGACTCTCCATCGGGAGCGGCCTTCCCCTCCCATTCGTCTCTCAGCAGGTCCAGGGGCCCCCTTACCCGCCTCCCATATAACAGTTCGAAAGGCGAAAACCCAGTAGACTCCTGGGGTACCTCCCTGTATGCAAACAGCAGGTGAGGTAAGTACTTGTCCCAGTCCTGTGGGTGCTGGTGCATGAATGTTTTTAGCATCATCTTTAGCATCCCGTTGAACCTCTCCACCAGCCCGTTGGTCTGGGGGTGGTACGCTGAGGCCCAGCTGGGTCGGACCCCACATTTCTCCCACAGGGACTGGAGCAGGTCCGACATGAAGTTGGACCCCTGGTCCGTTAAGACTTCCTGGGGGAACCCCACCCGGCTGAAAATGGTCATCAGCGCATCCGCCACGGTGTCTGCTTCGGTAGAGGACAAGGCCACCGCCTCGGGGTATCGAGTGGCGAAATCTACCACCACCAGGATGTATTTCTTCCCTGACCGGGTCGCCTTGCTGAGAGGCCCCACCATGTCCATGGCCACCTTCTGGAAAGGCTCTTCTATGATGGGCAAAGGCCTCAGAGCTGTTTCCCCTTGTCCCGGGCCTTCCCCACCCGCTGGCAGGGGTCACAGGATTGGCAGTACTGCCGGACATGGGTAAAGACCCCAGGCCAGTAAAAGTTCTGTAGCAGCCTCTGCCTGGTGCGCCGGATTCCCTGGTGCCCTGCGAGGGGGATGTCATGGGCCAGGTACAGCAGCTTGTGGCGAAACTTCTGGGGAACCACCAGCTGCCTCCTAATCCCCCATGACTCCACCTCCCCAGGGGGGGCCCATTCTCGGTACAGGAACCCCTTCTCCCACAGGAACCTCTCCTTGCAACCTCTCCTCATGGTCTGCGCTGCATTGAGGTCAGCCCGGTCCCTGGGCTTCTGCAAGGAGGGATCCTTCTGCACCTCGGCCTGGAACTCAGCAGCTGGGACAGGGATGGGGATCTGCTCTCTCTCACCGGCTGGGTCTGAGGCCGCAGCCTCTCTGGGTCGTGTCTCTGGGCGTTCCCTCCCCGCCAGGCACTCGGGCAGAGTACTTTCCCCGTTGTCAGGGTGCAGAGCCCTGCGCCGACTCTGACTACGGGTCACAATCAGGGTACCCCGGGTATTGCCGGGCCAGGTCTCGAGGTCCCCCCCCATTAGCACCTCTGTGGGCAAATGGGGGTGCACTCCCACATCCTTGGGGCCCTCCTTGACCCCCCACTTCAGGTGCACCCTCGCCACGGGCACCTTGAATGGGGTCCCGCTCACGCCCATCAGGGACAGGTAGGTATCAGGCACCATCCGATTTAGGCCCACCACCTCGGGCCGGGCCAGCGTCACCTCTGCGCCTGTGTCCCAGTACCCAGTGACCTTCTTCCCATCCACCTCCAGGGGAACAAGGCACTCGCTCCGGAGGGGCAGCCCCGTGGCCACCCTGTAGCAGAACCTTGTGTCCGGAGCATCCAGCCCCCCAGGGGCGCTGACCTGGGGCCCTCCTCCCTCCTTCCCAGGTGGGATGCTGCCAGCCCCCCTCTCTTGGGCATGTTGCCCCTCCTCCGATTGGGTCTTTACCCAGTCAACCCTCTGCAGGTTGGGTCTGCTCGGTCTGTCTCTGAGCTTGGGGCACTGGGCCCGTATGTGGCCTTGCTGGCCACAGTGGAAGCAGCCCATGTCTCGTGGGTCCCCTCGCGGGGGTCAGGTGGACCTGACGCTGGACGTTCCCCTTTTGTGGGGGTTCTCCAAAGGGCCCCGCTGGGAGGTCCCGTGGTGACTCTGTCTCTGCGTTGAGGCAGGCCTGCTCCCTCGAGACTCCTCCCTGCCATCCCCCGCCCGACTGTCCATGTATTGGTCGGCCAGCTGGCCTGCATGCTGCGGGTTCTCCGGCTTCTGGTCCATCAACCACCGCTTCAGGTCGGATGGGCACTGCTCATACAGGTGCTCCAGTACGACTAGGTCAAGCAGGTCCTCTCTAGTTTGGGCCCCAGCCGTCCACTTGCGGGCGTACCCCTGCGCCCGGTTGACCAGTTGCAGGTATGTGCCCTCCCGGGTCTTACGTTGACTCCGGAACCTCTTCCGGTACATCTCCGGGGTCAGCCCAAACTCGCGGAGTAGGGCCTCTTTGAACAGGTTGTAGTCCCGCGCCTCCGCCCCTTTCATTCGGCTGTACACCTCCACGGCGGTGGGGTCCAGTAAGGGGGTGAGGCACCGGATCCTGTCTGCGGGGTCCACCTCGTGCAGCTCGCAGGTGTTCTCAAAGGCCGTCAGGAAGGTGTCTATGTCCTCCCCCTCCTTACGCCGGGCCAGGAAGTTCTTATCGAAGCTCTTTGTAGGCTGGACCCCCCCCCTCGCTCACCGTAGCCGGGGCCTCCCTGCTTTTCAGCTGGGCCATGGCCAGCTCATGGTTGCGCTGCTTCTCCTTCTCTCTTTCTTCGAATTCGCGTTGCTTCACTCTTTCCTCGAATTCGCGTTGCTTCTGCTTCTCCTCCAGCTCACGCTGGCTTTGTCTTTCCTCGTATGCCCTCTGTTCCTTACGCTCCTCCATCTCTTTCAGTTTGATCTCTCTCTCTCCAAGTCCAGCCGCCTGTGCTCCATGGAGGCCGAGCGTCGCCGGGACGATCCTCTGCTGGCCGGGGGGGTCACGGTGCCCTCGGTAGCTGGGCTCCTCCTCCCCCTCCCCCTACGCCTAGGGGTGGGGGGTCCCGAGGAGCCCTCAGTGGCCGGCTGACCACTCCCAGCGGGTCCAGACACTGGTGCCTGTGCTGCATCTGCCCGGCTGCTTCCCTCAGAGACAGGGACCGGTTCATCCCTGCGATCTCTCTCCTCCAGCTGGGCAATCAGCTGGGCCTTGGTGAGCTTCCCATGGCGCAGCCCCCTCTGCTGGCACAGCTCCACCAGCTCACACTTGCGCTTCTGGGAATACATCTTCCTGCTAGCCGCTCGCAGGCCGGGGTGCTTGCCGCTCCCCACGGGTTCCAGGGGGACCCCTAGTGTGCCAGTCCCTGAGGTCACCACCTCTCTGCCAGGGTCGAGCTGCAGACTCCTCCGCCCCTGGGATCGCTCGCTGTGATCCCCCGGGGGACCCTGTTACTGCAAAGTCCTGCTCTCTGGCCACACTCGCCCAGGGGTGAATCGCCCCTTCGTTTTACTGCTCCCCAGTCACTTACTGCAGGAAGCGCCGTCCACGGGGTGCAGTCAATCCCACCGCTGCCACCAGTTGTCACGGAGTGTGGGGGAGTCCGGCCCTGCACCCCTCTTCCTGAACTTACAGTGACTCTCAGCCAGCCAGTAAAACAGAAGGTTTATTGAACAACAGGAACACAGGATACGGCCCAGCTTGTGTTCAGAGCTAGGACCCCTCAATCTGGCCTTTCTGGGGGGTTCAGGATGCTTGGATCCCAGCCTAGGATCCCCTGAAACCCACCCCCCAGCTTCCAGAAACGAACTGACTCCACTCCCCCCTTCCCTTTTGTCTAGCTACAGCCAGAGGTGAGACCTCCCCTCCCCCAGGCCAGGCTCATGTTACAGCTGCAGACCTGGCTCTGCCTACTAAGCACACAGACAGCCCCTGCTCCATCACATGTTTGCTATGGGTTACACTCAGAGCCCTCCTGTTGCCAGAGCATCCAGTGACCTATAAGCTTCACGAGAAGCCCGTTCCCCTCTCTGAGGACCAATCCTGCTCTCCTGGAGGTGACTTGTTCATAGGGGTCACTTTTCAGCAGGGCCAGATTCTATGTGTGGGGCAGAGAGAGTGGTTGCCCTGGTCTCAGGGTGCAGAGATACACTCAGCCCTCTCCTCTGCATTGGGTTGGGGGTGCGGCAATCCCCTACTGCAAGGTCATGGTGGGGGATGCTGTGAGCAGCGCAACACCTCACCCTGGTGGCAGAAGTGGTGTGTGGAGCTCCAGGTGTTTCTAGGATCTGCTATTTCCACCTGCCTGTAAACTCCAGCTTTCCCCAGCACATTCACTGCGGTGCAGTTGGGTCACTGTTTCCATGGCTGAACAGCAAAGAATGGCTCCCAGTTTCCCTTCTATCGGCAGCAGGATTAGCCTGTGTCGGTGGTTAATGAGGTGGATCTAGTTGTAGATTATTCGTTCCCCACCTTGACAATTCACACAGTCCCTTTCCCAGGCAGATTCCCAGCACCTCAGTGATCCTGGTAGCAGGGTTGGGTCCTGAGATTTTCAGGGTTCTTTTCCCCTCCACCTGCAGTGAACTCCGCTTTTCCCCCATCCCAGACAATCCATGAAATAGCAACAGGGGCATAAAGAAAGAGGGGAGGGAACATCTCACGGCCAGGGCTGGATGTGCCCAGAGCCCCCTGCTTGTCCATTGTTTCCATGGAATTTGGCCCCCTGCTTTGCACAAGGGACAGAGAAAGATCTTGCTGTTCCTGTGTCTGTGCAAAGAAAATTGTGCTTCTGTATGAAAGAGAGGCGGGAAATGGCCCCATGATGGGGCAATAGCCTCAGGATTAAGAGCAAAGGACAATGATGGGAAGGTTCACAATTGACTCAGTAGTTGCATACAAAGGTGCACGTTTGGCAGTGACACTGGGAAATTCTGGCTCCTTCTCAGGCTCAGGTTGGCCACCCCAGTCTAGGTGTAGAAGTTACAACATTTAAACTTGAAAGAGGGGCCAATTTCCCCATCATTTCACATCTTTACACCCAAACACGATGACTTTCTGAATGAACCCTCCTCCTTCAGCCAGAAGATCTTGGGGTGGATGTAGGAGTCACTGGGTAAAATTCTCTGGACTCTGTTCTGAATCAGGTCAGAGCAGAGGTACCTAGTGATCTAGTCTGGCTGTAAAATCTATAGATCAACACCATTAATATGAAATTATTCCTCAGAAACGGCTGTTCCCCACCCAGACCCCAGCAAAGGGCTCTCCAGGGAAGGGGCTGTTGAGGAAGGAAAGAAGAAAGACGTCCTTCTCCCTCTGGAGGAACCGGGCTCTGCGCTTTGGACAGAAAGGAGGGGAAGGAAATGGCCACACGATGGCAGCAGAACCTAAGAAATGAAACACAATAGGCTTATGTCCACACTGCAATGTAACACCCAGAGCTACCCCATACCAGCTCAGGCTCCCGGGGCTTGGGCTGTGGGGTGGTAAATTTGCAGTGTAGACATCTCGGCTCAGGCTCAGTACCGGGCTCTGAGACCCCACAAGGCTGGGAGGGAGTTTAGCAAGTAAAAAAGGTAGAACGGCAGTGGAGTATTACCCTGGTCTCAATGGCATTTCTCCATCGGTCTGTCTGCTCTGGGGCAGGGACAATAACACGTCCTGCTGCTTTTGTTATTTCAAAGGGCGGTTTAGGATTTTCATTCTCACACATGGTGCACGAAGCAGGACTCAACCCTCGGCATAAACTAAACGAGCTGCCCACAGATTCTGGCAGCCACAATGAGGCATTTGGTGTGAGAGCTCAGACCTGCCCCTGTCCCACAGGGACGGGGTCATCTGTGAGGGGACTGGGCCACTGACCTACCAGCTCCTAACTCCCAAACTTTCAGTAATATCATCAGTGCCTGTGAGTGTAATTTAAACCATCAAAACAGTCATAGTGGGCTAGACCATAGTCTGGATTTTGGGTCTGGAAAAGAGCTGCCACAATCCATAGACCAGGTTGTTATATAACATGCACATGGATTTTAACCCTTCACATACAGTAATGGGAAAGTTCTTGGTTCAGGCTTGTAGCAGTGATGGAATAAACTGCAGGTTCAATAAACAGCTGGGATGGGTCATTCAGTCCTTTGTACAGAGCTTCAGTTTGTAGCAAAGTCTCTCCAGAGGTATGAAGCAGGATTGAAGACAAGATGGAGATGAGGCATCAGCCTTTTATAGTCTCTTGCCATGTGGTCTTTGCTTTCTTTGTCCCAAGGACACTCTGTCCAGCACGTGGCATAGAAAAACCTTAGAGTTCTGTCCATCGGCAGGTCCCTGCAGACCTTGCTGAGTTACAAGGCATATCTGCCTTCTCTCAGTGGGTCAGTTGTGTAGCTGATGGTCTTTAATGGGCCATCAAGCAGGCTAGGCAGAACTGACACCAACTTGTCTGGCTGGGGTGTTTCCCGGAAGCAGAGCACAAGTTTGAAATATGGACAGAACAGAGCCAATACTTATAACATCAACTACAAAAATGATACACATCTAGAGATGGCATCATTATAATCAACCAATCAGAACCTCTCCATAGACCCCTTACATGACAACCTTTCTACAATATTGGCTGCAAATATAGAACAGTGGTCACAACGGTGATCTATACAGTTACAGATTATGTCAGTAACGCCACAGGAGGTGACACGGCATCAGTGAGACTGATACTGGAATACTGCCTCCAGATTTGATGTCCTCATTTGAAAAAGATGTTGTGAAATTGGAGCTGGGGCAGCAAAGAGCCACCAAATGTCCTGAGGGCTGGAGAAAAATGCCTTCTAGTGAGCTACTGAAAGAGCTCAACCTGTTTAGCTGATCAAAAGAAGATTGAAAGGTGACTTCATTGAAATGTTGAAGTGTCTTAATGGAGAGAAAAGATTGGGTATTAAAGGGCTCTTGAATTGAGCAGAGAAAGATATAACAAGACCCAATGTCTGGAAGGTGAAAAGAGACAAATTCATATTAGAATTAAGGCACAAATATTCAACAGTGAGGATGATTCATCACAGGAACAAGCTACCAAGGAAAGTGGTGGATTCTCCATCTCTTGATGTCATTTCATGAAGACTAGATGCCTTTCTGGGATGTGTTTGCCCCAAAAGTAGCTCTTGTGTCATACAGGAGGCCTGTGATATGCAGGGGGTCAGTTTAGATGCTCTAATGGTCTCTTCTGGCCATAAAGTCAACTCATTTCTGAAAAACTGAGTGTAGCATTGAGAGCAGCATCTGATGTTTTCCTGTCTAGCCGGCTTGCTGCCTAGAACGAACGCTCCTTGATACGGGTGATACACAGGGAGTAGCTCAAACCTCCAAAGTGGCTGGCCAGGGGCAGGACATTAGCGCAGTAAGGGAGGGGTGTGGCAGTGACATCACAAAGGCCTTTTGCAGGACCTCAGACCATTGGTCAAAGGTTTTGGGGAGGTGGTGACCTCACAGAGAGATGCTGACATCAGCCAGGCAGGACAGGAGCGAGGGACCAGGGAAACCTCAGAGACCCCTGTGGCTTTGCTTCAGCAAGTCTCCTTCTCCAGGTCTCTCTCTGAGGACTGAGGGAGTATTCGGGTTCACGGACGTGAGCGCCAGGAGGAACCTCTTTCGAGTTTTCTCCTTCCCTTTCAGTGATTTTACTAGAAAACAGCCGCCCCTGTTTAGAAGGTAAGAGCCTCCTGGAGGTTTGAAACCTGTTCAGTCTGATCCATCTGGTGACAGTTGAATTCTAGGCATGGAAAACATGAGCTTAAGGAGGCAGAATTTGATTCCACACCTGGGATTTTGTCCCTTAGAATCACTGGGGACATTATTCATTCATTCATTCATGCCCGTCACCCCAACCGGGGTATGGGCCGCCAACAACAGATCTCCATAGTCTTCTATCCTGGGCCATTCGCTCTAGCTGGTTCCAGGTATAGCCCATTTTTTTGCTATCAACCTGAAGGTCGCGTCGCCAGGTATTTCTTGGGCGGCCTCTTTTCCGCTTGCCTTGGGGGTTCCACTGCAGTGCCTGTCTGGTTATGTTGGTTGGCTGCTTGCGTAGTGTATGTCCTATCCAGCCCCACCTTCTCCTTCTAATTTCTTCCACTGCTGGGAGTTGATGGGTCCTCTCCAAGAGGTGGATGTTACTGATGGTGTCTGGCCAGCGGATCTGGAGAATCCTTCTGAGGCAGCTATTAATGAAGGTCTGGATCTTCCTGGTGGTTGTTTTGGTTGTCCTCCAGGTTTCAGCTCCATACAGTAAGACTGATTTCACGTTGGAGTTGAACAGTCGAATCTTTATTGCCAAAGACAGCTCTCTGGAGCTCCAGATGTTCTTGAGCTGTAAGAAGGCTGCTCTTGCCTTACCAATCCTTACTTTGATGTCTGCGTCTGTGCCACCCTGCTGGTCGATGATGCTACCTAGGTAGGTGAAGGACTGCACTTCTTCCAGGGGGCTTCCATTCAGTGTGACTGGGTCGTTGCTGATGGAATTGATCCTAAGGATCTTGGTCTTGTCCTTGTGGATGTTGAGGCCAACCTGTGATGACGTGGCTGCCACTACGTTGGTCTTCTCTTGCATCTGCTGTTTACTGTGCGAAAGGAGTGCAAGGTCATCGGCAAAGTCCAGGTCATCAAGCTGGGTCCACAATGACCATTGGATTCCATTCCTACGCTTGTAAGTGGATGTTTTCATAATCCAATCGATGACGAGAAGAAAGAGAAGTGGTGACAACAAGCATCCTTGTCTGACTCCGGTTCGCACCTGGAAGCTGTTTGTGAGCTGCCCTCCATGGATCACTCTACAGTGTATGCCGTCGTATGAATTCTTGATCAGGTTGACCACCTTTGCTGGGATGCCATAGTGCCGAAGGAGCTTCCAGAGGGTCTCTCGATCCACGCTATCGAATGCTTTCTCATAGTCAACAAAGTTGATGTACAACGAGGAGTTCCACTCCATAGACTGCTCGACTATGATGCGAGCATTGCTATCTGGTCCGTGCATGATCTGTTCTGCCGGAAACCTGCCTGTTCATCTCGTAGCTGTGGATCGACGGCATCCTTCATTCTCTCTAAGAGGACTCGGTTGAAGACCTTCCCTGGCACCGACAGGAGTGTGATTCCTCTATAGTTGGCACAGTTGCTGAGGTCTCCTTTCTTGGGGATTTTGATGAGATATCCCTCTTTCCAGTCAGCCGGAATCACTTCTTCTTCCCATATTTTCTCAAAGAGGGGGTACAGCATTTCCACTGAGGCATCCAGGTCTGCTTTCAGGGCCTCTGCTGGGATATCGTCAGGTCCAGCCGCCTTCCTGTTCTTCATCATGGTGATGGCTTTTCTGATCTCGTCTCTGGTTGGTTTATCGCAATTGATTGGGAGGTCCTCGTTGGCTGGGTCGATGTCTGGTGGATTTGGTGGTGCTGGTCTGTTCAGGAGTTCCTCAAAGTGCTCCGCCCATCTGTTCATCTGTAGTTCTATTCCTGTTATAGACTTTCCCTGCTTGTCTTTAACGGGACGTTCTGGCTTGCTGAACTTTCCAGACAGTCGCTTGGTAGTATCATACAGCTGTTTCATGTTACCGCTGTATGCTGCCTGCTCTGCTTCTGCTGCCAGTCCATCCACATAATCTCTCTTGTCTTTCCTAATATTCCTCTTCACTGCTCTGTGGGCTTCAGCATACTCTTTTTGAGCTTTGGCCTTTGCTGCTCTAGTCCTGCTGTTGTTGACTGCTGCCTTCTTCTTCTTTCTGTCTTCTATCTTTGTCAAGGACTCTGCTGTGATCCACTCTTTCTGCTGGTGTTTCTTAATTCCAAGCACTTCCTGGCATGCTGACCTAAGTGTGTCTCTCACTTTCTGCCATCTGTTGAGTACACTGTCTTCCTCTTCCTCAGACTGATCCTGTAGTACTGAAAACTTATTCTTCAGCGTCAATCCAAAATCTTCCTTGGTCTTATGGTCCTTCAGAAGGTTGACGTTGTACTTCGCTCTTCTGTCTGACGCGTCTATCCAGTTCTTCTTCAGCTTCAGCTTCAATCTGGCCACCACTAAGTGATGGTCGGACGCCACGTCTGCTCCTCTTCTAACTCTAACGTCCTGCAAGGATCTTCTGAACTTCTTGCTAATGCAGACATGGTCGATCTGGTTTTCTGTCATGCCTGCTGGCGATACCCAGGTACTCTTGTGGATCCGCTTGTGAGGAAAGATGCTGCCTCCTATGACCAGATTGTTAAGTGCACACAGATCCACAAATCTCTCTCCATTCTCGCTCATCTCTCCCAGAGCACTGGGGACATTAGGGTTTGTTCTTTTTGTTTTACCTTTTCCTCCATCCCATCCCTCCCTCCTTTCTCTTTATCTCTTGCTTCTTTTGTCCTTTCTCCTGTTCACCTCCCAACACCAGGAGGGGTGTGTGTATGTGTGTGTGTGTTGCAGGGGAGTGCTCTGCAGCTCCCACTGTGGGAGGTCCACCCAAAAATGTGGGGCTGAAATAGTGCTCGGGCAGTGATCCCCATCAGTGACCTGGGCCATCCTTTGGGCTCTCTGGTGAGAACCCTCAGCCTCCCATCCTCAGTCTCTACCCTGATTGGCTGAGCAGGGGGTTATTGACAGGGAGGAGACTCAGGTCCTTGTTGTTCTCTTTTAAGACCAAGGAAATAAGTCAGAACCAGTTCTATGTTTGATGGATTTTGCTGCTTCTCTGCATTAATGGTCTCTGAGCAGTTCATGATTCTCTCTAACATTGCAGTTCTCCTCAAATACTTGCTGAATAATTACTGTGCACTGTTGTTGGTCTGGAGCTCATCACAGAGCACTTTATCCAGGTCATTCAGTGTCTGAAATTCAAGATCCGATGGTTAGTTTGTAAAAGCAGCAAAGGGTCCTGTGGCACCTTATAGACTAGCAGATGTTTTGGAGCACGAGCTTTCATGGGTGAATACCCACTTTGTCGGATGCATGTAGTGGAAATTTATTAAAAATCAGGGCTCTTGGGTCCTATTCCCAACTCTGCCCTGACTTTTGGATGTGCACAGAACACAGACAGGACTGGTTCCCGCATGGTTACAGAACTGCAGTAAAGTGGAACAATTTTCAGCTTGTGTGATTGGAGGAGATCTGGATCCATATTATAAGACTGTCCTCCATAAATGAGGAAAAGTTGAGGTGCCTTTATTATTCTTTGTTTCTATGGGGAATTTGCCAGTGCAATATCACTGTCTTCCTTTCAAACAAACAAAACTAGAAAAAAAATGGCAATGGCTGTTGAAAATAGCAATTCCAGTCCTAAAAACCACTGGGAAGCATTTCTTGCTCAGTTTTATCTAGTAGGATGCCCCTGGAACAATGGGATTGAGAAACCTGCATCCCTGAAAGTGCAGCCATGGAGACACCACACAGCAGCCTTCCCTAGCAGGGGCAGGGGGACGAGAAGGGACATCATCCGAGCTCCCTGCATCCAGGTCACTTTCCTCAGCCAGGCTGCGTCAGGGGAGAGCGGAGAGCAGCAGCTTCTGATGCTCCCCTCACAGCCCAGCCCAGGTGGGGACAGTGACCAGGACGCAGGGAGCACATAGTGCTGCTCCTCGCTCCCCCCCGGCTATGAGGCCACGGAGGAGCATTGGGGCAGGGGAGAGCAGTGAGCACCTTTGCACGGCCACACCGTGCCCTTTGACCCCCAGGAGCCCTGGGCGGCTGCAGGGGGACCCCACCCCTAAGGCCGGCCGGGCTCCCCAGCACGAGCAGCAGAGACACAGGGAGACTGGCCACCCACTGAGCAGAGGTAGCCTGGGCGGCTCGTAATGGAGGCTCGGGGGGGCTCAGCCTCCCCAAACCTTGCGTTGCCAAGGGGACAGTGGGGCCCATGACTAGGGGCCCTGGCCAAATTGGGTCACCCTGGGAAAGTCTCCCCCATGTCACCCCAGGGCTGGAGGAGCTCCCACTCCCTGCTACGGCCCGGGGGCTGCAGCGGGGGCACAGAGCTTCTCTGGTCTCGGGGCCACAGCGGGGCCGGGGTAAAGGAGTGACAGGGTGGGGCCAGTGGGGGAAGGGGTGGAACAGAGGTGACAGTGGGTGGGGCCGTAGGTGGAAGGGGGCGGAGCCACACACAGAAGGGGGGGCAGGGTTCCAGTGCTGGCGCCCCCACACTTGTTCTCCTTTTCCCTGGGCTTTGGCATCACTCGCCCCTGCTTAGCGAGTAGGGGTCAGTGGTCCCCGTAATGTGGGGCGTGACTCCTAGGGGGACACAGAGGAAGATTGATGGGGGCACCTCAGGACCTGAGCCAGCCCCCATGGAGGGCAGGGAGGGAGCCCCACTCAGCCCCACTCTGTCCCAGCTCTTCCCCAACCCCACCCTCAGCCTGGGCCCCTGGCTCCCAGCCCAGCCTCGACCCCCTGACCCCTGTCTGCACCCCTCTCCCCAGCAAGCAATGGCCCCACTCCCAGCCCCGGTTCTCGACCGTGGCTTCCGAGGGGCCACAGCCATGGATACGAGGGTGCAGTGTGAAATGTTTGGGGCCCACTGGGTTAGGGTGACGTCCTCAATCACTTCTCTGCAGTCCAATGAAAGCGATTCCTCCCCCACCCACCCACCCCTCCGTCAGGACGGCCTAGGTACGTTCCGCTGCCCTTCACTCGTACAGGAAGGAGAATAACATTTCATTCCACTCAATCCTAAAGAGATTTGTAACCCACCACCATCCCAAACTGGTCATTTTGGGGAAGCGGCCCCACCATGCTGCATAGCTAGGCAGAGTAGGGGTGTCTGTGCAAACACGGCCTGTTCCTGAAGTCTTCCCCCAGCTCCTCACTAGATGTGATGGGGGAGCTCATTCAGCCCCTGCTTATGCTTAGTATTGGGAAACTCCTTAGTGTCCCTATCTCTGCCGGCCTTAGATTTCTCCTCCTCTACATTTACCAACAGCTCAGATGAGGTGGCCGAGTGGTTAAGGTGCTGGACTACTAATCCATTGTGCTCTGTACGCATGGGTTCAAATCCCATTCTCATCAGCTGCATTTAGCCTTCACCCTCCTTTATAGACAACCATCTCCCCCCTTGGTACAATGACAGATCAAACAATGTTGCTTCTGTTACCCAAAATTGGGCCAGCTAGTAAGTGTAGGGAGGACTAATGACCCCCCAGAGTTTGGCAGAAAGCAGCACGTTTATTATACTAACAGCGAAGCTCAAAAGAAGAGATGGGGGGGGTCACACTCACACTCACACACTCGCGCTCCCAGGACAGGCCTGGCACTGGAGATGTCAGGATTCTGCACAAAGTAAATGTCCCCCAGCGCCACGATGGACGGTGCGATGAAGGTAAGTCTTCCCGAGGCACGATGGAATGTAACACAGCGAACCACTGGCCAGGCGGTCGGGGTGAAGGGCATTCACTGGAGGTACAAGCTTGTGAGTGACTCCTGAGCACAGGGCCCCTTCCCCTTTTACAGACCTGCTCCTCATGGCCTGCGACTGGAGATGACTTGGCTGCATCTGGTGGGTCACACTCCACCTCAGCCAGTGTCCATGCAGTGTCCCTGCTCTGGGTGTGTGAGTGCTGCCTAATGAGAGTCCCAGACACCTTGTCTACCTAGGAGCTCTTCTGCTCTTCCAGCTGTTCAACCAGCCTATTCATCCCACAAGCATTGCAGGAGGGTGGGAGGGGGAAAGCCACTTCACAGGCATTCAGAGAGGGAGAGGAGACAAAAGCGAGGGGGGGGGAAGTATAACAGACCTTTTGAGCATAAAAATCACTGCTGCTCCTACAACAGTAGGGACAGGCCACTCGGAGCTGGGAAAAATTAAGGCAGCATATTTCTGCCTGGTTTTGAACCAGGGACCTTTTGCGTGTTAGGCAAATGTGATACCCACTACACTACAGAAACTCTTTCACAGGGCTCTGCCCCTCCCTTCATAAGAACATAAGAATGGCCAGACTGGGTCAGACCAAAAGTCCGTCCAACCCCATATCCTATCTGCCAACAGTGGTCAATGCCAGGTGCCCCAGAGGGAGTGAACCTAACAAGTAATGATCAAGTGATCTCTCTCCTGCCATCCATCCACCCTCTGACAAACATAGGCTAGGGACACCATTCCTTACCCATCCTGGCTGATATCCATTAATGGACTTAACCTCCATTAATGTATCTGCAAAAAGAACAAGGAGAACATGTGGCACCTTACAGACTAACAAATGTATTTGAGCATAAGCTTTTGTGGGCTAAAACCCACTTCCTTGGATGCATGCAGTTAAAAATACAGTAGGAATATATATATACACACACAGAGAACATGAAAAAAATGGGTGTTGCCATACACACTATAACGACAGTGATCAGTTAACGTGAGCTGTTATTAGCAGGAGGAAAAAAACCCTGGTGTTGGGAGGGGAACAGGAGAAAGGACAAAGGAAGCAAGAGATGAAGAGAAAGGAGGGAGGGAGGGATGGAGGAAGAGGTGAAACAAAAAGGACAAACCCTAATATCCCCAGCGATTCTAAGGGACAAAATCCCAGGTGCAGAATAACATTCTGCCTCCTTAAGCTCATGTTTTCCACACCCAAAATTCAACTCTCACCAGATGGATCAGACTGAACAGGTTTCAAACCCCGAGGAGACTCTTACCTTCTAAACAGGGATGGCTGTTTTCTAGTAAAATCACTAAAAGGGAAGGAGAAAACTCGAAAGAGGTTCCTCCTGGCGCTCACGTCCGTGAACCCGAATACTCTCTCAGTCCTCAAAGAGAGACCCGGAGAAGGAGACTTGCTGCAGCAAAACCACAGGGGTCTCTGAGGTTTCCCTGGCCCCTCGCCCCTGTCCTGCCTGGCTGATGTCAGCATCTCTCTGTGAGGTCACCACCTCCTCACCGCCTTGGACCAATAGGCTGAGGTCCTGCAAAAGGCCTTTGTGATGTCGCTGCCACACCCCTCCCTTGCTGTGCCAATGTCCTGCCCCTGGCCAGGCACTTTGGAGGTTTGAGCTACTCCCTGTGGATCACCCCACTCAAGGAGCGTTCGTTCTAGGCAGCAAGCTGGCTAGACAGGGAAACATCAGACGCTGCTCCCAAAGCTACACTCAGTTTTTCAGAAATGAGTCGACTTTATGGCCAGAAGAGACCATTAGAGCATCTAATCTGACCCCCTGCATATCACAGGCCTCCTGTAGGACACCATAGCTACTTTTGGGGCAAACACATTCCAGAAAGGCATCTAGTCTTCATGAAATGACATCAAGAGATGGAGAATGCATCACTTTCCTTGGTAGCTTGTTCCTGTGGTGAATCATCCTGACTGTTGAATATTTGTGCCTTAGTTGTAATACGAATTTGTCTCTTTTCACCTTTCAGCCATTGGGTCTTGTTATTCCTTTCTCTGCTCAATTCAAGAGCCCTTTAATACCAAATCCTTTCTCTCCATTAAGGCACTTCAAGACTTCAATGAAGTCACCTTTCAATCTTCTTTTGATAAGCTAAGCAGGTTGAGCTCTTTCAATAGCTCCCTATAAGTCATTTTTCTCCAGCCCTCAGAACATTTGGTGGCTCTTTGCTGCCCCAGCAGAGCAGTTTGCAGGCACCACTGGAGTGGTTCATGGAATGGCTGCTGGAGTGGAGCGGCTCAGACTCCCTGCTTGCGAGAGGGGAAATATTGCCTCTTAGAGGCGCCCGGGGGGGTGGTATGTAATTGTCCCAGGTCACTGGGTGGGAGCTCGAGCCAGTTTTGCATTGTGTTATTGAAACAGAACCGCTAGATACTGAACCCGGCCCTTGTTTCTGCCAACTCAGAGGGGCAGAAGGGTTACAGGAATTTATCACACACCCCTCCCTGCTCCCCAGAGCCCCACGGGGAGAAGCTAGAGAAGGGGGAGTCATTCCTCCCCTGCGCTCCCAGAAGAGCTGCTAGGACTCCTTCCTGCCAGCTACTCACCCCTGGATCCATCCTCAGCTCCTGGGATCTTTCTGCTCCAGAGGCGTGGGGTGGGGAGGGCGTTACTGCACCGTCTGACACACAAGGGAGGTTTCTGGAATTGAAGGAAGGAGCAGAGAACGGAGAGGAAATAAACAGAGGGGCCCACGGAGGAGCACTGGGGCAGGGGAGAGCAGTGAGCACCTTTGCACGGCCACACGGTGCCCTTTGACCCCCTGGAGCCCTGGGCGGCTGCCGGGGGCCCCACCCCTAAGGCCGGCCGGGCTCCCCAGCACGAACAGCAGAGACACAGGGAGACTGGCCACCCACTGAGCAGAGGTAGCCTGGGCGGCTCGTAATGGAGGCTCGGGGGGGCTCAGCCTCCCCAAACCTTGCGTCGCCAAGGGGACAGTGAGGCCCATGACTAGGGGCCCTGGCCAAATTGGGCCCCCCTGGAAAAGTCTCCCCCATGGTGGCCCCAGGGCTGGAGGAGCTCCCACTCCCTGCTACGGCCCGGGGGCTGCAGCAGGGCACAGAGCTTCTCTGGTCTCGGGGCCACAGCGGGGCCGGGGTAAAGGAGTGACAGGGTGGGGCCAGTGGGGGAAGGGGTGGAACAGAGGTGACAGTGGGTGGGGCCGTGGGTGGAAGGGGTGGAAGGGGGCGGAGCCACACACAGAAGTGGGGGGGGTCATGGTTCCAGTGCTGGGGCCCCCGCACTTGTTCTCCCTTTCCCTGGGCTTTGGCATCACCAGCCCCTGCTTAGCGAGTAGGGGTCAGTGGTCCCCAAAATGTGGGGTGTGACTCCTAGAGGGACACAGAGGAAGATTGATGGGGGCACCTCAGGGCCTGAGCCAGCCCCCATGGAGGACAGGGAGGGAGCCCCACTCAGCCCCACTCTGTCCCAGCTCTTCCCCAGCCCCACCCTCAGCCTGGGCCCCGGCTCTCAGCCCGGCCTCGACCCCCTTACCCCTGTCCGCACCCCTCTCCCCAGCAAGCAACGGCCCCACTCCCAGCCCTGGTTCTCGACCGCGGCTTCCGAGGGGCCACAGCCATGGATACGAGGGCGCAGTGTGAAATGTTTGGGGACCACTGGGTTAGGGTGACGTCCTCAATCGCTTCTCTGCAGTCCAATGAAAGCGATTCCTCACCCACCCACCCACCCCTCCGTCAGGACGGCCTAGGTACGTTCCGCTGCCCTTCACTCGTACAGGAAGGAGAATAACATTTCATTGCACTCAGTGCTAAAGTGATTTATTACCCACCACCATCCCAAACTGGTCATTTGGGGAAGCAGCCCCAGCATGCTGCATAGCTAGGCAGAGTAAGGGTGTCTATGCAAACACGGCCTGTTCCTGAAGTCTTCCCCCAGCTCCTCACTAGATGTGAGGGGGAGCTCATTCAGCCCCTGCTTATGCTTAGTATTGGGAAACTCCTTAGTGTCCCTATTTCTGCCGGCCTTAGATTTCTCCTCCTGTCCCTGTCTTAGCAGCTCAGATGAGGTGGCTGAGTGGTTAAGGTGCTGGACTGCTAATCCATTGTGCTCTACACATGTGGGTTCATATCCCCTCCTCATTGGAGGCATTTACTCTTCACTCTCCTTTATAGACAATCATCTCCTCCTTGGTACAATGACAGATCCAGCAATGTTGCTTCTTGCAAACAAAAGCCTTCTCAGAATCTCAGCTGCACCCCCTGCTTCAAATAAAATGTCTAAATCCCAGATTTCTAAAAAAAAAAATTCTCTAGTCCTGCATTATTTAGTTTTTATCTCAAAAGGGAACAGCCTCATAATTTCCCCCTAACACCCTGGGACCTCCCCAGATAATTACAATACCTCCATTCTGAGCAAGGTCACAACAGTGAACCAGAGCTAGTGTCTAGGCCAAGCTGGTCTGAAGGCGGCAACTCAACCATCTTCTCTTGGCAAGGTCTGACTGAGAAAACAAAATTCCCCAAACTGAAAATTTTCTGCTGAGAAACCACTACTAGTCTGTTTGGGGACTTTGGTTTAAATGTACTATTATTATTCTCTTCTGATTTCTGAATCAGTTTTGTCATCCAGGTGTGTTTCCAGCTGTTGAGTTGTGGGGGAGAGAGGGCAACTCATAATGTCTCTACCCGCCCTTTCGTAGTTTCTTCCAACTGGCTAGGAAGTACCTTTGCTATGATGTGAGCCAAGCAGTGCCCATTGTCGCTGTGCTATCTCGGAAACGTCTGCATTGTACACGGTTCCTGGGATAGTCCTTGGGAGTGTGGATCCCTTTAATGGGCCAGCAGCGGGTCTGGCTCCTCCATTGTCACACCTGAAAGGCTGGTGGTGGGCATTTCCCAACCTCATCTCAGTCACACACACAGAGCAAAACTTCCCAGCCAATGCTACACACACAATCCAACACAATATTAATGTTCAACAGACCAAGACTTTTGAAATGACACCTCACCAGGCAGACTTTGTACAAACCGTATCATCATTATATGAGAGTGGTGAATATGGGGCTTCCAGGGTGCTGCTCTGAGCACAGCGTGCCACCCCTGGGCTGACACTGCAATGGAGACGTACCCTTAGAGTCCATCTCTCCTGGGATAAAGATGGCAGCGTGGCTGGCCTGGGTCATCTGACGTGGGCTCATGGAGCTAAAGCTGAGAGGCTAAAAACTGTGGTGCAGATATTTGTGTTCACACTGAAGCCTGGGTTCGGAAACCCTCACCCCTCGTGGGGTCTCAGAGACTGGGCTCAAGTCCATATGTCTGCACTGTAATTTTATAGTCTTGCAGCCCAAGCCCCATAACCCTGAGTCAGCTGACCCGGGCTTTGCGACAGGTGCCCTGGGTGTTTTAATCACTGTGTAGACATAACATTAGGCTACGTCTCCAGTGCAATGAAACACCCACGACTGGCCCGTGTCACATTAATCAGGGTCATGCGGCTTGGGCTGTAAAGTTGCAGTGTCCGTGTCTTGGCTCAGGCTCAGTCCCCTGCTCCAGGAGCCCAGAAGGTTGGGAGGGGGTTTAGCAAGTGGAAATGGTAAAACCGCAGGGGAGTATTACCCTGGACTCATGGCATTTCTCCATCAGTCTGTCTGCTCTGGGGCAGGGACAGAAACACGTCCTGCTGCTTTTGTTATTTCAAAGGGCAGTTTAGGATTTTCATTCTCAGACACGGTGCACAAAACAGGACTCCACCCTCGGCATAAACTAAACGAGCTGCCCACAGATTCTGGCAGCCACAATGAGCATTTGGTGTGAGAGCTCAGACCTGCCCCTGTCCCAGAGGGACGGGGTCGTCTGTGAAGGGACTGGACCACTGACCTATCAGCTCCTAACTCCCAAACTTTCAGTAACTCTATCCTCAGTGCCTGTGAGTGTAATTTAAACCATAAGAAAAACCACACTAGGCTAGACCGAAGGTCCATCTAACTCTGAATCTTGTCTTCTGACAGTAGCCAATTCCAGGTGCCCCAAAAGCAACTCAGTAAGGTACCACTGGAACTTGAACCCAGGATCCCCTGTATACAAAACAGTGGTTTTAGCCAGCTAAGCCATGGTGCCTACAGCTGCTGAAGGGATCATGTCTGCACACACCTGACTCTCTGCCAACCTCCATCTGGGCCTGACAAGCTTTGCTGGTGTTTGGATTCAGTAAAGCAGAGGAACAGGTGAAGTTTTACTCCCAAGGTTCTTTGGACAGGTCTACACTACAAAATTAGATCGGTGTAACTACATTACTCAAGGGTGTAAAAAATTTACCTCCCTAAGCAATGCAGTTATATCAGCCTAACCCAAGTGCAGATAGCGCTGTGCCAACAGGAGGGCTTCTCCCATCAACATAGCTTGGGGAGGGGCTTGGTTAGTGAAGATGAAGAGAATAGGTGGCCCATGGCTCTTGCATTTGGGGAGGCTGGGTGTGAGCGCTGGAAGCTCCCTGGAAGTGGGGGGCCCATTGGTGCCCAGACCATGGCACTGCCCCCCCACCCTTCTCCTCTCTCTGAGGACCCCCCTGTGCTCCCCCCTTGCTCCTATTTGGCCACTTCCCACCCCCGCTCTTCCTCTTTGGCTGAGGACAGCTGAGCCACCTTTCGCTCGCTCCTCTCCTCCCCCAAGGCCTTCCTTCCTCCTGCTCGTGCCTCTCCACCCCCTACCACAAGGTCTGCCCACCATCCGTCACCGCTCTGACCCATCCCTGCAACCCACCCTGCCCAGCACCCACACCTCTGTGCCTCTCCCTTGAGACCTGCCCTGCCCACTGCCCCACCTCCGAGACCTGCTCTGCCCACCGCTCGAAACTCTCTGCCCCTCCTGAAACCCACCCTGTCCACGTCTTTCTTCGGTCATCTGTTGTTATTCCATGAAGCATCAAGAATGGATAAAAAGATGAGTTTACTCCAGGGTGAGGAAACAAAGAAGCCACCAATCCCCCGGCATTGCTGCTTTAGTTAAAGTGTTTAGTTAAAACAGCTATTGAATGTCCTCCCTATGCCCCTTGTGTCACCAGAGCACATCCATGCTAGCAGTTCGTGGATGGCAACAGAGAGCAGTGCACTGTGGGTAACTATCCCACTGTGAAACTGGCTGCAGGGTGTTTTCGGAAGGGTTTGCAATGCCTCACGGACTGGTACAGCATCACATGATGCAGGTTTCTCTATCCCACCGTTCCACGGGCATCTTACTAGATTGCCAGCTGCTTTTCAACTGCAGTGTGTGTGGCGGGGTAGAGACTGTTTGTGTTCTGGGGAGAGACTGTGTGTGTGCTGGGGAAGAGTGAGTGTGTTGAGCTAGGTAGGAGCGGATCATTATTATCCCTTCTCGAAAGAGAGAGAAGCTCAGGCTGAGAAAGGAGAATTGACTTCTCTTAGGTCACACAGCCAGTCAGGGGCAGAGTTGGGAATAGGACCCAAAAGCCCTGATTTTCAATCTAACCATCGGATCTTGAATTTCATACACTGAATGACCTGAATAAAGTGCTCACAGATGAGCTCCAGACCAACAACAGTGGACACGAATTATTCAGCAAGTATTTGAGGATGTAAGCGGGGCGGCCGTCGCTACCTCCGCTTGCGGAGGGGGCGGGGCGAGGAGCCCGGCCCACGCCCTTCTAAGACGGGCAGGCCAGCAATTGTCCACAGAGCGCCCTCAGGCCGGGGAGGCCGGGAGAAGTCTCTGGCGGGCCCCTTGTGCGGGGGGCCGCGGGCAGTGACTCACGGCGCGCCCCAGGCAGGGGGGGCGCCGGCAAAAGTCTCTAGCGGGCCCCTTTGTGGCAGGGGACCGCGGGCAGTGGTTCACGGCGCGCCCCAGGCAGGGGGAACGCCGGCAAAGGTCTCTAACGGGCCCCTTTGTGGCAGGGGACCGCGGGCAGTGGTTCACGGCGCGCCCCAGGCAGGGGGAACGCCGGCAAAAGTCTCTAGCGGGCCCCTTGTGGCAGGGGACCGCGGGCAGTGGTTCACGGCGCGCCCCAGGCAGGGGGAACGCCGGCAAAAGTCTCTAGCGGGCCCCTTGTGGCAGGGGACCGCGGGCAGTGGTTCACGGCGCGCCCCAGGCAGGGGGAACGCCGGCAAAAGTCTCTAGCGGGCCCCTTGTGACAGGGGACCGCGGGCAATGGTCTACGGCGCGCCCCAGGCAGGGGAACGCCGGCAAAAGTCTCTAGCGGGCCCCTTCTGGAAGGGGGCCGCGGGCAGGGGTCCGGATGCACAAACCTCCGACTCGGTCGGGTAGACGGCAGCGGGTAGCTCCGGCTCGTCAAGGGGTTCGGGGTCCTCCGACTCCCCGGGGTCAGCAGCTGAAGCGGGGGGAAGCAGTCCGGCGTCAGCCTCTACCTCCTCCCAAGGCGCCCCCCCCCTGGAGCAAAGGGCCCTGCCCTTTGTACGCCCTGCCCCGCCCCTCCCACAGCTGGGGACGGGGCGAAACTCCCCTGGCCCTGCCTCCTCCTGCGGGACGTGCGGTGCGTCCCGGCTTACTCCGCCCCTCCCGCAGCTGGGGACGGAGTGAGTTTGCCGCGGCCCCGCCCCCTCTCGCGGAAGCCGCGGCGTGTCCCGGGCCGCTCTGCTGCTGGGAGCGGAGCGGACGTGCCGGGGCCGCGCCTCAGTTGGCGGAAGCCGCGGCGTGTCCCGGGCCGCTCTGCTGCTGGGAGCGGAGCGGACGTGCCGGGGCCGCGCCTCCGTTGGCGGGGGCCGTGGCGCGTCCTGGCCCTGCTCGGTAGGGGGCCACCCTGGCTCCCTACATACCCCACCCCTCAAGTCCAGCTCCCGAGCACCGGAGCTGGCGTCCTCAGCCTCGCCGAGGCGGGACAGGAAATCCGCATTAGTGTGCTCACGCCCCGCCCGGTGCTGCACCGTAAAGGCGTAGGGCTGCAACGCGAGGTACCACCGTTGCAGCCGGGGGTTTGTATCCTTCATATCGTTGAGCCACTTCAGGGGGGCGTGGTCCGTAACAAGCGTAAAGGGGGCACCAAGGAGGTAATAGCGGAGGGCGTCTACTGCCCACTTAACCGCCAGGGCCTCTTTCTCCAGCACGGAGTAGTTCCGTTCCCGAGGGAACAGCTTTCGACTTAGGTAAACAACCGGGTGTTCCTCCCCATCGACCTCCTGCGAGAGGACGGCGCCAAGCCCGACGGCGGAGGCGTCGGTCTGCACGACAAAGTCGCGGTGAAAGTCCGGACTGAAAAGCACCGGCTCGCTACACAGCCGGGCCTTGACCGCTAGAAAGGCCGCAGCACAGTCGGCTGACCACCGCACTCGACGGGGGCTATCCTTCGTCAGGAGGTCGGTCAAAGGGGCTGTCAGGGTTGCAAAATGGGGTATGAACCGTCGGTAATAGCCGGCGAGACCCAGGAACTGCCGTACCTGTCGTTTGGTAGTCGGCGGCTGACACGCTTGGAGAGCTTGAACCTTCCCTATGAGGGGCCGCACCAGTCCTCGGCCCAAGGTGTAGCCCAGGTACGTCGTTTCCTCTCGACCGATTTGGCACTTTTTGGGGTTGGCCGTAAGTCCGGCGGCGCGAAGGTCGCGGAGGACAGCGGCTACCTGATTGAGGTGGTCCTCCCAGTCGCTGCCGTAGATGACTACATCATCAAGGTAAGCCGCCGCGTAGGTCGTATGGGGTCGCAAAACCCGATCCATCAATCGCTGAAAGGTTGCGGGGGCCCCATGGAGGCCGAACGGCATTCGAGTGAAATGATAAAGCCCAGAGGGAGTGGCGAAGGCAGTCTTCTCCTTAGATAGCGGCTCCAAGGGGATCTGCCAATATCCCTTTGTAAGGTCTAGGGTGGTAATATATCGGGCGTCCCCGAGCCGCTCCAGGAGCTCGTCGACGCGAGGCATGGGATACGCATCGAACTTGGAAATGGCGTTGACCTTCCGAAAGTCGATACAGAATCGGCGGCTCCCGTCGGGCTTGGGGACAAGGACGACAGGGCTCCGCCACTCGCTCTGGGAACGCTCAATAACCCCGAGCTCCAACATTGCTCGGACTTCGTCCTCCACGGCCCCCTGCATTCGCCGAGGCAAGGGCCGCGTCGTCCCCCGGACTACCACCCCGGGGTCGGTTTGGATCACATGTTGGGCCAGGGTAGTCCTTCCGGGCCTTGAGGTGAAGGTCGTGGGGAAGGCGTCTATCAAGCGGCTAGCTTGGTCCTGCTGCTCGGGGGTGAGGGTCTCGGCGAGCTGGGGCCGGCTGGTTTCAGGGATCTCAGGGGGCTCCGGGCCCAGGTCTGGCTCAGGGGGGTAGGGGGCAATCAGTAGCCCTTCCGGTTCCCTCCACGGTTTTAACAAGTTTATGTGATAGACCTGCTTTTCCTTCCGGTGGCCGGGCTGTCGAATTTCATAAGTAACCGGGCCCACTCGTCGAAGCACCTCGTAGGGGCCCTGCCAGCGGGCGAAAAGCTTTGACTCCTCCGAGGGGAGTAAGAGAAGGACCCGGTCCCCCGGCGCAAACGCCCGGGCTTGCGCGCCCCGATTATATTGCCTCTCCTGGGCTCTCTGGGCGATGCTCAGGTTTTCCCTAGCGAGCTCACCTACCCGGGCGAGACGCCCTTGTAGCCTTAGGACGTACTGCAGGAGCCCTTGCGCCGCAGACGGGGTGTGTTCCCACGTCTCCCTCAGGAGGTCCAACACGCCGCGGGGTCGTCGTCCATAGAGGAGCTCGAAGGGCGAGAATTTCGTAGAGGCTTGCGGGACTTCCCGGATTGCCAGTAACAACGGAGGAAGTAGTTGGTCCCACTGGTGGAGGTCCTGGGTGGGGAAGCGTCGTAGCATCCCCTTCAGGGTGCGGTTGAACCGCTCGACGAGTCCGTCGGTCTGGGGGTGGTATACGGAGGTTTGTAACTTCTGGATCCCCAGGAGGGCACATACTTGCCGGAACAGCTTGGATGTGAAGCTGGTCCCCTGGTCGGTGAGAACCTCGCGCGGGAGGCCTACCCGGGCAAAGATTTTCAGAAGCTCGGCGGCAATAGCACGCGCGGTGATACTGCGTAAGGGCACGGCCTCCGGGAAGCGGGTGGCATAATCCATCACCACCAGAATGTACTGATACCCCGCCTGGCTTTTGGGGAAGGGCCCAACGAGGTCCATTGCCACCCGCTCAAATGGTACCCCTACGACTGGCAAGGGGACCAGCGGGGCCTTCCGGACCCCCGCGGGGGCAGCGTGTTGGCAGTCCGGGCAGGAGTTACAATAGTCCTTCACCTCGCGGTGAATTCCGGGCCAGAAAAACCGGGCGAGGACCCTGGCTGCGGTCTTCTCTGGCCCCAAGTGGCCCGCGGCGGGGATGTCGTGGGCTAGCTTTAAGACAGCCCGCCGATGGATGCGGGGAACCACAAGTTGGGTCCGAACCTCCTTGGTTCGGGGGTCTCGCTCAAGACGGTAGAGGCGGTCGCGGCGGAGCTCGAACCTAGGCCAGTGGGTGATTCGGCGGGGGTCCGCGACCTCCCCCTCGACTCGGGCTAGTTGTTCGTATGCGAACCTGAGGGTAGGGTCTTCTCGCTGATCCCGACTAAAGTCCGAGGTGCCGTCTGCGGTGTCCGCGGGAGAGACGTCGTCCAGGTCGGCCTGGATACGAGGGCTGGTATCGGGCTCAGAGGACGCGCCCTCGAATGCTTCGGCGGAGCCGACGGACCGGAGCACGTCGACAAACCCGGGCCAGTCTCGGCCTAAAATGACCGGATAGGCCAGGGACGGGGCCACGGCCACGCTGAGCAGCTGGGTTGCCCCGCCTATCGTGAGCGCGAGCTGAGCGGTGGGATACGCCTTCACGTCCCCATGGATGCATTGAATCCGAATTTCCCCCGTGGTTTTCTGCCCCTCCGGAAGGAGTGCCCGTCGAACAAGAGTCTGTCCGCAACCGGAGTCGATCAGACCCACCACGGGGTTCCCGGCGACCTCCATGGGGGCCGTCAACTTGGCCGCTGAGGGCGGACGAGCCCGTCGTTCCCCTGTCTCCACGTGCCCGAAGTCACACTCCATGGCGGTGCAGTCGCGTTGCAGGTGACCGCTCTCGCCACACCGGAAGCAGGGGCCCAGCTCTGAGCGCGCGGACCGGGTGGGGGCGCTCGGGGTCCCGCGGGGTTGGCCCGGTCCTGGGGGTTGGATCCAGCGCCCGGAGCCGGTACGTGGTGGCGGCTCAGGGGGTCGGGAGAAAGAGGTTCCCCCGCCTTCCGGGCGCCGAGCCCGGGGCGGGGTTCCCGGCTTGGAGCTGGGGGCCCGCTCTGGCCTCTGGGCGCCTGGTCCGGCCGGGTGGCCGCGGGCTGCTGGCCCTAGAGGGGCCTCCGCTTCTAGGAAGTCCTCCATGAGGGTTACGGCCGCCCGCAAGGTTTGGGGTCGGTGCCGCAGCACCCATGCCCGTCCGGGGGTCGGGAGGATGTGGGTGAACTGTTCGATAACGATCTGTTCTATTACTTCCTTGGCGGTCCTATGTTCCGGCTGGAGCCACCTGCTGGCCGCGTCCTGTAGTTCCTGGGCTACGGCTCGGGGCCGGGCGCCGGGAGGATATCGCTTTCCCCGGAACCGCCGCCGAAAGGTCTCGGGGGTAATATCGAGAGCGTCCAGGATAGCGGCCTTCACTCGCGCATACACCCGAGCCTCGTCGTCCGGGAGTCCCCGGTACGCCTTCTGCGCCGGCCCCGTCAAATAGGGGGCCAGGAGGGTCGCCCACTGCTCCGGGGCCCACCCAGCTACCGTCGCCACCCGTTCGAAGGTGACGAGATATGCCTCGGGATCGTCGTCGGGCCCCATCTTGGCCAGACGGATCGGTGGGGCGGGAGGTGCGGGGGACGCAGCCCCCCCGGGTGCGGCGCCGCCGGGGCTCGGCCACAGGGTGGCGAGCTGCTGAAGGCATTGGGCCTGCTGCTCTCGATGTTGGACCCCCAAGGTCTGGAGCAGCTGCTGCTGGTGGGCTCCCAGCTGCTGCACGAGCTGCTGCTGCTGCTGCTGCTGGCTCTCGGCCAGGAGTTTGATCAGGGCCTCTACCTCCATGGCCGACCCAGGGCGGCCACTGCACCCTGGTTCGGATCCCTTCCGGCAGGGATGGGTCGAGGTCCCTGGTCAGGTGCCACTGTAAGCTGGGCGGCCGTCGCTACCTCCGCTTGCGGAGGGGGCGGGGCGAGGAGCCCGGCCCACGCCCTTCTAAGACGGGCAGGCCAGCAATTGTCCACAGAGCGCCCTCAGGCCGGGGAGGCCGGGAGAAGTCTCTGGCGGGCCCCTTGTGCGGGGGGCCGCGGGCAGTGATTCACGGCGCGCCCCAGGCAGGGGGGGCGCCGGCAAAAGTCTCTAGCGGGCCCCTTTGAGGCAGGGGACCGCGGGCAGTGGTTCACGGCGCGCCCCAGGCAGGGGGAACGCCGGCAAAAGTCTCTAGCGGGCCCCTATGTGGCAGGGGACCGCGGGCAGTGGTTCACGGCGCGCCCCAGGCAGGGGGGACGCCGGCAAAAGTCTCTAGCGGGCCCCTATGTGGCAGGGGACCGCGGGCAGTGGTTCACGGCGCGCCCCAGGCAGGGGGGACGCCGGCAAAAGTCTCTAGCGGGCCCCTTCTGGAAGGGGGCCGCGGGCAGGGGTCCGGATGCACAAACCTCCGACTCGGTCGGGTAGACGGCAGCGGGTAGCTCCGGCTCGTCAAGGGGTTCGGGGTCCTCCGACTCCCCGGGGTCAGCAGCTGAAGCGGGGGGAAGCAGTCCGGCGTCAGCCTCTACCTCCTCCCAAGGCGCCCCCCCGCTGGAGCAAAGGGCCCTGCCCTTTGTACGCCCTGCCCCGCCCCTCCCACAGCTGGGGACGGGGCGAAACTCCCCTGGCCCTGCCTCCTCCTGCGGGACGTGCGGTGCGTCCCGGCTTACTCCGCCCCTCCCGCAGCTGGGGACGGAGTGAGTTTGCCGCGGCCCCGCCCCCTCTCGCGGAAGCCGCGGCGTGTCCCGGGCCGCTCCGCGGCTGGGAGCGGAGCGGATGTGCCGGGGCCCCGCCTCAGTTGGCGGGGGCCGCGGCGCGTCCTGGCCCTGCTCGGTAGGGGGCCACCCTGGCTCCCTACAGAGGAGAACTGCAACATTTGAGAGAATCATGAACTGCTCAGAGACCATTAATGTAGAGAAGCAGCAAAATTCATCAAACATAGAACTGGTTCTGACTTATTTCCTTGGTCTTAAAAGAGACCAACAAGGACCTGAGTCTCCTCCCTGTCAATAACCCCCTGCTCAGCCAATCAGGGTAGAGACTGAGGACGGGAGGCTGAGGGTTCTCACCAGAGAGCCCAAAGGATGGCCCAGGTCACTGGTGGGGATCACTGCCCGAGCTCTATTTCAGCCCCACATTTTTGGGTGGACCTCCCACAGTGGGAGCTACTGAGCACTCCCCCCCAACACCTCCCCACACACACACACACACACACACCCTCTCCTGGTGTTGGGAGGGGAACAGGTAAAAGAAAAGGACAAAGGAAGCAAGAGAAGAAGAGAAAGGAGGGAGGAAGAGGTGAAGCAAAAAGAACAAACCCTAATGTCCCCAGCGATTCTAAGGGACAAAATCCCAGGTGCGGAATAAAATTCTGCCTCCTTAAACTCGTGTTTTCCATGCCTAGAATTCAACTGTCACCACATGGATCAGACTGAACAGGTTCCAAACCTCCAGGAGGCTCTTACCTTCTAAACAGGGACGGCTGTTTTGTACTAAAATCACTAAAAGGGAAGGAGAAAACTCGAAAGAGGTTCCTCCTGGTGCTCACGTCCGTGAACCCGAATACTCCCTCAGTCCTCAGAGAGAGACCTGGAGAAGGAGACTTGCTGCAGCAAAGCCACAGGGGTCTCTGAGGTTTCCCTGGCCCCTCGCCCCTGTCCTGCCTGGCTGATGTCAGCATCTCTCTGTGAGGTCACCACCTCCCCACCACCTTTGACCAATAGGCTGAGGTCCTGCCAAAGGCCTTTGTGATATGTCTGCCACACCCCTCCCTTGCTGTGCCAATGTCCTGCCCCTGGCCAGGCACTTTGGAGGTTTGAGCTACTCCCTGTGGATCACCCCACTCAAGGAGCGTTCGTTCTAGGCAGCAAGCCGGCTAGACAGGAAAACCTCAGACGCTGCTCCCAATGCTACACTCAGTTTGCCAGAAATTAGTCGACTTTATGGCCAGAAGAGACCATTAGAGCATCTAATCTGACCCCCTGCATATCACAGGCCCCCTGTATGACACAAGAGCTACTTGGGTCTGTTCCTAGAATGGAAGCTGCATATTGAACAAGTCCCAACAGGTTTGCTACACCCTGGCCTCCTCCCATTCTCCACCCTGGGAATTTTTTGGCAAACTCCAACCCCCAAACCAGACTGCCCAAGCCTCCCTCCTCCCGTGCATTTGGTGTCCCTCTCCCTCCAGCAGGAACCCACCAGCAACTCCCCAATAACCCTTACCTGGACGGGATCCTCTGCAGCCATTTCCCTTCCCTGTCCCATGGGAGGATGGGATGAGCTGGAGCGAAACATGGACGACATCCTGCAGCCTGGCAGGGCGAGAAGGGCAGTTGTGGAGGTTTCAGAACAGGCTTTAGTTCATGTCACATCACGATTCCCCCAGGATCTTTCCCTGCAGAGACACAGCCTAGGCTCTGCCATGCTGGGAACATGCTCCAGCTCTTTATTGCCGGGAGACCTGGCCCCTCCTGCCAGGCTAAGCCCACAGGGAGATTTTTCAGCCTCCCCAGTAATAAAGTCTCTGAACAAAATGCTGGAAAGGAGCAGAACCAAAGGGGCTGGGCAGGCTCCATAGGGACACTGGCTCCTCCCTTCCCCTCCTGTGCGGCCATGTCCTGTTGCTGGCAGAGATCGGCCCCCCCATCTCCCCCCCAGAGGCAGCCGTGTCTGCGGGCTCCCCCAGCCAGCACCCACTAACCACCACCCACGCTGGGGGAGTGACACAGGACAGCAAACTCCACCTACCCAGGACAAATTGCTGCAGATCAAACGGGCTGGGTTCACATCCCAAAGCTGAGGAGAATTTAAGAATTATGGAGAAAATAGGGAAAATGAGAGACTAGAGAGTCAATAATTTTAGGGAAAACGAGGGAATCTCCTTGGATTTTCTAGCCACGTGTTGGGAGGGGAGAGAGAAGGGGAAGAACTAGAGAGAATTGTTCTCAGGTTTTGAGATGGAAAGAAATGGCACAAACAGGTAAAGGATGCGAGTAGCTCACCCCTGTGACCATAGGCGTGTGCAGCACATTTCATTAGAGTGTGCACCCAGGGAGCCCCCCCTAGCCCCACCCCATCCACTGTCTCCCACTTCCTGCCCCCCTCAGAACCCCCAACCCCCCCGCTCCTTGTCCCCTGACTGCCCCCTCCTGGGACCCCCCCACTGTAACTGCCTCCCTAGGACCCTACCCCCTACCTGTCCCCCTGACCCTTATCCACCCCCCCACCCCCAGACAGACCCCGGGAACTCCCATGCCTATCCAACCGCTCCCCGCTGATCCCAGACACATATGTGTTCTTGGGGAAGCAGGGTGCAGTATCCAGCCTGACTCATGAAAGACACCCCCCAGCCTCTGCTTAAACCAAAACCCATCAGAGAAAAACACTTGCAGAGAGCAGTGAAGGGCCTTGGGAGACACACCTAGACCCCTCCTGACAAGGGTGACAAGATTAAGACATCTCCATTAGCATACAGAATGGAGAGCGGAGACAACTCTCCATGCCTCATCTGCAGGAGAGATGGGACAGGAAGCCATCTCAATTTACATACAGAATGGAGAGCAGAGAACCACACTGAATTCTGGGACCAGAAAAAGCAGGGAAGCACTGCATCATGGGAATCTCTGCTCCAGATGCTAATGAACCTACACCTGCCCACACCCAGCTCAGCAATTATCAGACCAATTGTAGCAATGGATCCTTAACTGATGCCCAAATAGTGAAGCCGCCTAGTTGCATTGTGAGCTCCCTGGAAGAAAACACCACCCATAGCCAAGAGCGATCAGCTCCTATTGTCTAGTCTACAGAAAACCCTTGAGTTATCAGCCTTACCTATAAACAAATGCATTGTTCTCCCTTGAACCACTGTATTCTCTCTACAAAAATCCCTCCATCCCTCCATCTTCTCCTGACTGATTGTGCTGGGGGCTCTGCCTGTCTCCAGCCCTCAGGACCCTCAGCTACCAGCGTCACCTGGGAACCCCGACCATTTCAAGCCTCATGGAGTGGCTGAGACCCCACACACACACTTTCTCTCTCTTGCTCTGTTTTCCTTTCTACCGTAGCTATTAACCTTTAATAGTGGATGTTAGGTTGGTTTAGGCTCCTTGTGCAGTGATCACCAGTATTCAATACATAACCTGCATGGTTCAGCTGGCTGCTTCTCTCTCTCTTGCTGAACCTCACTCTTTTGTGTTTTTAGCTTCCCCCTGTCACTCTGCAGCAACGCGTCTCTTACCTAAGCTAAAGATCCCTGCAGCGCCCAGAATCCTGTGGGGTTTGCTCATCAAGGAGGTTCCTGCCAGTACAATTGTGATGTGAGAGCGGGGACAGGGCCGTGCTGAATCTGGGACACATAAGGGTAACAGCTTGAAAGGGCTGCTTCATCCAGCCCAGTGAGTCCAGGGGCAGATACGGGGTCAGCGTGGCAGTGCTGATTGACCCGGTCCGCTCAGACTTGCTCTGTTACTGTAGGGGTGGGTGGGTGGGTGCTCGGGTGCTCATCCGGTTTTGGGGCGGGAGAAACCCAGCCCTAGGGAACCCAGATCCTGCAGGACAGCGCCATTGAGAGGGGACATGCAGAAGGGAGGAGTACAGCTCCATATGAACACACACGTGACACAAGCAGCACATTGATAGAATTACAGAATCCCCTCCCCAGAAAAGTAACCCGAATAAATGAGCGTACCCCAAAGTAATGGGCAAATCTGGTAACACCGCCCCCTGACAGGACCCCCAGAACTCCCGACCCATCCAGCTCCCTCTGCTCCCTGCCTGCCCTGACCCCGCTCCACCCCCAAACAGGCACCCCAGACCCTCAACCCATCCAACCCCCCCGCTCCTTGTCCTAACTGCCCCCTCCAGAGGCCCCCCCAACTATCCAACCCCCCACCCCACCACCTGGCCGCTCTGTCTAGTGGCTGCTCCCACCCACACCCTCACAGTGGCGGAGGAGGTTCCCTCTCCTTCGGGGGGAAGGTTGCCTAGTGGTTAAGGCACAGGACTCAGGCTCAGGTGTTCTGGGTTTGAGTCTCTGCTCTGCCACAGACTCCCTGCTTAGCCTTGGGAAAGTCACTTCACCTCGTTGTGCCCTAGATCCCACCTACCCAATGGGGCCAACACTGACCCTGCCTCCTGGGCTAAATCCATCCATGGCTGGGTGATGGGGGGGGAATGGAGATACCAACATGGGGAGATTTGGGCTGAATTTCTCCACAGCCAGAGAGTGGGAGCCAGCTCCACAGGGGGGATGGGAGCGAGAGGGCTCAGGCCAGCTCCACACAGACGGGGGTCAGGGCTTCAGCCCTGCAACTTCTGCCACTAAGGTGGCTGGGGCTCCCGAGCCGGGGACTTCAGCCCCATATCTTCTGCCAGGGCCCGGGGTTCTCCTGCCTGCCCCAGGGTGGCTCCTCTCCCCCTCCCCACTGCAGCTCCTGCAGGGGCCCGGGGCTTCTCCTCCACCCCGCCCCCAGCTCGGCTCCTCTCCCCTCCCCGCCGGTACCTGGAGTTTCTCCAGCCCCAGCCCAGCTGGGCTCCCGGGCACCCGCCGCTGCCGTGGCCGGAGCCGAGCCTGGCGGGCAGGGAGCCGCGATTCACGCGGGGCCCTGGCAGAGCCCCAGCCCGAGCGGGCAGGGCAGCCCCAGGGAGCGGGGGCCTCTGCTGCTGCTGGCCCCGCCCCTCCACCGACCCCTGGAGCTGTTTGGGGGGGGCTCACTCAGCCCCCCAGGAGCGGGGGGGAGCAGCGGAGCGGAGCCTGCCCAGCAAACAGCTGATCGCAGCTGCACCCAGGCCGCCCCGGGGAAAAGCTCCGCGGAGGAGGCGCCACAAGCTGCCGGCAGCGGGTCATTCCCGGGGCCGAGCACCCGCCTGCAGCCGCCGAGGCCTCCTCCCCGCGCCCGAGCCCCACGGGAGGGGAGCAGCCTCCCAGCCGGGGCTCAGGGCATTGGGGTGCCGGGCTCCCCATGCGCACGCCTGGGCCCAGGACACTCACACACACACTCTGCCCCAGGGCTCCCCTGGTGCCCAGAGACCGATCAACCCCGCCTGACCCCGGCCCTTCCCCGCCTGCAGCTCCGGCCTCTCCTCCCGCCCCGCCAGCCGCACCCAGGGGCCCCGGGCCCCAGGCTCTGTCCCCACCTGGAGCCCAGCGGGGCCGGGGCAGCTCCTGCTGCAGCTGAGAACAGCGGCTCCGCTCCGGCCCAGGCGGCTCCAGCGCTGCTGGCAGCACGTGGCCACCAGGGAGCAGCTGCTGAGCCCAGGCTCCTGCGTCACAATGTGCCAGAGCCCCGCCCCAGGAGCTGCCCCGCCCCGGGCTGTGCCAGAGCCCCGCCCCAGGAGCTGCCCCGCCCCGGGCTGTGCCAGAGCCCCGCCCCAGGAGCTGCCCCGCCCCGGGCTGTGCCAGAGCCCCGCCCCAGGAGCTGCCCCGCCCCAGGCTGTGCCAGAACCCCGCCCCCAGGAGCTGCCCGCCCCAGCCTGAGCCAGAGCCCCGCCCCAGGAGCTGCCCCCACCCGGATTTGTTCTCCTGCCTCCTTCTTCCCAGCACTCCCCCCGCCCCCCCGCTCCCAGCTGCTCCCTTCCTGTGTCTGCAAACACCCCCCGGGCTGCAGCCCTCGCTGGGGCTGTCTCCAGTGGCTGAAGTTGCCTCCATCTCTGCTCACCTGAGGGGGAGGGGAGGGATGAAGAGATGAGATGGTCCCAGGGTGTGAAAGCAGAACCAGGGGGCAGGGAAAGAAGGACTGTTTGGAAAGGTGGGTTTTTGCGGGGGGGGGTGATCCAGATGGAGTCAGAAGCAGTTGGGCAGCAGAGGCTCAGGGAGATTGAGGGGAACCCCCTGGGTGTCCAGTGTTGGCAGGGTTTGTACAGCACCTAGCGCAATATGGGGTCCCAGAGCTATAACTAGCTATTTTTACACCCAAGGCAAGAATATAAAATTGCGCCCCCTGCTCTGCCACCCAGCCCCCTTGAAACACCCCCCCAGCGCCACCCATCCCTGTGGAAACAACCCCCCCGCAGCACCGCCCGCCCCGCAGAAACAAACCCTCCTTCCCCAGCGCCTCCCCACCGAAACAGCTGTGGGCTGAAAAGGAAGGTTTGGGGGAGGGAGGAGGGAGAAGAAACGGCCCCCATAGGGTGACCAGATCTCACCATCACACCCCTCTTCACCCCCTATCCCCCCACTGGCCTGCTGCATCTCCTGCTAGTCAGTCCCCCACCCACCACTCACCTCCTTTCACCTCCTCCCTCCCCTGCCAGAAACCCCTGCCTGCCCCTAGAGCCCCTGCTGTCACTGCTCACCTCTGTGCCCACCTGCCACTTGCCCACCTGCTCCCCACTTGCCCCCACATCCCCAAGTGTAAAGCCTCATTCAGAGACCCAGGGTCACCATATCACTGCACCCGCAGTCACTCAATGCGGTTGTAGATAAATCTCTGCATTTCGCATTTTTGTATAACTTTTACATGACTTTGTATTGAACCTTGGTAATATGTTATAGGAGGCCCCTAAGGTAGTGTAATTAAGGTAACAGAAAAATGTCTTTTTGCTAGAAGTAGACTAAGATCTCTCCCCACTTGGTAACCGTCGCCCTGTGCAGTGAATGAGGTGGGACTGAGGAAGGCAGCACCTCCAGACAGCTGCACCCCATGGAGAGGGGCTGGGAGCCCGACCAAGGCCAATCAGACCTGGCAAGTGGGCTGGCTAGAGAAGAACCGACACTCTGACAGCCTCGGGGTTAGGAGCAAGCACCTTCCTGTGGGAACCCCTCTGTGCAGCACTGGGACAACCCCCAGCCCAGAGAAAAGCAGCAAAAAGGACCAACAGACACTGTTCCAGATTTTGAATCTGGGAGATTTGCCCCTCTCCACCCACCGACTCGCCGCTTGCCTCCTCACCCCCCACCAAGTGTAAAGCCTCATTCAGAGACCCAGGGGTCACTATATCACTGCACCCAGCAGTCACTCACTGCAGTACCAAACATTAAACTACTGAAAATGGCGCCCCCCTCCAGCCACCAACTTTTTGGACTAGAAAGCTTTGCCCCAGACATCCCCTTCAGAAGACATCCGCAGACTGGCCTCACCTGGCAGCCCCAAAGAAGGAATTGGGGACTAAATGGACAGGGCCCTCTCTAGCTGAAGCCTGGCAAGGGAGGTACGTGGATCCCACTAGAATTTAAAATGAAAAGTGAGGGGGGGGAGGCTCTGCTGGACCTGGGCAGCTCTAGATACAGCACCAGGCACGTAGGAGGATTTCCACTCCTGAGCCATGGAAGCAGAAATTGACTTTTCCTTTCCAGATTTAGTTAATGTTCAGAAAGGGAATCTAGCACCTGCCTTCCAGATTTGAACACCCTCAAAATTCAGGAGTGCTCCAGCTCAGTTTGGGCAGCTGTTACTTCATTTCTCCCAAATCAAATATGCTGATCCACTGTCATTTGCTGTAGAAAAAGTAGGATAAAATTGAGCAAGAAATGTGTCCCAGGAGTTATTAGGACTGGAATTGCTATTTTCAACAGCCATTGCCTTTTTGTTTAAAAGGAAGACAGTGATATTGCATTGGCAAATTCCCCAGAGGTAATAATTGGAGATATACCAATTTCCTAGAACTGGAAGGGACCTTGAAAGGTTATTGAGTCTAGCTCCCTGCCTTCACTAGCAAGACCAATTTTTGCTCCAGATTCCTAAATAGCCCCCTCAAGGATTGAACTCATAACCCTGGGTTTAGCTGGCCAATGTTCAAACCACTGAGCTATTCCTCCCCCCTGCCCTGCTAAATGACCCACCCTGGGAGCAAGTTACAAGTGACCCAGGGCTGGGGTGGAAGGAGAGTGCAGGGGTGTGGGGGGTGTGTGTGTGTGTGGGGAGAGCCCAGGGCTGGGGTGGCAGGGGGGGCAGGTGGAGGAGGCAGAGCCCAGGGCTGGTGTGTCGGTGGGGGAGCAGTGGGGGGAAAGGGCAAAGCCAAGAGCTGGGGCAGCATGGGGTATGTGGGGGGCAGAGCCCAGGGCTGGGATGGCAGCGGGGGTGCGGGTTGGGAGTGGAGAGCCCAAGGCTGGGTTGGCAGGGGGTGTGGGTGGAGGGGGCAGAGCCCAGGTCTGGGGTGGCAGGGAGGTGCAGGGGGGAGCCCAGGGCTGGGGTGGGGGCAGCCAAAATTTTTTTTTGCTTGGGACGTCAAAAAACCTAGAGCCGACCCTGCCTCCACGCACCGTGAGGTAGGTAGGAGCGGATCATTATTATCCCTACTTGAAAGAGGGAGAAGCTAAGGCTGAGAAAGGAGAATTGACTTGTCTTAGGTCACACAGCCAGTCAGTGGCACAGTTGGGAATAGGACCCAAGAGCCCTGATTTTCAAACTAACCATCGGATCTTGAATTTCAGACATTGAATGACCTGAGTAAAGTGCTCTCAGATGAGCTCCAGACCAACAACAGTGCACAGGAATTATTCAGCAAGTATTTGAGGAGAACTGCAATGTTAGAGAGAATCATGAACTGCTCAGAGACCATTAATGCAGAGAAGCAGCAAAATTCATCAAACATAGAACTGGTTCTGACTTATTTCCTGGGTCTTAAAAGAGACCAACAAGGACCTGAGTCTCCTCCCTGTCAATAACCCCCTGCTCAGCCAATCAGGGTAGAGACTGAGGACGGGAGGCTGAGGGTTCTCACCAGAGAGCCCAAAGGATGGCCCAGGTCACTGGTGGGGATCACTGCCCAAGCACTATTTCAGCCCCACATTTTTGTGTGGACCTCCCAAAGTGGGAGCTGCAGAGCACTGCCCCGCAACACACACACACACACACACACACACATGTGGTAGTGGGAGGGGAACAGGAGAAAGGACAAAATAAGCAAGAGAAGAAGAGAAAGGAGGGAGAGAGGGATGGAGGAAAAGGAAAAAAGCACAAACCCTAATGTCTCCAGTGATTCTAAGGGACAAAATCCCAGGTGCGGAATAAACTTCTGTCTCCTTAATCTCGTGTTTTCCATGCCTAGAATTCAACTGTCACCACATGGATCAGACTGAACAGGTTTCAAACCTCCAGGAGGCTCTTACCTTCTAAACAGGGACGGCTGTTTTCTAGTAAAATCACTAAAAGGGAAGGAGAAAACTCGAAAGAGGTTCCTCCTGGTGCTCACGTCCGTGAACCCGAATACTCCCTCAGTCCTCAGAGAGAGACCTGGAGAAGGAGACTTGCTGGAGCAAAGCCACAGGGGTCTCTGAGGTTTCCCTGGCCCCTCACCCCTGTCCTGATGTCAGCATCTCTCTGTGAGGTCACCACCTCCCCACCACCTTGGACCAATAGTCTGAGGTCCTGCCAAAGGCCTTTGTGATGTCACTGCCACACCCCTCCCTTGCTGGGCTAATGTCCTGCCCCTGGCCAGGCACTTTGCAGGTTTGAGCTACTCCCTGTGGATCACCCCACTCAAGGAGCGTTCGTTCTAGGCAGCAAGCCGGCTAGACAGGGAAACATCAGACGCTGCTCCCAATGCTACACTCAGATGTTCAGAAATGAGTCGACTTTACAGCCAGAAGAGACCATTAGAGCATCTAATCTGACCCCCTGCATATCACAGGCCTCCTGTATGACACAAGAGCTACTCTTGGGGCAAACACATTCCAGAAAGGCATCTAGTCTTCATTAAATGACATCAAGAGATGGAGAATCCACCACTTTCCTTGGTAGCTTGTTCCTGTGGTGAATCATCCTCGCTGTTGAATATTTGTGCCTTAATTGTAATATGAATTTGTCTCTTTTCACCTTCCAGCCACTGGGTCTTGTTATGCCTTTCTCTGCTCGATTCAAGAGCCCTTTAATACTCAATCTTTTCTCTCCATTAAGACACTTCAACACTTCAATGAAGTCACCTTTCAATCTTCTTTTGATCAGCTAAACAGGTTGAGCTCTTTCAATAGCTCACTAGAAGGCATTTTTCTCCAGTCCTCAGAACATTTGGTGGCTCTTTGCTGCCCCAAACTCTAATTTCACAACATCTTTTTCAAACGAGGACACCAAAACTAGAGGCTATTCCAGTATCAGTCTCACTGATGCCATGTCACCTCTTGTGACGTTATTGACATAATTTGTAACTGTATAGATCACCGTTGCGACTGCTGTTCTGTATTTGCAGCCAATATTGTATAAAGGTTGTTGTGTTAGGGGTCTATGGAGAGTTTCTGATTGGCTGATTATAATGATGCTATCTCTAGATCGGTATCATTTTTGTAGTTGACGTTATGAATATTGGCTCTATGCTGCCTGTATTTAAACTTGTGCTCTGCTTTTGGGAAACACCCCAGACAAGTTGGTGTCAGTTCTGCCTAGCCGGCTTGATGCAGGTTAGGGAAATGTGAGAACCACTACACTACAGAAACTCCATTACAGTGCACTGCCCTGCCCTGCCCTCAAATTCCCTGCACTTTGGTGGTGCTCACCCTGGCACACACTGGTGGGCGAACCTGGAGAAACTGGCAGCAGCTCTCTGATGGGTCAGCTGGAAGAGCAGAGGACTGGAGCCAGGGATCAGGAAGTCGTCCTTACATCACCTTTGTGACTCTAGCTTGAAGGGAGCTTCTTTTTCTTCCCCTTGCTGATAAGCAGCAAGAGAAGAAAGAAAGGTCTGGTGGGCCAACAGGGTGCAGAAGCCAATGCTGCCTTTTCCTGCAGTGAAGCCCAAAATGAGGGACTTGCATTGAGTAAAGGCAGTGCTGTGTTTCCAGCCCACTGCTGCAGCAAGAGGGATGAAACAGTCTGCTGAAGCCTGGGATTGAACCAGAGACCTTTAGAGCTTCAGTCTAATACTCTCCCAACTGAGCTACTTCAGCACTTGCAACAGAGCTTTTTGGGCTGCTGCTTCTCACCTTGGAGTTTATTGTCCATAAACCATCTCTCCAGTCAACAATGGCCAATGCAAGACGGACATCGCTTGCTATTTTAGCCCTTGGAAACGTCATCAACTAGTCTCTGGATCTCTCAAATGCTGCGCTTCAGTTCATGGGGGAAAGGCTAGAGAAGTGACCTTTGAACAAAGGGCCTGGGGTTAACATCCTAACACTGTCTGTTTCCAACTGTAACACTATTTAATACCGGCCCACCCTGTGCTGGTGAGTGCTCCATTTCTAGATGTTAGTACATTTCAGTTACTGTCAAAATTAAAAGTTTCTATATGCTTAGAAGAAATGATTTTTTAATTTGCTTATATACGGCATGAATAAATACCCTTTTACACATCCTAGCATGAACATTTATTGTCTTATATGATAGAGAAAATCCTGCATCCAGATTGTGCATCAAAATAATGAAATGAGCTACAAATGCAATAAAAATAAGGTATTCAATGGTTTAACATATGGAGCGGGGCTGGGGGGTTCCGAAGACACGTCTTGCCTGGGATGCTACTTGGTCTAGGGGAGGCCCTGTCAGGGAAAGCAGGAGTTAGTCTCACTCGCCTATTTCCAGGCTGTAATCTGTGGGCGCCCTGCTCTGGGGGAGGGATCGCGGCAGCCCAGACTCAGGGCTGGAACAGGCCCCGGATTGAGGGGGTGGTTGCAGGGTTTGCAGAGCTCTGGTGTCTCAGACAATGTGTCTCACCAAAGCCTCAGATCTGCGTCCCCAGAAGGCTCCTGCGCTGCCTCCGCTCCTTTCATAGTCTATAGCAAGGAGCAGCAGCAAGGGTCAGGGATGAGCCATAGGCAACTAGGTGGGGGGCAGAGGCTTCAGGAGGAAACCCAGCCCCCAGAGCAGAGGGGGATAGGAGGCTTTTTCTCTCTCCTTAGCCACGGGCTATGGCTCTGAGAGCTCTGTGAAATGCCTCCCCGCCCACAGCCTGGGGAAGGGGAAGGAGTCTCAAGTTCTAGCTCGATTTGGAGGAGGATCACTGGACCCTAGAACCACTCGCTGCCCTTTCCCGGAGAAACCTGTGATGCCCAGAACGGGGCTGAGATAAATGCTGACAGGAGTCAGGAATTGTTCCCCTGGAATAGCAGCAGGATTGGGCAGCTGGAAATCTCCCCAAAGGAGCTGAAGCCTTGGTGGGTCAGACATAGATGCCCCAGGTACCGCATGGGGGGCTTAGGTTTGTTTCTGGACAAGAGCAGTGAGAGTTTTATTGCCTCAACATTTCTGTAGAAAAATTCAGACCCAACCTGTGTCTGGTGGGGAGGTCGATAGCGGTTTCTTTGGGTTTGGTTTAGTTTGTTTTCTCATTCTCATTGTAAAAGCCTTTGGTGATTTTGATGGGAACAATGTTTGTGGAAGGCCAAGGACAAGTAAGAAAAGTTAAAAATCTGCGTTGGAGTGAGGGGGTCTGTGTGGGCCAGGGCAGGGGTGGAGATTTTCATGGGGAGGGGGTTGGGGATAAACGAGAGGCTTTTGCAGGAACACAGGGGGATGTTTTGCAGTTTAACCTCCCCACTTTCCTGTGCTGCTGCCCAGCTCTGACCCCACTTACACCCCTGTGACGAAGTGGGAATTTTCTGGATGTTTTGTTTGCATCTTGTGTGTACCTCAGTTTCCCCTATTTGTTGCACGATTATCTAGGTTAAAGGTCCAAAATGTGGGGTGCCCCCTGCCAGGGGGAATGGAGTAACATTCAGGGGGATGCAGCTGGGCCCGGGCCAGCCCCCATGGGGGTGGGGAGGAGCCACCCAGCTCCACTCTTGGCTCCAGCCCCAGCTCTGGCCCCTGCCTCAGCCCCCTTACTCCTGTCTGTGTCCCTTCCCCCTTAGCTGCGGCCCCACTCCCAGCCACGACTCGGGGGGAGCATGGACAGGGGTGGGGGGCATGACCCTGAAGTGTTTTGGGACCACGGATCTCGGTGGTGGGACAAGGGGGTTAAATCTTGGCAGAGACCCCCAAAAGGCAGGTGTGGCTGCTGTCGAGCTGCCTGGGCCCAGACAATGGCCACAAATTCTGTCTCCTAGCAACCGATGGCCGGGGCGCACCTGCTGCAAGAGGCCAGCTGGCCGGGAGGAGTCGGAGAACAAAGAACGAGCTGGAGGCCAGGTGAGCAGGTTGCCAGGGAAACAGGACAAAGGACAGACGAGGGGCAAAGGGCCTGGCTGAGTCGGGCTGTTGGGAGCAAGGAGTCTGCTGGGTTGGGGACTCGAGGGGAGAGCCCAGGCTCTGAGTTCGGGGTCTGCCCAAGATGGACGTTGCTGAATCTTCCTGCTTCCTGTGCGAACACAGAACTTTCCCAGGCTGGATCCCAGACCCCTAACGAACCTTCTGTTGTACAGCGCTGGCTGAGAGTCACTGGTGACTGTGGAAGTTGGGGTGCAGGACTCCCCTTCGGGGGGGGGGGGGTGAGGCTTTCCGAGGTGTCCGATTCAGGTGGACTCACTGCAGGAAGCTCCTGGTGTGGAACAGGGGGGCTGAAAGGTCCAAGGTCAGTCCCAGGAGGTGCTGAAGCCAAGGAGGCTTCCCCCAGTGAGGGCGTCCCCTGGGGGGGTCACACTGAGGAGGCTCCTGCCTGGGTTTGACTCAGAGCTGTTCCAGAGCACGGAGCCTGTGTGCCCGTCACAGCCCCCCAGCATGTGACCTACAGGCTCCACTCTGGCAAAGCTCCCTGTAAATCAGAGACAAACTCCCCCCTTCTCCCAGTTACTCTCCCCTGCAGAGAACCCAGAGCAGCTCCTGCCTCGCTGGGTCTCCTGCCAGCCACAGCTGGCCAAGGAGCTGCCCAAGCCGTTCCCCTGGGTCCCTGTGCAGGGGCAGTGTCAGTTCCGACCTCACGAGTACAGTGGCGACGCTCCCTGTCTGTCACGGGGGGGGGCGAGGGCTTGATTCCCTGAGGAGAAAGCTGGGATTGTGACACCCATGTATGTCTGCAGCGCAATTAAACCCCACAGCTGGCCCAGGCCGGCTGACTCGGGCTTGCCAGGCTCGGGATCCAGGGGCTGGAGCCTGACCACTGGGACCCTCCCCCCTCGCTAGGTTCAGTGGCCGATATACTGAAGATGAGTTTGTAAGTGGGGAATGTGCACTGGGTGCTGCCACTGGAGAGACACTTCCCAGCAGAAGACCCACCCAGTGAATGTGATCTACTCTAAAAACATGTGATGACAGAAAGTCAGCCTGGGGCTCTGGATTTATCATCTCGCAACGACTCGATTCAACTTGCTCAGGTTAGAAAGAAATTTGTGTTTTTTTATTGTGAGCCTGAAAATTGCCTCCAGTGTGAAAGTCAGAGTGGGATTATTTCACGCTCACGCACCCTTATCACTAATGAAGGAGTAAAGGAACGTGCAAACCAACGAAGCCTTAACATGTCATTTGCATCCTCAAGCCTGTCCCTGTGGCAGGATCTCGAGGACAGACAGAAATGTTACCCGGTGTCAGGAGGAGAGAGGAAAGCACTTCCCCTCGTGTATTTCCCCAGGCTGTTGTTCAAGGCAGCAGAGGCGCTTTAGGGCATTTTCTGTCACTGATTTTTTTCATGTTGGTGTGGGAGGAAAGACTTAGACCTGCCCACTTTTTGAACATGTGAATGTGAAATGACCAGATGATGAGTTAACAATGATGCTGTTGCACAGGATTTGACTGGAACTAGAAAACAAAAAGCCCTTAAAGTGGAACTCTTGGGTGAATAGAACGAGCTGATTTATAGTCAGCCTTGAAAGGCAATAGACTGTTACATCGGGCAGAACAGCCTGGTTTGGTTGGTTGGTTGTTGTCCCTGATAAATTGCAGAGCGTTCAGAGAAGAGCCACAGGAATGATTAAAGGCTTGAGCAGGGAGAGGAGTTTAAAAATAAACCGAACCTTCCCTGCTCCTGCCGGCTGTGACTGCTGAGGACATTTTCCTTCTCTACTCCAGGGTCTCTCTTCTGCCAGATTCTCAGCAAGTCAGGCCCCCTGCAGACTATGGCAGAGCAGTTTGGTATTAAGTTGCAGGACTCACAATGTAAGAGTGCAGCTGCTGTAGCACCTTGACTGACCATGGGCTAAATCCTGCAGCCCTGGCAGCCCAGGATAACCTCCCACTGGTGGTGATGGGAATTTAGCCTTTGTAACGATCTGTTGGTACCTGAGCTCTCAGATGTGAATTAAACTGGGGGCAGACACAGCTCTGTCCAAACAAGTGAAGGATGTAAGTGAAAGAGCAAAGCTGGCCCTGGGGAGCTGCTGCAGTCCTGTAACCACAGCTGAGAGGGAACAGAGGGAAAACACCTGGAGCAGCCCTGAGAAAAGGAAGTTTGTCAGGGAGATCAGTAGCAATAAATGTGAACTGAAGGAGTGCTTTCTCCTCTGTGCCGACAGGTTTGAATTGTGTTACTGTACTATGAGATAAAGCTTTACAATATCCTGCTCTAATTTCAGGATGGGTCTATAACCATAATTAGTCTCTGTTGAACTGGGACTTTCAAAATTCCCAAGGAATTTAAGGGGTGGGGTTCATAGTTGGTCACCTGAGGGAGTGCAGTAGAGTTCAAACCAAAGACCAGAGAGGCGAGAACAGGGATTGTGGGACACCTCCCGGAGGCCAATCACAGCACTGTAATCGACTGGGGGGCCTACACTGGTACCATGGCACTGTAGCCCCGGGGCAGAAAGCTGTACGCCTCTCGTTGGGAATCCCTCTGATTTACCGTTTTTACAGAGGGTGAAATGACAATTTTTCCTATCCCTGCCCTGTTCCTGCTCTTTGTTATAGTTCAATATATTTTAAGTGAGAAAAATGGTAGCAAAAATATCTGCTCTCCAGCACAACTTGAAACAACATCAGAGCAACTGGGAATGAAACAATTTATTTCCAAAAGGGGAACTCGATGACTAACAATGGCTTTGAAATGGGGGAACAGTATAACCGTAATGCTCAGGGTTTGTTTAGACTAGGAAAAGTGATGGAGTTTAGGTCAGGTCAAGGAGAAAGCTAATGCCAACCCCTGCACCTGGGCATCTGTTCTACAACTATAATTGTCTTTTTACATCAAGATCATTAACTTGAGCAGCCGACGCCATGTACAGCCCTAGTGGATGGAAGGCACAGATACTTTTTGCCTCAGTGTACCTTGTTGAGATCAAACCTCCAGGAGCTGATGAACATTCCTGGCCGAAAAGGAAAGGAGTTGATAGAAAAGATCACAGGACTGACCCCAAAAAAGGGTGAGCTGCAAAAGGCAGAAGCAGGTAACTGATCTGGGGGAGCTGAGAGACCACGGTGAAGATGGTGCAAAAATCACTATGTGGGAATTAGGAAATGTGATTTTTTTTAAATGTTGCCCAGCCCTAGTCAAGGGATTTATTACAGTTCTCTCTCGTGTGGATTCTCTGATGTGTGATAAGGTGTGAGCTCCGCTTGAAGCTTTTCCCGCACTCAGAGCACGTGTAGGGCGTCTCCCCTGTGTGGATTCTCTGATGTCTGATAAGGTGTGAGCTCCACTTGAAGCTTTTCCCACACTCATGGCACATGTAGCGTCTCTCTTCAAAGTTGATTCTGTCGCTTGTTATAAGGTCTGAGTGGCTACTAAAGTTTTCCTCTGGCCTCTGCTGGGTCTCACAGGCTTTTGTTGTTTCTGGGACTGCACAACTCCCGGAAACATTCCCTTTGGATCTTCCTGATAAAGTTCCATGTGGTTCTCCTTGCTCAGCATCTTCCTGATGGGGTTTCTCCTCCTCATTCTCACTCACCATCCCAACACCTGATGGGAGACAGAGAGAATCCAGACACTGGTCACTCCCTGTGCCGGAAAGAAAGAAAATCTCAGAGAGAGGAATGGTAAAAGGGATGAACAATCCAAAATATGTGTGGGAGAGATCAAACCTATCAGGTGCTGATTTTCCCCAAACCCTTCCACAGAGGAGAGAGGAAGGGATCAGTTTTGGTCTGCATCTCACGAGAACACTTGGGGGAAAGCGAGATCGGGGAGGGATCTGCTGCTAGTTGTCAGTCAGAATAGGAGGGAAGCCATGAGTGACATCTGCCATAATGATTCCACATCTGCAGGGAACAATCCTGAACTTGGAGAGCTCACAGGGTCTTTGTAGGGCATCCCAAATGTTTCCTGCATTCCCACACAGTTGTTGAGTTGGTTTAACCAAGTCCTCACCTGTGAAGGCAGCTCTTGGAAGCACTTCTTTCTCAGAGCCCTGGAGGTCTGGGACCCACGGCTCTTCCCCTCGTTCCAGCTGCGAGATCACATCAGGTTTGGAATTTGGAAACCCTACTGCAGGCAAAGAAAACGAGGGAGGTCAGTGGAATTTGTGGGATACTTGTCACAAAGAATAGTCCATGGTTTTAACCCCCCGCTCATTTTAAAGAAGTAACATCCCAAGGCCAGCTTCCTTGGCTCAAAGTGGCAGAAGAGTTATTATAATAAATCATATTCATTACCTTAGTGCCTAAGGACCAACTAACAGTGGGTCCCCATTGTGCTAGGCAAAGTACGAACAGAGAACAGTAGATGGCCCATGCCCTGAAGAATTTACAATCTGAATAGACAAGACAGACAAAGAATGGGGGAAGGGGTAGACCCCACTGTTAGAATAGAGATATTCAGGCCTGCCTGTAAAGCCTATAGTTTAAGAACTTAGGTGTATTTTTATCTCTTAGCTACTTACAGGAGTATGAAAACAAAGAATCAAAATCACAGTGTGCCTGTGTCTGGGCCTTCTCTCACTAGGATAGCCTGAGGCCTTGTTCTTAGGCTAAGGCCTTTGGCTAAGCAGCAGGGGCAGCCATAAGCTGGGAAGCGCAGGGTCACATCCTCACATCCCAAACCAGTCACACTGAAATAAGGTGCTATTGGGCTGTTAGGAAGATGATCCTGTTTGGACAGCACCCATCACCACCAGATAAAGAAACAGATCTTAAGATGGTTAAAGAAAACTTAGTTTGACAGCAGCCTGTCTGGCAAGAAATCACTTACTTATGCTTGTGGTTGTGAAACCCTCATTTCCGTATTATTCTATCTTTATGGCCACCACTTTTACATTGTTAATCAGTCTGATTCTCTAATTGTTTCTATCTACTGTATAATTAATTTTGCTAGATGTAATTTAATTAGGGTAGTGGGATACAATTGGTTAGAGAATTATGTTTCAGTGTGTTAGGATTGGTTAGTTACATTTCAGTACAATGATTGGTTAAGCAAAGGTGTAGCTGAGCGTATTACTATATAAACTGAGTCAAACAGGAGGGTGAACAGGAACAGGGAACAGGGACACAGGCAAGGCTCTGCGGTGTCAGAACTGGTAATGGGGACACGGGGAAAATGCTCTACGGTGTCAGAGCGGGTAAGGGGGACACGGGGTAAACGCTCTGCGGTGTCAGAACTGGTAATGGGGACACGGGGTAAATACTCTGTGGTGTCAGAGCGGGTAAGGGGGACACGGGGTAAACGCTTTGCACCATCAAAGCTGGGAACAGAGCACTGGGGAACAGACTAAGAGATAAGCCCGACTGGTGTGAAGGGCTTCGGAATATGATTGCTTGGAAATTAACCCCAATAAACATGGCATTGTCTGCGCTTCGGACTTCTGGTCTGTTGCTGCTTCCTGTCTGCGTGACAAGAACCAGGGAAGTGGGAGGGTGAAGGGAAAGCCCTGTAACAAAACTGACATGACCTGATAACCAAGAGGTGAGCCTTAGAGGACGGTTTTAATACACACTGGAACTGATCAGGATTCCCTGAGGACTGACAGGAAGCAATGGTAAATATGCATTTAGATCCTTTTCTTGTTTGATATCTTTTCCCCAAAAGGCTGAACCTCTGGCACTGTCATGGATCCATAGGATCTCTGCAATGCCCTGGCTTTTAAACCGTCCTTGGGAGGTGCCCCTTGAGTGCACTAGACCCCCAAGGGGTCCCACTCTTTCACAAGGACAGGCCATGTAGCTTCAACACCTGAAACTGAGCCTTTGGCTTCAACAATCCTACTTCAACCTGTGAGCTCTGCCAGCAGGTCCAGCTGAACGACACTCCTGTTCAGTTTGAAAATTCTTGTGGATGCTGCTGCAATACTGACGGTCCAAAACCGCTATTAAAATGCTTCCGAGTCCTTAACTTGGCGGTGAGCTTGGTCACGTGGCATAGGAATGTGCTGTCAGCGAGGTGGCAAGTGCCGCAGTGGCAGATGAGGGACCCAGAACCCGAAGTGGAGGGGGAGATGAAAGCTGAACCAAAGGGGGGAGTTTCAGGGCAGTGCTTGCTCTGGTCAACGGATGTGGCCTGGGGTGGGGTTTTTCCTGCGGATCTTGGATCAAGACCCTGCAGAGTTTGCAAGGTGTCGGTGCGTCTGGGTGGGGAACGAAAGCATCTACGTCAGTCTAAGAACTGAATTCTGTTCAGTGACGGTTCCTCAGTCAATGCACAGAGCAAGTTTTTGCTGTGACACTGGGCAGACTTTAAAACATAGCAGGGTTTATTAGTCAACTGAAACGCAGCATTGGAAAGTCCTTAGATTAGCACAGGGAAGCGAAGAAGACAATATAGTCCATACTGGCGAATGCCCTTGAGCCATGCTGCTGTAGAAAACGCTTTAGTTTCCTTTCCCTGTGCCTGTCCATTAGCCCTCACTCCAGTAGAGCTCCCTGCGCCTGCGAGCCAAGTTCTTCCTGCTCCCAAAAAAGGACGGTTACTCACCGTTGTAACTGTTCTTCTTCGAGATGTGTTGCTCATATCCATTCCAGTTAGGTGTGCGCGTGCCGCGTGCACGTTCGTCGGAAGATTTTTACCCTAGCAACACTCGGTGGGTCGGCTGGGTGCCCCCTGGAGTGGCGCCGCTATAGCGCCGGATATATACCCCTGCCGACCCGTCCGCTCCTCAGTTCCTTCCTGCCGGCTACTCCGACAGTGGAGATGGAGGGCGGGTGCGGAATGGATATGAGCAACACATCTCGAAGAACAACAGTTACAACGGTGAGTAACCGTCTTTTCTTCTTCGAGTGATTGCTCATATCCATTCCAGTTAGGTGATTCCCAAGTCTTACCTAGGCGGTGGGGTCGGAGTGAGACGTCGCAGAATGCAAAACTGCTGAGCCAAAGGCTGCATCGTCTCTGGATTGTTGGACCAATGCGTAGTGTGAGGCAAAGGTGTGAATCGATGACCAGGTAGCCGCCCTACGTATTTCCTGGATGGGGACATGAGCCAGGAAGGCGGCAGAAGAGGCCTGCGCCCGTGTAGAATGGGCGGTGAGATGGCTAGCGGGAACGTGAGCCAGTTTGTAGCACGTTCTGATGCAGGATGTTACCCAAGATGAGATCCGTTGGGAAGAGACCAGCATGCCCTTCATGCGGTCTGCCACTGCTACAAAGAGCTGAGGTGAACGCTGGAAGGGTTTTGTTCTCTCTATATAAAAGGCGAGAGCCCTACGGACATCCAAAGTATGTAGTTGTTATTCCCTGCGCGATGAGTGCGGCTTTGGGGAAAAAACTGGGAGGAAAATGTCTTGATTGACATGAAAAGCAGACACCACCTTAGGGAGGAAAGAGGGGTGTGGCCACAGGTGTACCTTGTCCTTATGGAAGACGTATAAGGGGGATCAGCCGTCAAGGCACGGCTCGAGACTCGCCGAGGTGATAGCGCCGAGGTGATAGCGACCTTTCTTCCAGGAAAGGTACAGCAGGGAACATGTGGCCATAGGCTTGAAGGGGGCCCCATAAGCTTGGTCAACACCAGGTTTAGATCACAGGTGGGGCTGGGTGATGGACTTGGGGGTACAACCGTTCCAGTCCCTTAAGGAACCTGGAAACCATGGGGTGAGAGAAAATTGAACAGTCACTTTCACCTGGGTGGAAGGCGGAAATAGCTGCCAGATTAACCTTTATAGAAGAGACCGCCAGGCCCTGCTCTTTGAGAGACCAGAGACAATCCAGGATAGTAGGGATGGAAACCTGTCCTGGGACCAAGTTACTCTGATCACACCAGTGCGAGAAACGCTTCGACTTGGCGAGATAAGTCGTCCTGGTGGAAGACTTCCTACTTCCCAAGAGGACCTGTTGTACCGAAGCAGAGCAGCAGAGCTCGGATTGGTTCCACCACGCAGGAGCCATGCAGTGAGATGAAGGGACTGCAGGTCTGGGTGGTGAAGCCTGCCAAAGTCCTGTGTTATGAGGTCCGGCCACAGTGGCAGGGGAATCGGATCCGCCACTGAGAGGTCGAACAACAGGGTGTACCAGTGCTGCCTCGGCCATGCTGGAGCAATGAGGATCAGGTTGGCTCTGTCCGCGGAGCTTGAGAAGGACTCTGTGAACAAGGGAAACGGCGGAAAGGCATAAAATAGGTGCCTTGTCCACGGGAGGAGGAATGCGTCTGAGAGGGAGCCTGGGGAGCGTCCTTGGTAGGAGCAGAACACCTGGCATTTCCTGTTCTCTCGGGAGGCAAAGAGGTCTATGCAGGTAAAGCCCCACCTCCGGAAAATGGAATGGATGATGTCAGGACGGATCGACCATTCGTGAGACAGGAAGGATCTGCTGAGGCGATCTGCCAGAGTGTTCTGGACTCCTGGGAGAAAAGACGCTACCAAATCGATTGAGTGGGCTATGCAAAAGTTCCACAGGTGAGTGGCTTCTTGGCGAAGTAGGGAGTAGCACGCCCCGCCCTGCTTGTTTATGTAATACATGGTCGTCGTGTTGTCTGTGAACACAGATACACAGTGGCCTTGGAGATGGACCCAAACACCTGGCATGCTAGACGGACTGCCCTCAGCTCCTGCACATTGATATGCAGGGTCAGCTCCTGGGGCAACCAGAGGCCTTGAGTGTGAAGGTTCCCGAGGTGGGCACCCCAACCCAGAGATGATGGGTCTGTGGTTAGTGCCACCGAGGGTTGAGGAGGGTGGAACGGCATCCCTGCGCAAACTACAGTGAGGTCCAGCCACCAAGTGAGGGAGTCGAGAACCGTCCTGGGGATAGTGATCACCGAATCTATATTGTCTCTGTGTGGACGGTATAGAGAAGCAAGCCAGGTTTGGAAGCACCGAAGTCGCAGTCTCATGTACTTGGTCACAAAGGTGCAGGACGCCATGTGACCTAATAGACCGAGGCAGGTGCGCACCGACGTTGTCGGGAAGGATTGAAAACTTCGAATGATCGAAGACATTGACTGAAAACGTGGCAGAGGAAGGCAGGCCCTGGCCAGATTGGAGTCCAGAACTGCTCCAGTAAAGTCTATTCTCTGCGTTGGAGTCAGGGTAGACTTTTCTACATTGATCATGAGGCCGAGCCTCCCAAAGAGGTCTTTGACGACACACAGGTGCTGTGATACTTGCACCTGGGAAGTCCCTCGAATGAGCCAATTGTCGAGGTACGGGTAGATGTGTATTCGATGACGGTGGAGGGAGGCAGCTACTACGGCCATACATTTGGTGAAGACTCTTGGGGCCGTAGAAAGACCGAAGGGAAGCACCGTGAACTGGAAGTGCTGTTGGTTGACCACAAACCTGGGATACCGTCTGTGCGGCGGGTAAATGGCGATGTGGAAATACGCGTCCTTCATATCGAGGGCAGCATACCAGTCTCCCGGATCCAGGGATGGGATGATGGTCCCCAAGGATACCATGCGGAACTTGAGCTTTATCATGAATTTGTTGAGTTCTTGCAGGTTGAGGATCGGTCGTAGACCACCCTTTGCCTTGGGGATTAAAAAGTAGCGGGAACAGAACCCCTTGCCCCTCATGTCCTCTGGCACCTCTTCTATGGCTCCCAGCGTTAGGAGCGCCTGAACCTCTTGTAAGAGGAATTGCTCGTGAGAGGGGTCCCTGAAGACGGACGGGTGGGGAGGGTGGGATGGGGGTGGAGAAACAAATTGGAGGTGGTATCCTGTTTCCACCGTGCAGAGGACCCAACGGTCGGAGGTCAGCTAGGACCAAGCAGGGAGGAAATGGGAGAGGCGGTTGAAGAAGGAGGAAGAACGATCTGGCAGGGAAACTGGTGGGCCGTCCTTGGACATCCCATCAAAAGTTTTGTTTTAGCCCCGTAGGTGGTTTAGGGGGCGCTTGACTTTGGTTTCCCTGAGGGCCAGACTGTCTCCACCGATTCCCCCTGCCGTGCCATCTGGATGTATCCTGACGCGGCCTAGGCTGGTTATAAGGGCGGTATGGTTGGGGCGTGAAGGACCTATGTTGGGTCACCGGTGTTTGCATACCCAACGAGTGCATTATGACTTGATTGTCCTTCAGGCTCTGCAACCTGGGGTTGGTTTTGTCCAAGAAAAGGCCCTGGCCCTCAAAAGGCAAATCCTGAATTGTGTGCTGCAATTCTGGGGGAAGGCCTGAAGCTTGTAGCCAGGAGATGTGTCTCATCGTTACCCTGGATGCAAGCGTTCTGGCTGCCGAGTCCGCTGCATCCAGAGAGGCCTGGAGGGAAGTTCTTGCCACTTTTTTACCCTCCTCTAGTAGGGCCGTAAACTCTGCACGGGATTCCTGGGGAAGGAGTTGTGCAAACTTCCCCACAGACACCCACGTATTAAAATTATAATGACTTAGGAGGGCCTGCTGGTTTGCCACCCTAAGTTGGAGGCCTCCAGCCGAGTAGACCTTACAGTCGAGGAGGTCCATGTGCCTAGCCTCCTTCGCCTTAGGAGCCGGTGCTTGCTGGCCATGATGCTCCCGTTCGTTCACGGATTGGACAACCAGGGGGCAGGGAGGTGGGTGGATGTAGAGATATTCATACCCCTTGGCGGGGACCATATATTTTCTCTCTACTCCCCTAGCTGTAGGTGTAATAGAAGCTGGGGATTGCCAAATTGTGTCTGCATTGGCTTGAATAGTGCGGATGAACGGGAGAGCCACTCGAAGAGGCGCATCCGCAGATAATATGTCTACGACAGGGTCCTCTATTTCAGCAACCTCCTCCACTGGCAAATTCATGTTTTGTGCTACTCTCCGCAAGAGGTCTTGATGGGCCCGGAGGTCAGGACCAGAGGAGGATGTTCCTGCCACTGCCTCATCAGGAGAGGAGGAGGAGGAGAGGCCCGGTACCAACGGGTCCTGAGGTGGGTCATGGACCGGCGGAGCACCATCTGCATCAGGTGGAATCTCAGGGTCTGCAGATTGAAGTGGATCCTCGTCCGTGCCCGCGGGAGGAGGACGGCTTACTGTCGCTTCAGGAACCCTGTGCTTTAAGGGGCCGGAGCGTTGAGCCACAAGTGGGGCACCTTGGGCCTCGTGATATCCCCACGGAATCCAAAAGGCCCATCGATGAGGACCTTGCTCCTGGCTTTGTGCCTCTGGATGGTGGCAGGGAATATCAGATGCCCAGTCCTGGTGGTAAGAAGCACTCCCAGCCTGGGACGACATTGACATGTGTCTCAAAGGCCACGGCGGGGCCGAGAGACCCTGTTAGGGTACTGCTGTTCCTGACGTTCGGTCCCGGGGCGGTACCGGTCTTGTCGGTGCCACGAACGAGACCGGGACCTTCTACTGTGCCGGTGCCGGGAGGTCGACCGGGATCTCGAGTCCCTGTGGCGGGAGTGACTGCGGGACGCACAGTACCAAGATCGGTACCGAGAGCTGGATCGGTACCAGGAGTATCTGTCCGGTGACCGAGATCTTGAAATTCTCCACGAGTACGACCGGTACTGCGATGGAGAGCGGTGCCGGGACTGCGAGCGGTGCCGGAATCGGGAACGGCGGGAGCGTGAACGTAGAAAGACGTCTCTCCGGTGGACCGACGGAAGGAGGCCTTATCAGGGCCAGCTTGCCGATGGATTGGATAACCCGCACTGGCGGTGCTGGGGGTTGAGGCTGCATCGATTCCGTCAGTGCGATGAGCTCTCTTGCCGTTGAGAAGGTCTCCGGCGTACAAGGGAGAGTGAGCTCGACCACAGCATGAGCCGGGGAGCTATGTGGCACCAGACTCAATGGCCCTTGCGGTACCGGAATTGACGGTGCCGCGCTAGGAGGAGCTGCCAACTGTCGTGCCGGTGTTGGCGGTGCCAGCAGATGCCGGTGCTGGGAGTCCTTTTTGGTACTGGAGCGATCCGGTGCCGAAGGTGCGCTCCTCACCGATGCGGGTTGGGTGGACGGTGCCGGCACCACAGGACTAAGGGCAGATTCCATAAGGAGCTGCTTTAGTCGGAAGTCCTGCTCCTTCTTAGTTCTTGGCTTGAACGACTTGCAAATTCGGCACTTGTCTGTCAGGTGGGATTCTCCTAAGCACTTTAGGCAGGAGTCATGAGGATCCCCCACCAGACACGCCGAGCAGGGTTTAAATCCCGGTGCCTTGGGCATGAGCCCGCACCGGGTCGGAGGAAAGGGGGCTACTCCCCCAATCCCCCGCTTAACTATATACACTAACTATGAAAATACGTACTAAAATTAACTATAACTACAAGAACTTGAACTATATACATGATAAAGAGTAAATAACTATGAGAAGCTAGGGATGTGGAGGTCAGCAAAGCCACTCTCCACTGTTCCAACGACTGTCACGGGCGGTAAGAAGGAACTGAGGGGAGGATGGGTCGGCAGGGGTATATATCCGGCGCTATAGCGGCGCCACTCCAGGGGGTGCCCAGCTGACCCACCGAGTGTTGCTAGGGTAAAAATCTTCTGACGAGCGTGCACGCGGCGCACACACACTTACTGGAATGGATATGAGCAAGCACTCGAAGAAGAACTATATTTACCCTGAGGATATGACCCCTGCTAGGGACAATAATGAACTGAGAGATCTCCCAAGGGCTTTGTTGGGCATCCCAGATGTTTCCTTCAGGCACTTACAGATTCTGGGTGGTTTAATGTTTCCTCACCTGTGCAGGGAGCTCTCAGGATCTCTCTTTCCTCTGAACCCTGGAGGTCTGGGACCCATGGCTCTTCCCCTTGTTTCAGCTGGGAGATCACATCATGCTGGAAAACTAGAAACCCTGCTCAGATGAAAGAAAACAAAGGAGTTCAGTTGATTTCATAAGACTTGGGCATAAAAAAACAAACATTCTATTAATTTAACTTCAGTGCTTAGTGTGACCTGGTGGGCCAGGGGCAGTTCTCACTGAAAATGCCAAAGTTAGGGCAGGCTGAAAAAGGGAGAGCAGATGCTCCCAAAAATGGTGGTTAACACTGAAGTTAAACTCACCGACCAGTCACAAACACGGGTTATCGAGAAGCTGAAAAAAGAAATCACGCAGCCCCCTTTATTGCATCCCAGATCTCTGGCTCCTAATCAGCAGCTAGGTCAAGTACAGTGAGAGGTTATTTAAAAACTCTGCTCACATAAACAAAGTGTTCTTCTGACCCCAAAGGGTCAGCCACATCACCAGGTCAGTATAGGTTTGGATATTACCCAAAATTCCATCCTTCCAGACAATCCTTTAGCATCTAAACTAAAGGTTTAAAGGCAAGAAAGACAGAAAGAAGTTAAATGGGAAAGCAGTCAGATACATTACAAAATGGATATATCAGGTTCTTAGCAGTATTGGTGAGTTGCTGGCTTGAAAGTCTGTCTGGAACACATCCACAGATTGGATGGGTCATTCAGTCCTTTGTTCCAGGGTTCAGTTTGTAGAGAAGTTGCTCCAGAGGTAGGAAGGGGGATTGAAGACAAAATGGAGATGATGCAGCTGCCCTTTATATTCCTTTTGCCATGTGGCCTGTACTTCCTGTGTCCCAAACACAAGCTTCACAGCACGTGGCATGGAAAAGCCTTGAAGTTCTCATTACACAGGCATACCCCGGCATGTCTTGCTGACTCAATAGGTGTATCCCCTTGGTCCTTTCCATGGGCTCATTGTACAGCTGATGACTATCAATGGGCCATCAAACAGGCTAGGCAGTATTGATGCCAATATGTCTGGGGGTGTCACCCAGAAACACTGCACAAGTCTGGAAATACAGATATACCCTACATATCTATAACTCACAATACAAAGGTGATACAAACATAGAAACAAAATTATCATACGTGGAAAATCATAACACTTTCACTGACACCTGGCATGTCATATCTAGCACGATTCATTGCAATTTTATCAGATTATATTATTATTTTATTATTAATACCAAAGTGTCTCACAATTCCATACAGTGTCACACTTGGTAAACCAGTGAATTCCCAGGACCAGTTCCCCAGGTCCTTGAAGATGCCGAACACTATGCTTATGAGGGATTGAAATACCCACATATCTGCTGGGAACACACACTCAGACACTGTGTCAGTCTACACCCCTATGTTCCCTCTTCTAGAAAATTATGATCAATTTTGTACGCAGTATGGATTGTGAGGTATCATTTGAAAACGCATAATCTACTGAATATTACCCTCCTGTTAAAATGTGTAGTAACACTGTATGTAAAGTTATGAGATTTTACAGTATGATATTACTGAAAAAGTTACAATTCTGGGGAACATCCACAGAGCAGTTCCTCAGAGACAGCAAGGCAAACAGCTGGTCAAACAGCCATTCTCCTGCAGGGGGAAGGTGTGAAGAAGACATTTACATTCCATCACAGGGACCTCTTGAAGCTGTTGTGGAAAACGACCACACGATTGATTTTGAATCAGCTCAGCCTGAGGCTCTTTTCTTGGTTAAAAGTGCACAGGGGGCAACAGCTATTGGAATACTGTCGCCTGAGCTAAAAATCACACAAGCCTTTTAAAGCTTAAAACCCCAAACAATGACACATACGTTGCACATTAATTTCCTTATTTGGAATATATTGCAAAATATGATGCAGGTCAAAAGCGAGCTGAACAATCAGTTTCCCATATTTGGCCTTTCCTGTTATCGTTATCACACCTGGTGATATGGGAGCAAGACTCTGCATGTCTCAAGAAATGTCACTACCAACCTAGGCCATTTTCACATGCTGGGGTGCAATCCAGAGCAGTGAGGAGTTGTGTCATCTGTAATCCTGGGTGAGATTCAGTGTTCTGCTGCTGGAGATCCCCTGTCTGGATACTCCCAGCCAGCATTCAAGGATGCACCGAGAGGTTCAGAGACAGAGAGAGTGTCCTGGGGAAGCTGGGAACAGGAAGCATGGGCCGGTGGGGTTCAGTGGAGAAAGGGAACAGGAAGGGCAGGGATATCACTGAATGCAGGATCTCAGCAGTGCTAGATGTCAGGATAGCACATAGTACAGCCCATTGGAAAACATAATCCCAACTATACATACAGAATGATGGGGTCTAAATTAGCTGTTTCCACTCAAGAGATGGATCTTGGAGTCACTGTGGAGAGTTCTCTGAAAACATCCACTCAATGTGCAGCACCAGTGAAAAAAAAGCGAGCAATGTTGGAAATAATTAAGAAAGGGATAGATACGACAGAAAATATCATATATCATATTTGTAAAAACAGCAAATGAATCCATGATACACCCACATCTTGAATACTGCATGCAGATGTTGTCGCCATCTCAAAAAAAGATATATTGGAATTGGAAAAGGTTCAGAAAAGGGCAACAAAAATGATTAGAGGTATGGAACAGTTATGCCAGACCTAACCCCCAGTTTCACTTGAGCAAACAGGAGCTATTTGATACTGCTCCTGTGCTCTGTTCCCAAAGTGTTCTGCAGCAGGGGAGGGTTTGTGGCAGTGTGTGTGTGTCACTGGCATACTGGGGTGATGCTGAAACAGGACAGAGTAGAGGTGGCATTGTGGGGCTGGCGTGAACTTTATCTCTTCATTTCCCCTTCCGAGAACCAAGGGGACAGGAACCCTTACCCAGCGAGGTCACAGTCTCATAGTTCTCCTGCATGACATCCCAGTAGAGGGCTCTCTGAGCGGGGTCCAGCAGAGCCCACTCTTCCCTGGTGAAATGCACAGCCACCTCCTCAAAGGTCACCGGCCACTGAAAGAGCAAGAGTCCAACACTCAGGATCTCTTTCCCCACTCACAGCCCCACTATTTGTGGCAGAGAGGAGCGAATCAAATGGAAGCTCTGGGTGGATCGCAGTCAACAAAGTCCCACCCACACCCCGCTCAGCGTATCCAGCAAATACCAGGGTGAGGGGACGAAGAGAGAGCCCCTTGTCTCTCCCAGCAGATCCATCACACACTTACTAGCCACTGATTGATACAGGTGATGGAGCCCCTAGCAGGGTCCAGGAAGAGCTCCCTGGTAGGAAGCCCAATAACCTCCCCATTGTGAGGAGCTGGATATGAAGGGAGAGGCAGCTCCAATAAGCCTGACTCATGGGTGCCCTCTTCATATCTCACAGCAGCCGCTGGTTAGTGAGCTCAGGCTCCAGCACTGGGAGTCTGGTCAGTTTGACTAGCTCCATGGAGGTGGGCTATTTTCTTTCTTCACAAATTAGGGCATTTCCGCCTCCCAACCTCCTGGGTCTGTTCCTAGAATCTAGGCCACTTATTAAATAACTCCCAGCAGGTTTGCCACACCCTGGCCTCCTCCTTTCTCCACCCTGTGCATTTCCTTCCCCGCTCCAACCTCCAAACCAGACTGTGCAAACGTTCCCATCTCCAGTGTATTTGCTCTCCCTCTCCTCCAGCAGGAACCCACCAGCAACCCCCCAATAATCTCTACCTGAACTAGCACTGCAGCCATTTCTCTTCCCTGTCCCACGTCAGGCTGGGATGACCTGGAGCAAAACATGGACGCCATTCTGCAGCCTGTCTGGGGGAGAAGGGCAGTTGTGGGCATTTCAGAACCGGTTTTAGTTAACTTCACATCACAATTCCCCCCGGCCCTTTCCCTGCAGACAGACACCCTAGATCCTGCCATGCTGGGAAATGCTCAATCTGTTTATTACAATGTAGACCTGGCCCCTCTTGCCAGCTAAGCCCAGACACATTTTTAACCTCCCTTCTCCCTCTCCTCACCCCCTAACATAGTCTCTGAACACAAGGCTAGAAAAGAGCAGAACCAAAGGAGTCACGGTGGGGGATTCCCTCGGACACTGACCCCACGGCAGCTACACCCCAGAAGGGGGAATATGGAGTCAGGAACTGGCTTTTCCTCTCTCTGATCCTTTGCTTGTTCACTGGAAAGTGGTTCTGCCCAGGGATGCAACAATACATGTGTCTGGGTGGACTAGAGAGCTAGAAATCTCTCCCCCCTCATTTCTACTACTGCCCCTTTCAGTCTCTCCTTCCCCTGTCCTCTCTCCCTGCCCCTCTGGCTGGGACAGTCCATTCCTGGGGGCTTTGCTCTCCCAAGGCTGGATTTTCTCCTGGCAATTGCTACTGGGAGGAGAAATGAGGAGGGGCTGTTTGTGCAGAGTCACTTTCTTGCCAGTCCCCAGGACTTTCCCTGAGGTCTTTCAGTTACCTGGAGACTCTGGCTCAGAATTTAGTATTAACAGGGCCCAGGGCTGCCCTAGGGGGCTAGGACCAGCTGGAGAAAGTCATCCCCTGGGCCGGGCAGAGAAGCAGCTTTAATTCAGGTCACTTCCCAGCACAGAACCCCGCTGGTGGAGCAGCAGCTGCTAAGCCTGATTTCCCAGATCACAATGGAGGCTGCAGCATCTGACCCTGGAAGCTGGACCCCAATCTCCTGAGCAGAGACGGACAGAGCGTTTGAGCAGCTTCCCTCCTTTAGCTCTCTGGGGAGAGCAGCTAATGAGAGCTCCTCCTCACAGGGAGAATTGCTGATCTCATTTGCCCCACTGTCGATCCGGAGTCACTCCTTGTCTTTCCATACAGTGACTCTGGATTAACAATGGTCTCAATGAAACCAGAGTTCAGAAAGAATGAGTCCAGAACGCTGTGGAAGGGACCATTGTGCGGCAGTGCTGACCCCCTTCCCACCTCCCTCACCCCCAGATCCAGGACAAGGACTGGACAATGGACTGGAAGTTCATGGACAATCTAGGACAATGGAACTGGAAGTTCCTGCAGTTTTCAAGAGGAGAGAAAAGCAAAAATCTGTGATTTCACCTCACAGTGTCTGATAAGTGGCTAGAAAGTTATCACGGTGACTGGGCCTGGCCGGGGAGTGTCGGGCAGTGCTTGGAGCCAGGATTCTGCCATAAGCTAATCAGGGAGAAGAAGCGAGGTCGGGAGCAGCCCCCAGAGCCCCAGCCCCCCCGCCCAGATATTCCCTGGGACCCAGCCCCCAGAGTCCCTGGCCAGGGACCTCAGATACCCCTCAGAGCCTCACCGGCCAGAGAACCCCCACCAGATCTTCATTGACAGGTTGGGAATCCCAAAGGGTTCCCCCCACCAAGAGACCCCAACAGCCAGAGACCCCCCAAAAGGGACCCCCACTGGGAACTCAGTCCCTCACTGACTGCCTAGGACTCCCCCCCCAGCAGCAGGATCTGCCCTGCCCTTTGCCTGGCACCCCCTCCGCCCCCCTGCGGGATCCCCTGATGCCTTACAGGGGCACCCCCTGGCCTAGCGCCGGGGATTCTCCCACACACACTCTGTGCACTGGGCACGGCAGCGATCCCAGGAGTCTGCGGGGGAAGCCCAGACAGAGCCCCTGGCACAGCACCAGGCTCCCTCTAACCCCCTGTCCCACCTCCCCAAGAGACGCCCACTCCCGCTGTTCTGCAGCCACCAGGCCCCCAGCGATACCCACCTCCAGGACCCACAGCCTCAGGGCTGGGCACATCACACCCACCCCCTGAAGCCCCAAATCTCCAGAACCCACCAACCTCACTAGGGTACCCCCTGCCCAGCCACCCAGAGGCCTCCCCCCACCACAATCCCCCTTCAGCTGCTATCTCCCCCCCCCAGCCCCACCCCAACCCGCAACACTGTTACCTCACAGTGCCTGAGAAGTGGATAGAAAGTGACCACCGCCCCCTGCTGGCCAGTCACACAGGCAGAGGGAGCCCTGGGGGATGTCTCTTGAACAGGAGAATGGAAGGCCTGGAGGGACAAAATAGGTAAGAAACGTCCATGCCTGTCACTAGCAAATAATGGCCACCATGGATCCACCCCAGTGGTGGCTGCATCTTAGCACTGCGGGAAGCAACTCCTCACAGAGGCCATTTGCCATGGGGTTTGGGATACTTCTGGACCCAGACTGCACTCAGAGTGACGTCCTCATCCCGTGCCAGGTGAACAAAAGAAAAGGGTCCAGCCAACTCTCCCGTTACCTGCTGGGAACCACTGATCCCCAAACAGGGGGAGGCCTCTGGCTTTGATGTGTATTAAATATCTGGCTGGTCTCTTTCTTCGGCAAACATTTTAACAGAGGTAAAGGAGGGACCAAATGATTCACAAAGGAGACAGGAAAGATGATCTCTGGGCAATTTAACCCCCTGCAACATCCAGGATGGAGAAGAACTCAGGGCAACAGGTTCCCTCGAAGGAAGAAGTTGCTGGGATTTAGAAACACGGGGAACAGCCCCAAACCCGAGAGGATTTTTAACTGACATTTGATAATGATATAGAAAGAGGGAAATCCTGAGCTTTGAGAGCAACGTTCAGAAATGAAAGAGAAAGGGTGGAAATCTGAGAGATTTTGGATCCATTTTGCAAATTATAGAGACACAAGTGGAAAATCAGAGGGATTTTATATCAGTTGTTGATAGGAGGCAAAATCTGAGTGTTTCACATCAATATTTGATAAATGAATAAAGAGGAAATGGGCAACATTTGCAAACATTTTATATCCAGGTTCAAGAATCTGAGAAAAGGTGTAAATCTGAGATTTTCTTAGTATTTTATAATTAGAGAGACAGGGGAAAAATCTCAGGGCATATTCAATTAGAAATAGACAACTAGAGAGCAGTGGGGCAAATGTTTAGGTTATTTTATATGAATCTTTGAGATTTGCAAAGCAAATGTGTCACAAACTGCGTATTTGATAACATGAGAGAAAAACATCAAGATCTGAGGGGATTTTATATTGTTGTTAACGAACTAGTGGAAAAGGGGGACTGTTGGACTGGATTTTATACGACTGTCCAATACATAAACACAAAGTAATGGTTCCCCCCACCCCCACCATTCCCATGGGCAGCAGGGAGCCCTTTGAGGAGCTGATTAAAAGGGAGGGGGAGGGGGAGCTGGAAGGTCCCTGGATGAGGGAAAGGGGCAGCAGTGGGGGACGGGCAGGTGACTGGCAACTGATGGTTGGGGGCAACTGTGTTGGTAGTTAGGGGGCAGCAACTGGCATTGGGAAACGGGGGTCTGGGCAGTCCCCATGGGGGACACGTGCGCCTCCCTTCCCTGCCCTGGCAGAGACCCGGCATCTCCTAGAAGATCAGGGCTGGAAGGGACCTCAGGAGGTTTCTAGTCCAACCCCCTGCTCAAAGCAGGACCAATCCCCAACTAAATCCCCAAATGGCCCCCGCAAGGAGTCAGCTCCCAGCCCTGGGTTTAGCAGGCCAGTGCTCCAACCACTGAGCCATCCCATCCCCACTCCAGGGGCAGCCATGTGCTGGGGAATGACTCAGGGCAACAATTTCCCACCTAAACAAGGACAAATCGCTGCAGATAAAATGGGTGGGAAAATGCCCCTCACTAGAGAAGATTTTAAACTGATGCTTGAGACTCATGGGGAGAACGGGGAAAATCGGGGGAGACGGGAGAGCTGATCATTGGAGGGGAAAGGGGGGAAATCGCCCCAGATTTTATAGCCCCGTGTGAGATACTGAGCGAGAAAAGGGGCAGAACTAGAGAGAATTTGTATCAGGGGCGAGAGGCAAGTGGCACAAACAGGGACAGGATCCAATTAACTCACCTCCCCCTTCCCCCGCCCGCCACTCCCGGGAATTTCCTGGCTGCCCAGAGACAGTTCAACCCCGCGTCCCACTGACCTTCCCCACCCTACAACTCCAGCTTCTCCCCTCCCTGCCTGACACCCCCATCTCCCCACACCACAGGGAATCCCCCCTGCCAGGCCCCAGTCTCTGCCCCCCAAATCCCACTGGGGCTGAGGCAGCTCTGAGGCTTCTCCCAGGTTCCCCGGGGCAGAGTCACTTTCCTGCCCATCCCCAGTGCCGCCCCCGGGGTCTCTCACTCCCCGGGGGCTCCGTGGGAGGCTGGACACCAGGGATGCAGGACGACAGGAATGGGGGTGACAGGCCTCCTGTTCCTCAGCCTCACGGCGGGACCCAGGGGGCTTGTCACTCTCCGGCTCGGGAGCGCTGGGAAGACCCGACCGTGGAGGGGCCGTCGCTGCGGGGGGGCGGCCCCGCGCAGGCGCTGAGCACGTCCTTATATCACTTCTGTGGCGGGAAAAGTGCTGAGGAGATGGAACGCTGAGGGCTGGTTTTGGCGGGAAAAACCGGTTTGGACTGGTCTGAGCCTGTGTCCTGATGGTAAACAAGTCCCCTCTCAGAGCTGGAGTCCAGGGGTCAATAGTTCATATGCTCCAGATTGGATCTTATTTTAAAGCCAGTGATTTACTTCAGCAACATCTTATTAACCAACTAATGGAACCTATTGAACAGTTTATACTTCTCACACCTAACAAAGCGATAAAAAAAAGATCACAGACAAGCCTTATCAGTAACGGCTAATGTCCTAACTGGGAAGCACGTGAGCTTGTTGCAGAGGGACGGGAACCTCCTGACACCCCAGCCTCCAAAATCACTCAGGCTGCACTTTCTGCACGACTACATGCTGGCTGAGGGGGGCGTGGGAATTGGTGGCCTCTGCTGCAGGTGATGGGAATCGCAGATATTTAAAGCCATGGCCTAGAGGAGGGAAGTGCCTAACTCCAGAGTCTGCAGCTGCCTAGGGCCAGGGCTGAGGATTTAGAGTCCCTAGTGCAGCCGTTGCAAGGTTCAAGCAGGCTCAGCCCTGGCATTGCCACCCCTCCTGCGGCTAGTAGCTGCAGCTGGCTAAGGCTGGCCTCTGGGAACTGGCCCCAGGGCTGTAGCCAGAGAAGCTGCAGGTGGCTCTGTGACTACTGGGGCCATTAAGCTAGAGCAGCTAAAGACACTGGAGTTCACCTCAAGGAACAGAGGTCACCAGTAGGACAGGAATGTCAGGGGGAGCAGGGAAGGAGGGAGCAGGTCAGGCTGGCAGAGGAAGCTTCCAGCTGGGTGGGAGCATGTCCAAAATGGAAAGGAAACAAGTCTGGGGAGAGGTGGTTGGGACCACGTAGCAGACTAGCATGTAGATGGGAGCCGAGGGAGAGAGGCTGATGGCTTCAGATTCCCAAGGGCTAAGTCCTGACTTTGGGGAGATGGTGTTTGCAGGTGGCTGGCTCACATGGCAGGATGGGGGCTGAGGGAGGGATCTGTCAGAACTGAACAGGTATCTGCTGGCTTTAGAACTCTGAGCTGAGACTAGGACCACATGCCGTGACTGGTGACATGGGGGGGTGGGTACTGGAGACATGGCTAGAGAAGGTCTGAATGAGGAAGGAGATAAATCTGTGGGGAGTTTCCTTGATCACTATGAAAGTTCTGCTCACTGTGGACACTGGTAAACCCACGTGGGTGTACAGCTCAATAAGAAAACCCGGGGGCTGAGGGAGCTGTGTATGGCAATGCGTACAGTCATGGAGAGGTGTGTGATCAAAATGAAAAATGTCTCTGAGGTTCAGTACTGAGTATGCTATGGCACCAATGGCACTGCCCCACCAGGCCCACACTCGGAGTCCACAGTGACTACATAGGGGCCTACAAATATGTTTGGTGCCAGGACCCACAGAAGGTTAATCCGGCCCTGACTGCCTGAGCACTATTTCAGCCCCATATTTTTGGGTGGACCTCCCACAGTGGGAGCTGCAGAGCCCTCCCCCGCAACACACACACCCATACCTCCCTCCTAGTGTTGGGAGGGGAACAGGAGAAAGAACAAAATAAGCAAGAGAAAAAGAGAAAGGAGGGAGGGATGGATGGAGGAAAAGGTGAAACAAAAAGGACAAACCCCAATGTCCCCAGTGATTCTAAGGGACAAAATCCCAGGTGCGCAATAAAATTCTGCCTCCTTAAGCTCGTGTTTTCCATGCCTAGAATTCAACTGTCACCAGATGGATCAGAGTGAACAGGTTTCAAACCTCCAGGAGGCTCTTACCTTCTAAACAGGGACGGCTGTTTTCTAGTAAAATCACTGAAAGGGAAGGAGAAAACTCGAAAGAGGTTCCTCCTGGCGCTCACGTCTGTGAACCCGAATACTCTCTCAGTCCTCAAAGAGAGACCTGGAGAAGAAGACTTGCTGGAGCAAAGCCACAGGGGTCTCTGAGGTTTCCCTAGCCCCTCGCCACTATCCTGCCTGGCTGATGTCAGCATCTCTCTGTGAGGTCACCACCTCCCCACCACCTTGGACCAATAGGCTGAGGTCCTGCCAAAGGCCTTTGTGATGTCACTGCCACACCCCTCCCTTGCTGGGCCAATGTCCTGCCCCTGGCCAGGCACTTTGCAGGTTTGAGCTACTCCCTGTGGATCACCCCACTCCAGGAGCGTTCGTTCTAGGAATCAAGCCGGCTAGACAGGGAAACATCAGACGCTGCTCCCAATGCTACACTCAGTTTTTCAGAAATGAGTCGACTTTATGGCCAGAAGAGACCATTACAGCATCTAATCTGATCCCCTGCATATCACAGGCCTCCTGTAGGACACCATAGCTACTTTTGGGGCAAACATATTCCAGAAAGTATCAGAGGGGTAGCCGTGTTAGTCTGGATCTGTAAAAGCAGCAAAGAATCCTGTGGTATTCACCCACGAAAGCTCATGCTGCAAAACGTCTGTTAGTCTATAAGGTGCCACAGGATTCTTTGCTGCTTTTACATTCCAGAAAGGCATCTAGTCTTCATGAAATGACATCAGGAGATGGAAAATCCATCACTTTCGTTGGTAATTTGTTCCTGTGGTGAATCATCCTCGCTGTTGAATATTTGTGCCTTAGTTGTAATATGAATTTGTCTCTTTTCACCTTCCAGCCATTGGGTCTTGTTAGGCCTTTCTCTGCTCGATTCAAAAGCCCTTTAATACCCAATCCTTTCTCTCCATTAAGGCACTTCAGCATTTCAATGAAGTCACCTTTCAATCTTCTTTTGATAAGCTAAACAGGTTGAGCTCTTTCAATAGCTCAGTAGAAGGCATTTTTCTCCAGCCCTCAGAACATCTGGTGGCTCTTTGCTGCCCCAGCTCCAATTTCATTGATGCCGTGTCACCTCCTGTGACATTATTGACATAATCTGTAACTGTATAGATCACCGTTGCGACCACTGTTGTATATTCGCAGCCAATACTGTAGAAAGGCTGTTGTGTAAGGGGTCTATGGAGAGGTTCTGATTGGCTGATTATAGTTATGCTCTCTCTCACTGTGTATCATTTTTTTAGTTGTTGTTATGAATATTGGCTCTATGCTGCCTGTATTTCAAACTTGTGCTCTGCTTCCAGGGAACACCCCAGCCAGACAAGTTGGTGTCAGTTCTGCCTAGCCTGCTTGGTGGCCCATTACGGACCATCAGCTCTACAATCGACCCACTGAGAAAAGGCAGATACACCTTGTGACTCAGCAAGCTATGCAAGGACCTGCCTATGGACAGAACTCTAAGGTTTTTCTATGCCATGTGCTTAGGGAGATGTATTTTCCATGCCCTGGTTCCTCGCTGACCCTGAGAGAACAAAGGAACACGAAAACAAAAACCTTCCCCCACCGATTTGAAAGTATTTTCTTCCCTAATTGGTCCTTTTAGTTATGTGCCAACCAGGTTATCTGAGCTTTTTAACCCTTTACAGGGTATTTTATGCTACCTGTAGCTATACGTTTATGACACCCTGTAAATAGCAATCTGCAGAATCTGATTCTGAGAAAGGGCAGGGTGAAGGGAAGTGGCTTCAGCAGATTTACTGAGCATGCTCAGTTCATGTGAGCCTGCTCAGTTCACCATAAGTAGCAAATTCCTCCACACAGCAGTTTCTCACAGTACACCTGACGCAGCATGAGGCAGGGGCTCCATCACTGTCCAGACCCCACCCAAGGGCAGATGCCCAGGGGCTGCGAGACCCTCAGCTTGTGGGACCTGTGTGTGGAGTCTCTCTTCTGCCCACCCAGGGCTGCCCCTGGGGTCCCTCTGGCCCCTGCAGCCCCTGGCCAGGGGAAGCAGAGCCTGGGACTGGGTCCAGCTGGAGAAAGTCCCCACCTCGGATGGGCACAGAAAGTGCTTCAGTGAAAGTCTGTCCCTGGACCAGCCCCTCTAGCGCCACAGCAGCAGCCCAGAGCTCAGCCCGGCTCCCAGCGCACACTGGAGGCAGCAGCACCAGCAGTGTCTGGTACCTTCCAAAGCCCGGCCACCAGGAGCTGCCCCACGGCTCTTTTCCTTGTTTTTCCTGCTTCCTTCCTACCAGCCCCCGACCGCTCCAGCCCCTTCCTGGCTCCTTCAAGCCCAACCCAGGCTGCAGCTGCCACACTCACCGGGCCAGGGACTGTCTGAGGTGGGAACTAGCCCCATCTCTGCTCCTCCTCCTGCCCCTTTGTGTCCCAGAGCCGCTGCAGGGACTGACCCGCACCCAGGCTCTCGCTCCTATTAGCACTCGCAGGGGCCAATCCAGCTACGGGAGAGTGAGCACCCCTGGGAGCAGGGAAGTGACCAAGTCTCCCTGCCAGAGGGTGCGGGAGGAGGAAGAAAGGGAAAGAGGAGAGACTGAACGGGGATAAGGAGAAATAAGTGAGGAAAGCAGCACCCAGCTCTTTTCTGCTGCATCACCCCAGAGCAGATTGCTCCTGAGCTCTGGGTAAATAGCCCCCAGTGTCTCCCAGATCCCCCTGCTCCCAAGGCAATGCACATAGGGATCTCCTTCCTGCCAGGCGTGATTACAAGCAGGTATGGGTGTCACCCTTATGCCATGATTGGAGAAAGACAGCAAAGCTTGGGAACACGCGTCTGCATTTCCAGTCCAATGTGACAATCCCGGCTCCAGGAGGGTTTGTTCTCTGCTCCTGCTGGATGGGCACAGAATGGGGCAGCAACAGGTTTGTGTCAGTTTTTGTTGCTCCACGTTCCTTAACTTAGAACAGTGTGAAATGAAGAAAATGGAGATTGAATTAAAGGGAAATATACAAAGAAAAGTTCCAGCCCCGGTTGCTTATTGAAAGAAATGACTCAATTTCCCAGTTACTTATTTTATTAACATGAACAAATAAAGCCAAGAGTGCACGTCACTAAGGCTAAATGACTATAGACACCACTCAGCTAAGGGTTAAGCAACACAGTGATAAAGTTCAGGTCAAATCAGGAAATCAATGAGTTAACAAGGATATTGCGCTGGAATCAAGTCGTCAATTTAGTCCAACCATCAGATTAATACAGCAGAAAAACCAACCCCTATAAATCCTAAAAGAGCAACCCAAGAAGGCAGGTGCACATTTAGTGATGCCGAAACCCCAATCAGAGATTCTGACCCAGGCAGTGCAACCCAGATTTACCCAGCTGAATATTTCAATACTGAAACCAAATCATTGCTGACATTTAGCCCACAACCTCAAAGCTAATTAGTGAAAACTAAGGAGAAAACTATTCTGTAATACTTCTCCTCGCCCTCTCGCCCCAAAATACATACAGACCTTAAGAGACACATTAGTAAAAGAATTCAAATAGCTCTCGCTGAACAATATGTATCTGACCACTCAATTCCTTGCAATGCTTGCACAGGTGAGGAGCATGCGTTCTGTCATTCCATAGGGCAGGGTTTTAAGGCTATCAAATAGAAAGACTGGGAGGTCTCCAACTTCATAAAAAGAAACAGACAAAAAATAGAAAAGGGAACAAAACGTTTCTAAGATAATAAGGGGTTGGATCTCTGCACCTCTCGGGCTTTGGATTCGCCCGGAGTAGGAACTGTAGCTGCAGTTTAGGAACCAGGTACTGGCACAGATTTCCTCTCTCTCAAGTGCAGGGTGTGACCTATGTCTCATTCTCTCTGTCTCCCATTGGGTGATGGGACCATGAGTGAGAATGAGGAGGGGAAACCCCAGCAGGAAGATGCTGAGGAATTAGAACCACCTGTGCTCTATTTTCACACTTTCTAATTTTTCAAAGAAGCAGGAGGCAGAGAGGTGATACAAATGCATTAGACTCAAGAGAAAAACTAACGACAGGTCTACACTAGGAGGGGGGATTGATCTAAGATACACAACTTCAGCTATGGGAATAGCAGAGCTGAAGTCGACGTATGTAGGTCGACTTACCTCGGCATCTTCACAGCGCTGAGTCGACTGCTGCTGCTCCCGTCTACTCCGCTTGCGCCTCTCGCGGTGCTGGAGTACCAGAGTCGACGGGAGAGCGCTCAGGGATTGATTTATCATGTCTAGACTAGATGCGATAAATCAACACCCCAATAGATCGATCGCTACCCGCTGATCCGGTGGGTAGCATAGACCTGCCCTAAGAGACCAAACCACAGACTCTGGACTCAGCATTCAAGTATCCTGCAGTCTGAACTTCGCATCTGATACATTCCCTCATTGGCTACCATTGTTTGGCCAGCAAGGAAGTGCTCCTTGTCCAACAAGGCAGCCAGATTGGGACCCACAGGCATGGAATGGCTCTGAAGGAATCAGCTGTTTCTCTCTGTGCTTCATCTAACTTTGGAGTCAGATGGTAAAAGACAGTTGAGCCCAGTTTAATCATGGCGTCCTTTAGGATAGTGATCAATGCCACTTAACTAGGAGCAGGATTCTAAAACACCATAGCTTCCACATCTGGGGTGAAAATCAATCACCACTACCTGCAATTTCTACCTGAGTTCTTGTCAAATCTCTGACCTTACTTGGAGTAATTTTACACTTCTCTGGCGTAGAATTCTTCACCAACCACACAACAGATCAGTAGCGACAGTGAGGTACAACTCCCCCTACTGTGCCCTTTTATTTCTTTAATCTGGTGGCACAGATTTAAATTAGGAACTAAATTCAGGTGCGGCTTAGAATCCCTGTAAGATACCAAATGTCAGGTCTCTATTAAAAATAGGTATCTTTCTGCAGCTCTATCACATTCAACATGGGTTTCAATTTCTACACATTTGCAGCATCTCCCAGCGGTGAGCTGAACAGAAATGTCACCTCCATTTTTCCCCATCTCTACCTAGAAAGGGATTGCATTTCCCAAATAGGCAACATGCACCTGATTAGGAAGGAGATATCTTCAGGAGCGATAGGGCCTGGGCCACAACGGCTTTGGGAGCCCAATGCATGGGTATTTTGCTTAGTTCCAAGTCATTTACTAGGGTATCATCTTCCCAGCCCTTTAGAAAAAAGATTGACCTAACCAACTGCACAACAGGGGGATTGGGATGGTGATTGGGAATAGGGTAAGTCAGAGGGATTCCCTTATCTCCTATTGTTACAGAGGGTGAAATGACATTTTCCCCTATCCCTGCCCTGTTCCTGCTCTTTGTTATAGTTCAATATAGTTTAAGTGAGGAAAATGGTAGTAAAAATATCTGCTCCCCAGCACAACCTGAACCAACATCAGAGCAACAGGGAAATGAAACAATTTGTTCCCAAAGGGGGAACTCGATGACTAACAATTGCTGTGAAAAGGGGGAACAGTATAACCGTGATGCTCAGGGTTTGTTTAGACTAGGAAAAGTGATGCAGTTTAGGTCAGGACAAGGGGAAACCTAATGGCAGCCACTGCACCTGGACTGCATCTGCTCTACAACTATAATTGTCTTTTTACACCAAGATCACTAACTTGAGCAGCCAACACCATGTACAGCCCTAATGGATGTCAGGCACAGGTAGTTTTTGCCTCAGTGTAGCTTGTTGGGAATCAAACCTCTCTCCCACCTGGAGCTGATGGAGCTTGGCTGTTTTCAGTGGTAGCAGATGACAGAACAAGGAGCAATGGTCTCAAGTTGCAGTGGGAGCCATCTAGGTTGGATATTAGGAAACTAATTTTGCTAAGGTGGTGGTGAAGCACTGGAATGGGTTACCTAGGGAGGTGGTGGAATCTCCATCCTGAGAGATTTTTAAGGCCTGGCTTGACAAAGCCCTGGCTGGGTTGATTTAGTTGGGGTTGGTCCTGCTTTCAGCAGGGGAATGGACTGAGGTCCCTTCCAACCCTGATATTCTATGGTTCTATGACATACACTCCTACGGCTCAACAGAAAAGATCACAGGACTGACCCCAAAGAAGGGTGAGTTGGAAAAGGCAGAAGCAGGCAACTCATCTGGGAGAGCTGAGCTACTACGGTGAAGATGATGCAAACATCACTATGGGGGAATTAGCAAATGTGATTAAAAAAATATATATCTTTGCTCAGCCCTAGTCAAGGCATTTATTACATTTCTCTCTTACGTGGATTTTCTGATGCCTGATAAGGTGTGAGCTCCAACTGAAGCTTTTCCCGCACTCAGAGCACGTGTAGGGTTTCTCTCCTGTGTGGATTCTACAATGTGTGAGAAGGTGGGAGTGCTGACTGAAGCTTTTTCCACACTCAGAGCATCCAAAAGGTTTCTCACCTGTGTGGATTCTCCTGTGTGTGATAAGGTGTGAGCTCCAATTGAAGCGTTTCCCGCACTCGGAGCATGTATAGGGCATTTCCCCTGTGTGGATTCTCTGATGTGATATGAGGGCTGAACTATCAGTGAAGCATTTCCCGCACTCAGAGCACGTGTAGGGCATCTCTCCTGTGTGGATTCTAAGATGTGTGATAAGGTGTGAGCGCCGACTAAAGCTTTTCCCGCACTCAGAGCACGTGTAGGGTCTCTCTCCTGTGTGAATTCGCTGATGTGAGATGAGGGTTGAACTATCAAGGAAGTGTTTCCCACACTCAGAACATCCATAAGGTTTCTCACCTGTGTGGATTCTCCGATGTGTGATAAGGGCAGAGCTTTGATTGAAACATTTCCCGCACTCAGAGCACATGTAGGGTTTCTCTCCAGTGTGGGTTCTCCAGTGTGTGATAAGGGTAGAGCTCTGACGGAAGCTTTTCCCGCACTCGGAGCACATGTAGGGTCTCTCTCCTCTGTGCATTCTCTGATGAGTGACAAGGTCTGAGCTCCCATTGAAGCTTTTCCCACACTCATGGCATGTGTAGCATGTCTGTTCCAAGTTGATTCTCTCGTGTGGAATAAGGTCTGAGAGGCTACTTAAGTTTTCTTCTGACCTCTGCTGAGTCTCACAGGCTGTTTCTTTTTCTGGGAGTGCACAACTCCCGGAAACGTTCCCTTTGGATCTTCCTGACAGCGTTCCATGTGGTTCTACTTGCTCAGCATCTTCCTGCTGGGGTTTCTGCTCCTCACTCTCACGCACCATCCCATCACCTGATGGGAGACTGAGCCAATGCAGACATAGGTTACTACCTGCACCGGAGAGAAAGGAAATCTCAGAGAGAGGAATGGAAAAAGGGATGAACAAACCAAAATGTGTGTGGGAGAGATCAAACCTATCAGGTGCTGATTTTCACCAGAACACTCAGGTGAAAGCTACATTGGGCAGGGACCTGCTGCCACTTGTCAGAGCATAGGTGGGAAGCCATGAGTCACATCTGCAGGGAACAATCCTGAACTTGGAGGGCTCATAGGGTCTTTGTAGGGAATCCCAAATGTTTCCTGAAATCACAGACAGTTTGAGGGAATCCCAATTCCCTACCTGTGCAGGCAGCTCTCAGGAGCACTTCTTTCTCAGCACCCTGGAGATCTGGGACCCACGGCTCTTCCTCTCGTTCCAGCCGGGAGATCACATCAGGTTTGGAATCTGGAAGCCCTACTGCAGGCAAAGAAAATAAGGGAAGTCAGTGGAATTTGTGGGATACTTGTCACAAAGAATATTCCATGGTTTTACCCCCGGCTCATTTTTAAGCAGTAACATCCCAAGGCCAGCTTCCTTGGCTCAAAGTGGCAGGAGAGTTGTTAATCATATTCATTACCTTAGTGCCTAAGAACGAACTAACAGTGAGTCCCCATTGTGCTAGGCAAAGTACAAACACAGAACAGTAGATGGCCCATGCCCTGAAGAATTTACAATCTAAATACACAAGACAGACACAGAATGGGTTAGAATAGAGATATTCAGGCCTGTCTGTAAAGCCTAGACTTTAAGAACTTAGGTGTATTTTTATCACTTAGCTAGTTACGGGGGTATAAAACAAAGAATCAAAATCACAGTCCGCCTGTGAATGGGCCTTCTCACTAGGATAGTCTGAGGCCTTGTTCTTAGGCTAAGGCCTTTGGCTAAGCAGTAGGGGCAGCCATAAGCTGGGAAGCAAAGGGTCACATCCTCACATCCCAAACCAGTCACACTGAAATAAGGTGCTATTGGGCTGTTAGGAAGTCGATCCTGTCCTGATAGTGCTCATCACCACCAGATAAAGAAACAGATCTTAAGATGGTTAAAGAAAACTTAGTTTGACAGCATTCTGTCCGGCAAGAAATCACTTCTCAATAGTTGCGGTTGTGAAACTCTTTTCTGTATTGCTTTTTCTTTATGTCCCACAATTTTCCATTGTTAATCTGTCTGGTTCTCTAAGTGTTTCTCTCTGCTGTATAATTAATTTTGCTAGGTGTAAGTTAATTAGGGTAGTGGGATGTAATTGGTTAGAGAATTATATTACAATCTGTTAGGATTGGTTCATTAAATTTCAGTACAATGATTGGTTAACATATAGCTGAGAATATTACTATATAAACAGGAGGGGGAAGGGAAATTGGAATCATGTTTGTTAACGGGGGAACATGGAACAGGAACACAGGCAAGGCTCTGCCGCATCAGAGCTGGGAAGGAAACACTGGGGAACAGACTCTATGGGAGTATAGAGATAAGCCCGACTGGTGTGAAGGGCTTTGGAATATGCTTGCTTAGAAACTAACCCCAATAAACATGGCATTGTCTGCGCTTCGGACTTCTGGTCTTTTGCTGCTTGCTGTCTGCGTGACAAGAACCAGGGAAGCAGGAGGCCTCTAACATAACTGACATGACTTGATAACTAAGAGGTGAGCTTTTAAGGAAGGTTTTAATACACGTTGGAAATGATCAGGGATTACCATGAGCACTGATGAGGGGACCATGCAAAATATGCATTTAGTTCCTTGTCTTATTTTATATCCTTTCCCCATTAGGCACACTGGCACTGTCATGGATCCATGGGATCTGTGCAATGCCTGGGCTTTTAAATAGTCCTCTGGCTTCAACACTCCTACTTCAACCTGTGAGCTCTGCCAGCAGGTCCAGCTGAACGACACTCCTGTTCAGAGACTGTTCCTCAGTCAATGCACAGAGCAAGTTTTTGCTGTGGCACTGGGCAGACTGTTAAAACATAGCAGGGTTCATTAGTGAACCGAAACACAGCACTGGAAAGTCCTTAGATTAGCACAGGGAAGCGAAGAAGACAATATAGTCCATACTGTCGAATGCCCTTGAGCCAGGCTGCTATAGAAAACACTTTGGTTTCCTTTAACTGCACCTGTCCATTTGTCTTCGCTCTGGTAGAGCTCCCTGCGTCTGCGAGCCCAGTTCTTCCTGTTCCCAAAAACATAACGAGTCCAAGTATGCTTCACTCAGCCAAGCGGAGATCCTCCCATGGACAGGTGACAATCATTCCCTTGTTTCTGTCGGGTATTCCATTGATGTAGGTTGGTCCCAGCCTGTCCTTAATGACCCATTCATATCACTCCATGACAGCTACATGACAAAACACCTCATGTCTCCTGCTCGTTCTAATCACAGCAATACCAACCACAGAGGGAAACTGAGGTGCGTATTGGCATCATACAAGTATCACCAAAATTCCCACCTCTCTCACACACACACACACACACTGCTCACAGCCCCTGGAAAGAAAGCAACGCACAGGAACTGGACGTTAGTCCAGTGAACACAGTGGAGGACAAGCTGCAATCCTCAAACCCTGGTGGAAAAGGAGAGGCATGTGAGTCCCTATCCAAGCACATGCCCGGGATGGCAAGCCGCGGGGGCCACCCTGGAGGTCCCTGTGAGGGCGGCAGTCAGGCTGCCTTCGGTGGCTTGCCTGCGGGAGGTCCGCCGGTCCCATGGATTCAGCAGCAATTCGGCGACGGGTACATTATGCAGCTTGATCCTTGCCTATGATTTCAATTATAACTGTCTCCATTAAATCAAGTTTCTGTGTGTTTCACCAAATTTCATCTTCTCAATTAACTTTGCGTAGCCATGTACAAGGGCGAGTTGTGCCCCAATACGTCATCTTATAGATGTAAAAATTGTACAGGCTACACCACCAGCCTGTGACATCATCAACAAAGTGCCCATTTGTGCCTGGGTAGTGGCCCTGCTCTGGGAGGGAGGATGCAGCAAGGACTCAGGATCGGTGGCCAGGGTCTCTGTGCACAGAGATGGGGAGGTTATACGGGGAGGGCGTAATGAGTGGGAGAGGGAGGTCAAGAGTTAAAATAATAATATTTGGGGAAAACATGTATATAAGTGAAACTGAACAGAAAGAAAACTGGAGTGTAGGCTCTAGATCAAGGCTTGGGTAGGGATTCGGGGTTAAAGGTCTGGGATCCCCCACAGCTCTGGATCCCCAAACCTCTCCTCCCTCCCACTGACCCACCCAGCCCACTTCCTGGGTGCCCTTGCTCCACACTACCCTCCCCTTCTTCCCATTACTCTCAGTTGTCACCACCTCCTGGTGCCTTGGGAGCATCTTCTGTTCCCTCCTCGTCTCTCACAACCTCATCCCCCCTTGCTCCAATTTACCTCTAACCCTGCACACACCCTCCCCATGTCCAGGCACCCCAGAATTATCTACTCCCCCGACCCCTTCTCCTCATCTCACATGGCTCTGTTCTCCTTTCACCTTTGGGCTCCTGAATGACAACGTTATATTCTCTTCTATCAAAAGAGGAGCTCATCTGACTGTCACACAAGCCCTGCATCGGTCACACACCTATTTACTCAATTTAGAATTCTACAGGAGGCATATTTTCCTCTTAAAATGAGGAAAAGGCATGAAAGCTACAGTTATTAATGTAGCCAATAAGGACACATTAAATGCAATTTCAAAATGACTGATGACAAATGTCTAAAAATTATTCTAGTGGGTGGGAGATAAGGCAAAAAAGTGGGGGCAAGGAAACTTGTCAAAACTTGTATGATGAATAAAGGTATAAAGTTATTACTGCTCAGGTTCTTTAGAGACCCCACAGCTTGTAATGACCAAGGTAACAGAACTCCTTACCCAGCGAGGTCACCGTCTCATAGTTCTCCTGCATGACATCCCTGTAGAGGGCTCTCTGAGCGGGGTCCAGCAGAGCCCCCTCTCCCCTGGTGAAGTACACAGCCACCTCCTCGAAGGTCACCGGCCCCTGAAAGAGCGAGAGTCCAACACTCAGGACCTGCCGCCCCACTCACAGCCCCACACCCATGGGGGAGAGGAGCCAATCAAATGGAAGCTCTGGGTGGCTCACAGGCAGAGTCCCACCCTCACCCTGCTCAGAGCAGCCAGGAAACACCAGGGGGAGGGACAAAGCGAGAGCCCCTCCTCTCTCCCAGCAGATCCATTCCCCCCCTACTAGCCACAGACGGACACAGGAGATGGAGGCCCTGGCAGGTGCAGGGAGAGCTCGCTGGCAGGGAGCCCAGCGCTGTTCTCATTGTGAAGAGCTGGACGGGGCCAGACTCAGTGGGGGGCAGACGACATGACGGTCCAGGGGGGCCTTGCTGAGGGGGTTCCTCCAGCAGGGGTGTCCTGTCTCTCCTCCCCCCACTTCTCTTCAGCTGTCTGCCCCTGCACCTGTTCCTGCAGCCCTGCCCCCCCTCCCCACTTGGAGCTGCCCCCGGCCAAGCTGCTCCCAGGAGCCTCCTGTGCTGTGCGGGGGGGGGAGCGGGGGGGTGGCTGATGTCGGGGTGGCCCCACCCTCCTGCCTCTGTGCCCAGTCTCTGCTGAGCTGAGGTGGGGGGACAAGATTCTGTGCTGCTGCCTCTGGGTCAGGAGTGGGAGCTGCTGGCCCCTGCTGCCGTGTGAACGAGCCTTCGGACTAGTGAGTGCCGCTGGGCTGGAAGTGACAGCGGGTGTGTCTCACACTCCCCCACCACACACACTTCAGTTACTGTTGTTACTTCCTTTTACCTCCTGTCAAAATGCACAAAGTACATATAGTCTCTGTAATTTTATTCTTTCACATTCGGTCAGGATGACAGTGCTGGTAGTTTAGCTTTTTAACTGATCTCTGAATTTCATCATTTTATTTCTGTCTTATGCTTAAATTCAGTTCTTTGAGTAACAAGTTCTAAAACACCTCACCTGGCCTGGCTGGAGTAATTATCATTACTACTGTTATTGCCGTATTGTGCTTTGTCATTTGCTATTTACAATATTTACAAATAACAGACTGTACATTTTGCTTGTACTTACCTTAGCAGGGCTCGTTTGAAAAAAAATAGCTAAACTCAAACTTTAGACATTGTGCAGATGAAGATCATTTATCTTCAAACTGTATTTTTAAATCTGTCTGTAAAGTAACTTAAAATTTCTATGAAAATAAACGCAGTTCCAAGTATGATACTAATAGCAATGATGGAGTCAAATCTTACTGAGTCACATACATGATCGTGATATGCAGAGAACCAGGCACATGCAGGGCAGTGGAGTTTTTATAGCACGTTGGGGGGCCTTAGAAAGAAAAAGGTTAAGAACCTCCCCCGCACCAAGCCTCCCTGGTGGGTGCCCCCTCTGCATCTCACAGCAGCCGCTGGTTAATCAGGTCGGGCTCCAGCCCTGGGATTCTGGCCCATTTTCCTAGCCCCACCTAGGGGGGTTGTTTCCTGTCCCACAAATTAGAGCATTTCCACCCTCTTACCTCGTGGGTCTGTTCCTAGAATGGAAGCCGCATATTGAACAAGTCCCAACAGGTTTGCTACACCCTGGCCTCCTCCCATTCTCCCTCCTGGGAATTTTTTGGCAAACTCCAACCCCCAAACCAGACTGCACAAACCTCCCTCCTCCTGTGCATTTGGTGTCCCTCCCCTCCAGCAGGAACCCACCAGCAACTCCCCAATAACCCCTACCTGGACGGGATCCTCTGCAGCCATTTCCCTTCCCTGTCCCATGGGAGGATGGGATGAGCTGGAGCGAAACATGGACGACATCCTGCAGCCTGGCAGGGCGAGAAGGGCCGTTGTGGAGGTTTCAGAACAGGCTTTAGTTCATGTCACATCACGATTCCCCCAGGATCTTTCCCTGCAGAGACACAGCCTAGGCTCTGCCATGCTGGGAACATGCTCCAGCTCTTTATTGCAGGGGAGACCTGGCCCCTCCTGCCAGGCTAAGCCCACAGGGAGATTTTTCAGCCTCCCCAGTAATAAAGTCTCTGAAGAAAATGCTGGAAAGGAGCAGAACCAAAGGGGCTGGGCAGGCTCCATAGGGACACTGGCTCCTCCCTTCCCCACCTGTGCGGCCATGTCCTGTCGCTGGCAGAGATCGGCCCCCCCATCTTCCCCCCCAGCACCCACTAACCACCACCCACGCTGGGGGAGTGACACAGGACAGCAAATTCCCACCCACCCAAGGACAAATTGCTGCAGATAAACGGGCTGGGTTCACATCCCAAAGCTGAGGAGAATTTAAGAATTATGGAGAAAATAGGGAAAATAAGAGACTAGAGAGTCAGTAATTTTAGGGAAAACGAGGGAAACTCCTTGGATTTTCTAGCCACGTGTGGGGAGGGGAGAGAGAAGGGGAAGAACTAGAAGGAATTGTTCTCAGGTTTTGAGACGGAAAGAAATGGAACAAACAGGAAAAGGATGTGAGTGGCTCACCCCCGTGACCATAGGTGTGTGCAGCACATTTCATTAGGATGCACACCCAGGGAGCCCCACCCTAGCCCCACCCCATCCACTGCCTCCCCCTTCCTGCCCCCTGGCTGCCCCCCTCAGAACCCCCAACCCCCCCTGCTCCTTGTCCCCTGACTGCCCTCCTGAGACCCCCCTGTAACTGACTCCTAAGACCCTACCCCTACCTGTCCCCCTGACCCTTATCCACACCCCTGCCCCCAGACAGACCCCGGGGACTCCCACGCCCCATACAACCACTCCCGCCCCGACAGCCCCAGAAATCCCGACCCATCCAACCCCTCTGCTCCCTGCCTGCTCCAATCCCGCTCCACCGCCCGACAGGCACCCCCGATCCTCAACCTATCCAACCCCTGCTCCTTGTCCCCTGACTGCCCTCCAGAGACCCCACCCACCCACTAATCACCCCCCCAACTATCCAACCCCCCTCCCCACCTCCTGGCAGCTCTGTCTAGTGGCTGCTCCCACCCACCCACTCAAAGTGGCGGAGGAGGTTCCCTCTCCTTCGGGGGGAAGGTTGCCTAGTGGTTAAGGCACAAGACACAGGCTCATGTGTTCTGGGTTTGAGTCTCTGCCACAGACTCCCTGCTTAGCCTTGGGAAAGTCACTTCTCCTCTTTGAGCCCTAGATTCCACCTGCCCAATGGGGCCAACACTGACCCTGCCTCCTGGGCTAAATCCATCCATGGCTGGGTGATGGGGGGGGGCAGGAAATGGAGATACCAACATGGGGAGATTTGGGCTGAATTTCTCCACAGCCGGAGAGTGGGAGCCAGCTCCACAGGGGGGATGGGAGCGAGAGGGGCTCAGGCCAGCTCCACACAGAGGGGGGGTCAGGGCTTCGGCCCTGCAACTTTTGCCACTAAGGTGGCTGGGGCTCCCGAGCCGGGGACTTCAGCCCCACATCTTCTGCCAGGGTCCGGGGTTCTCCTCCCTGCCCCAGGGGGGCTCCTCTCCCCCTCCTCCCCGCAGTGCAGCTCCTGCTGGGGCCCGGGGCTTCTCCTCCCGCCCCCCCCCCAGCTCGGCTCCTCTCCCCCACCCCCTGCCGGTATCTGGAGCTTCTCCGCCCCCCAACCTGCCCCAGCCCCAGCCCAGCTGGGCTCCCCGGGGCACCCGCCGCTGCTGTGGCCGGAGCCGAGCCTGGCGGGCAGGGAGCAGCGATTCACGCGGGGGCCCTGGCAGAGCCCCCAGCCCGAGCGGGGCGGGGCAGCCCCAGGGAGCGGGGGGGCTCTGCTGCTGCTGGCTCCGCCCCCCCACCGACCCCTGGGGCTGTTTGGGGGGGGGCTCACTCAGCCCCCCAGGAGCGGGAGGGGAGCAGCGGAGCGGAGCCTGCCCAGCAAACAGCTGATCGCAGCTGCGCCCAGGCCGCCCCCGGGGAAAAGCTCCGCGGAGGAGGCGCCACAAGCTGCCGGCAGCGAGTCATTCCCGGGGGGGCCGAGCACCCGCCTGCAGCCGCCGCAGCTCCCCCCCCCCGGAGCCCCCACGGGAGGGGGGAACAGCCTCCCCAACCGGGGCTCAGGGCATTGGGGTGCCGGGGCTCCCCCCCTGCGCACGCCTGGGCCCAGGACACTCACACACACACTCTGCCCCGGGGCTCCCCTGGTGCCCAGAGACCGATCAACCCCCCGCCTGCCCCACCGCCCTTCCCCGCCTGCAGCTCCGGCCTCTCCCCTCCCCTCCCGCCCCGTCCCGCCCCGCCAGCCGCACCCAGGGGAGCCCCGGGCCCCAGGCTCTGTCCCCACCTGGAGCCCAGCGGGGCCGGGGGCAGCTCCTGCTGCAGCTGAGAACAGCGGCTCCGCTCCGGCCCGGGCGGCTCCAGCGCTGCTGGCAGCACGTGGCCACCAGGGAGCAGCTGCTGGGCCCGGGCTCCTGCGTCACAATGTGCCAGAGCCCCGCCCCCAGGAGCTGCCCCGCCCCTGGGCTGTGCCAGAGCCCCGCCCCCAGGAGCTGCTCCGCCCCTGGGCTGTGCCAGAGCTCCGCCCCCAGGAGCTGCTCCGCCCCCGGGCTGTGCCAGAGCCCCGCCCCCAGGGGCTGCCCAGGGCCCGGGCGGTGCCAGAGCCCCGCCCCAGGAGCTGCCCGCCCCGGGCTGTGCCAGAGCCCCGCCCCCAGGAGCTGCCACATCCCCGGGCTGTGCCACCCAGCCCCCTTGAAACACCCCCGCAGTGCCACCCATCCCTGTGGAAACACCCCCCCACCAGCACCGCCCGCCCCACAGAAACAAACCCTCCTTCCCGCCTCCTCACTGTAACAGCTGTGGGCCGAAAAGGAAGGTTTGGGAGACGGGGGGAGGGGGAAGAAACGGCACCCATAGGGTGTCCAGATCTCACTGTCACACCCCTCTTCACCCCCTAGCCCCCACTGGCCTGCTGCATCTCCTGCTAGTCAGTCCCCACCCACCACTCACCTCCTTTCATCTCCTCCCTCCTGCCAGAAACCCCCCTGCCTGCCCCTAGAGCCCCTGCTGGCTCACTGCTCACCTCTGTGCCCACCTGCCACTTGCCCACCCGCTCGCCCACCTGCTCCCCACTTGCCCCCTCACCCCCCCCCCAAGTGTAAAGCCTCATTCAAAGCCCCAGGGGTCACTATATCACTGCACCCAGCAGTCACTCACTGCAGTACCAAACATTAAACTACTGAAAATGGAGCCCCCCCTCCAGCCACCGACGTTTTGGACTAGAAAGCTTTGCCGCAGACATCCCCTTCAGAAGACATCCCCAGACAGGCTGAGGGATACTGGTGTGACCTCACCTGGCAGCCCCCAAAGAAGGAATTGGGGGGACTGAATGGACAGGGCCCCTCTCTATCTGAAGCCTGGCAAGGGAGGTACGTGGATCCCACTAGAATTTAAAATGAAAAGTGAGGGAGGGGAGGCTTTATGGGACCTGGGCAGCTCTAGATACAGCACCAGGCACGTAGGCGGATTTCCACTCTTGAGCCGTGGAAGCACATATTGACTTTTCCTTTCCAGATTTAGTTAATGTTCAGAAAGGGAATCTAGCACCTGCCTTCCAGATTTGAACACCTCAACATCCAGAAGTGCTCTCCAGCTCAGTTTGGGCAGCTGTTACTTCATTTCTCCCAAATCAAATAGGCTGATCCACCGTCATTTGCTGTAGAAAAAGTAGGATAAATTTGAGCAAGAAATGCTTCCCAGGGGTTATTAGGACTGGAATTGCAATTTTCAACAGCCATTGCCTTTTTGTTTGTTTTTGTTTTATTTGTTTAAAAGGAAGACAGTGATATTGCATTGGCAAATTCCCCAGAGAAAGAAAGAGTGGAACAAAAGAATAATAAAGGCACCTCAACTTTTCCTCATTTATGGAGGACAGTCTTATAATATGCATCCAGATCTCCTCCAATCACACAAGCTGAAAACTTTACTGCAGCTCTGTAACCATATGGGAACCAATCCTGTCTGTGTTCTGTGCACATCCAAAATTCCTGCTGAATGACCCACCCTGGGAGCAAGTTACCAGTGACCCAGGGCTGGGGTGGAAGGAGAGTGCAGGTGGGGGGGAGAGCCCAGGGCTGGGATGGCAGGGGGGTGCGGGTTGGGAGTGGAGAGCCCAAGGCTGGGTTGGCAGGGGTGTGGGTGGAGGGGGCAGAGCCCAAGTCTGGGGTGGCAGGGAGGTGCAGGGGGGAGCCCAGGGCTGAGGTGGGGGCAGCCAAAAATTTTTTTTGCTTGGGACGGCAAAAAACCTAGAGCCGGCCCTGCCTCCACGCACCGTGAGGTAGGTAGGAGCGGATCATTATTATCCCAACTTGAAAGAGGGAGAAGCTAAGGCTGAGAAAGGAGAATTGACTTGTCTTAGGTCACATGGCCAGTCAGTGGCAGAGTTGGGAATAGGACCCAAGAGCTGAGATTTTCAAACTAACCATCGGATCTTGAATTTCAGACATTGAATGACCTGAATAAAGAGCTCTGTGATGAGCTCCAGACCAACAACAGTGCACAGGAATTATTCAGCAAGTATTTGAGGAGAACTGCAATGTTAGAGAGAATCATGAACTGCTCAGAGACCATTAATGCAGAGAAGCAGGGCCGCCCAGAGTGGGGGGCAAGTGGGGCAATTTGCCCCGGGTCGCGGGCTCCACAGGGGCCCCCAATAGAACAGCGGAGGCTCCCGCCCCAGCCCCTTACCCCCGTCTCCGCCCAGCTCCTGGAGCCTTAGCGCGTCAAACAGCGTCCCTGGACACTGCTGCAGCGTGGCTCCGGCAGGGCCCCTGAGCCCCGCCCCGCTCAGAGCTGCGTGGTGAAGTGGAAGGACTGCGAGCTCAGGCTGAGCTCAGCTCCCTCCGCTCGGCTTGGATCTCACAGCCCCGCCCCCTCCCCATGCGGCTCTGAGCGGGGCAGAGCTCAGGCCCCCCCGGAGACACGCTGCAGCTGTCGGGCGAGGTGCTGAAGCTCCGGGTGAGGAGGGAGCCGGGGGTAAGAGGCTGGGGCCAGGGGGGTTGGCTAAGGGACAGGGAGTCCTGGGGACAGTCAGGGCACAGGGAGGGAGGGGCAGGGAATGGGGGGGTTGGATTGTGGGTGTTCTGGAGGGGGGGTCTGTCAGCACTCAGCGGGGGGGTGGATAGGGGTCGGGGCAGTCAAGGGACAGGGGTGGGGGTCTCTGTGGGATGGTGAGGGGACAAGGAGCAGGATGAGTGGGGGTCAGATAGGGGGCAGGGCCAGGCTGTTTGGGAGGCACAGCCTTCCCTACCCTAAAGCTCATTCAGCAGTTTGAGGCTTGCAGACGAGCCAAGCTGTTAGCTTTTCCATTAGGGCTCCCATCCCTTTCACTTCTCAAATGCCAAATTATAGTCTGTATTTAATTTCAGTGCCATAGGGAGATTCATGTCAGGGGAGGGGAGCTTCATTTAAAATTAGCCACTGGGGGAGGGATCACATGAGAAGAGCAATATCCTTCCCAACCCTACCAAGGGAGACCCCCACTCCCCTGCATTCCCTGAGGCTCCAGAGGGGTTAATTCAGTGGTTCTCAAACTTTTGTCCTGGTGCCCCCTTTCACATAGCAAACCTCTGATGTGCCCCCCCCCTTTATAAATTGAAAACACATTTAACACTATTATAAATGCTGGAGGCAAAGCGGGGTTTGAGGTGGAGGCTGCCAACTCACGACCCCCAGTAATAACCTCGTGACCCCCTGAGGGGTCCTGACCTCCAGTTTGAGAACCCTGGGTTAATTTAATTTTAGCACCCTGTATCCATTCACATGCATGTGCTATTTTGAGCATTTCAGTTTTGACAATATAGGCTCATCCCAGATTCTGGAACAAGCTCAAATGCTCAGTTTGTGGAGTATGTACATAAGCTATAGTAAAGAAAAACCCACAGTAACCGTCTCCAGTGTGTGAGGGACCCCATGGAGCCAGTCTCTAGGAAACAGATAAATGCATGGAGATTAAGTCCATTAATGGCTATTAGCCAGGATGGGTAAGGAATGGTGTCCCTAGCCTCTGTTTGTCAGGGAGTGGAGATGGATGGCAGGAGATCATTACCTGTTAGGTTCACTCCCTCTGGGGCACTTGGCATTGGCCATTGTCAGTAGACAGATACTGGGCTAGATGGACCTTTAGTTTGACCCAGTATGGCTGTTCTTATGTTCTAACCTAAATGAACCCAAAGTTATGGAGACAGATATGAGTCAAGGAAGCCAGCAGAGTATCAGAAACCTGGAAAAATCTCTGCCTGGATGGGCTCAGGCGTTTGGTTACAAGCTGAGGTGGTTCAAAAGTTTTGGATTTTTTTTTAAGCAGAATTTTTTTTATTGTTTCTTTAAACAATCAAATACAGCAAGCAGCATACTTCTGAAACCTCCAACCTCAAACCTCGTTCAGGTTTTGGCAGACTAATTTCAGCTTTTCAATTAAAAAAAACCACAACAAATTTTGAAGGAAAGCAGACATTGTCCGTGATTTTTTTTCTGGTTTTTAAAAACCCCTAGTTTTCGATCCAGAAAAAGTTTTGATGGAAAATATTTGTCCAACCTTTTTAATGAGCTTTAGTGCCTGTTAGCACTAGCGGATGCTGAGAACCAGTGATACCTTGTAAAGAAGTTTTCTCAAAACTGGGTTTGTGCCGAGATGCGGAAGGTTTATTTTTCCCAGGGGCGCCCGTGGGGGGGAGCAAGTGGGGCAATTTGATCTGGGCCCTGCAAGGGCCCCCAGGAGAATATAGTATTGCAATTTTTTTTTATAGAAGGGGCCCCCAAAATTTCTTTGCCCCAGGCCCCCTGAATTCTCTGGGTGGCCCTCCAGAGAAGCAGCAAAATTTATCAAACATGTAACTGGTTCTGACTTATTTACTTGGTCTTAAAAGAGACCAACAAGGACCTGAGTCTCGTCCCTGTCAATAACCCCCTGCTCAGCCAATCAGGGTAGAGACCGAGGACGGGAGGCTGAGGGTTCTCACCAGAGAGCCCAAAGGATGGCCCAGGTCACTGGTGGGGATCACTGCACGAGCACTATTTCAGCCCCACATTTTTGGGTGGACCTCCCACAGTGGGAGCTGCAGAGCACTCCCCCGCAACACACACACACACACAAACACACACACACACACTCCCCTCCTGGTGTTAGTAGGGGAACAGGAGAAAGGACAAAGGAAGCAAGAGACGAAGAGAAAGGAGGGAGGGAGGGATGGAGGAAAAGGTGAAACAAAAAGGACAAACCCTAATGTCCCCAGTGATTCTAAGGGACAAAATCCCAGGTGCGCAATAAAATTCTGCCTCCTTAAGCTCGTGTTTTCCATGCCTAGAATTCAACTCTCACCAGATGGATCAGACTGAACAGGTTTCAAACCTTGAGGAGGCTCTTACCTTCTAAACAGGGACGGCTGTTTTCTAGCAAAATCACTACAAGGGAAGGAGAAAACTCGAAAGAGGTTCCTCCTGACGCTCACATCCGTGAACCCGAATACTCTCTCAGTCCTCAAAGAGAGACCTGGAGAAGGAGACTTGCTGGAGCAAAGCCACAGGGGTCTCTGAGGTTTCCCTGGCCCCTCGCCCCTGTCCTGCCTGGCTGATGTCAGCATCTCTCTGTGAGGTCACCACCTCCCCACCACCGTGGACCAATAGGCTGAGGTCCTGCAAAAGGCCTTTGTGATGTCACTGCCACACCCCTCCCTTGCTGGGCTAATGTCCTGCCCCTGGCCAGGCACTTTGCAGGTTTGAGCTACTCCCTGTGGATCACCCCACTCAAGGAGCGTTCGTTCTAGGCAGCAAGCCGGCTAGACAGGGAAACATCAGACGCTGCTCCCAATGCTACACTCAGTTTTTCAGAAATGAGTCAACTTTATGGCCAGAAGAGACCATTAGAGCATCTAATCTGACCCCCTGCATATCACAGGCCTCCTGTATGACACAATAACTACTTTTGGGGCAAACACATTCCAGAAAGGCATCTAGTCTTCATGAAATGACATCAGGAGATGGAGAATCCACCACTTTCCTTGGTAGCTTGTTCCTGTGATGAATCATCCTTGCTGTTGAATATTTGTGCCTTAGTTGCAATATGAATTTGTCTCTTTTCACCTTCCAGCCATTGGATCTTGTTATGCCTTTCTCTGCTCGATTCAAGAGCCCTTTAATACCCACTATTTTCTCTCCAATATGGCACTTCAACACTTCAATGAAGCCACCTTTCAATCTTCTTTTGATAAGCTAAACAGGTTGAGCTCTTTCAATAGCTCACTAGAAGGCATTTTTCTCCAGCCCTCAGGACATTTGGTGGCTCTTTGCTGCCCCAGCTCCAGTTTCACAACATCTTTTTAAACTGAGGACACCAAAACTGGAGGCAATATTCCACTATCAGTCTCGCTGATGCCATGTCACCTCCTGTGATGTTATTGACATAATCTGTAACTGTATAGATCACCGTTGCGACCGCTGTGCTATATTTGCAGCCAATATTGTAGAAAGGTTGTCATGTAAGGGGTCTATGGAGAGGTTCTGATTGGCTGATTATAATGATGCTATCTCTAGATGTGTATCATTTTTGTAGTTGACGTTATAAGTATTGGCTCTGTTCTGTCCATATTTCAAACTTGTGCTCTGCTTCCGGGGAACACCCCAGACAAGTTGGAGTCAGTTCTGCCTAGCCTGCTTGATGGCCCATTAAGGACCATCAACTATACAATTGACCCACTGAGAGAAGGCAGATATGCCTTGTGACTCGACTCAGCAAGGTATGCAGGGACCTGCCTATGGACAGAACTCTAATATTTTTCTATGCTACGTGCTGGATAGAGTATCCTTGGGACAAAGAAAGCAAAGACCACATGGCAAGAGACTATAAAAGGCTGATGCCTTGTCTCCATCTTGTCTTCAATCCTGCTTCATACCTCTGGAGGGACTTTGCTACAAACTGAAGCTCTAGACAAAGGACTGAATGACCCATCCCAGCTGCGGATTGACTCCAGAGACTTGATTTGAACTTGCAGTTTATTCCATCATTGCTACAAGCCTGAACCAAGAACTTTCCCATTACTGTATGTGAAGGGTTCAAATCCATGTGCATTTTATATAACAACCTGGTCTATGGATTGTGCCAGCTCTTTTCCAGACCCGAAGTCCAGACTATGGTCTAGCCCACTATGACTCTTTTGATGGTTTAAATTACACTCACAGGCACTGAGGATAGAGTTACTGAAAGTTTGGGAGTTAGGAGCTGATAGGTCAGTGGTCCAGTCCCCTCACAGATGACCCCAACCCTCTGGGACAGGGGCAGGTCTGAGCTCTCACACCAAATGCTCATTGTGGTTGCCAGAATCTATGGGCGGCTCATTTAGTTTACACTGAGGGTTGAGTCCTGCTTCGTGCACCATGTGTGAGAATGAAAATCCTAAACCGCCCTTTGAAATAACGAATGCAGCAGGATGTGTTATTGTCCCTGCCCCAAAGCAGACAGACCGATGGAGAAATGCCATTGAGACTAGGGTAATACTCCACTGCCGTTCTACCTTTTTTACTTGCTACACTCCCTCCCAGCCTTGTGGGGTCTCAGAGCCCGTTATTGAGCCTGAGCCGAGATGTCTACACTGCAAATTTACCACCCCACAGCCCAAGCCCCGGGAGCCTGAGCTGGTATGGGGCGGCCCTGGGTGTTACATTGCAGTGTGGACATAAGCCTATTGTGTTTCATTTCTTAGGTTCTGCTGCCATCGTGTGGCCATTTCCTTCCCCTCCTTTCTGTCCAAAGCGCAGAGCCCAGTTCCTCAAGGGGGAGAAGGACATCTTCCTTCTTCCCTTCATCAACAGGCTGGAGTCTGGCTGGGGAACAGCCGTTTCTGAGGATTAATTTCATATTAATGGTGTTGATCTAGGGTGACCAGATCGCAAGAGTGAAATATCAGGACACATTGGGCGAGCGGGGGGGGGGGAGGGGAGGGAGAGACGATGACGATAAACACAGGTGCACAGCCCCGACCAGAGCCATGAGAGGGGGCACACAGCCCTAGGAAGCTGTGAGAGGGGTTGTACAGCCCCTGCTGCAGCCCACACCACAAGACACATGGCAAGGACTCATGGCCCCAGCTCCAGCCCCCAGTAGAAGCCATGGGGCCAGGGGCACAGGGTTCCAGCTCCAGCCCCCGGCTGAAGCTGCAGGACAGGGGCACAGAATCCTGGTTGCAAAGTCAGATCCAGTTGCAGGGCAGGGGAGCACAGGGTCCCGGTTCTAGCTCTGGCTCCAGCCGCAGTCACAGAGGGGAGGCCCCCAGTCCTGCCTTCAGCCCCAGCTTCAGCCACTGACAGCTGAAGCAAACTACATCACACAGGTCTGGAATCAGTGAGTCTAAATTATAGACTTAGTCATAATACATATTTAAACATACAGATTTATTTGTACACTAAACAAACAACAGGGGTAAAGGGCCGGGTTTTTTATTCAGTCAATAAATCAACTTCCCAATTTGCAGACCTCTCAGATATGCCAGAAGTCTAGTACTTCTTGGATGACTTTGCCATAGTCATGACTTGCTTCTGGGCAATCACAAAGCTGTAGAAGTCCTTGCAACTCATCCGGAAATTCATTTTGACAAGGGTTTCACTCCGCACCAAGTCTATGCTGCTTCGATTCCGGACATCAGTCCATGCACCTTTCATGATTGAAAATACACGCTCTGAGTATGCATTGCTTACGGGTATACTGAGCACGTATGACACCAGCTTTGCCATGTTCAGGAATTCAGTGCTACTGTCCTTGTTTCTCAGCACTTGAGACCAGAGTTCCCCAACTGAATAGTTTCCAGGCTCCAACTTGGAGTTGATGTCTTTGATGATACAGTATTCATCATAGAGCTGATCAAGATCCACTGTTTTCTGAAGGTTTACAGCTGTCACGGCCGCAGACAGATCCTTGTATTCGAATACCCTATTAACTTTGATGTTCAAGCACTGGGTATTGAACATGTAGCCAGTTGTTGAAAAATCAAACCATTTCTCCAAATATAGGATCGACACATCGTAAAATTTCATGAAGTCTTTCTGGAGACATGCAGCAGTGACAGGCAGCATCTCAGTTAATGCACTTTCAACTTTGGAGCCAAAGAATATGTCATTTTTCCGTTGCTGAAGTTTAATTCTCAGAGTATTCATTATGGCATACACTTCACATGCTGTCATACTCTCATTTTCCAAACAGAGCGCAGTATCATTGAAGATTTTCAGGACATTCTGGAGGAAAAACAGATGAACCTCAACTTTGCTAGGCCCCTCACCTTGTTCACCATTTTCCCTGTCTGAGAACAGCATCCATAGAAATTTTGGGCACTTCTCACTGCCCAGAGAAACAAAGTAGCACTTAACAGCCTGCCACATATTTACAAGCCTGTTTACAGCTGGGAAAAGACTCAACCAGCGCGTCGGAACATGGCGCAGTAAAGTGGCATACTCCATATCCACAAAGTCAAACATATCCTTCAATGCTGCTACTCTCTTAGCGGAACTGCTGAAATGATTGAACATCTTAATCACCAGAGTCTCAATGTCAACTTGTAAGGTATTGCTAGCATGTTTCACGGCGTTGTGCACAACATGGGCAGGGCAGTTTGCTGGCAAGATATTTTCATTTTGTTTTTTTAAATTCTGGTACACGGATTGTCGCTTTCCATAATTCACGTTTGCATTATCAGCACAGTAGGAAGACACCTTGTTTAGGTCTAGTTTGTGTGTCGCAAGTTTTTCAAGTAATGTGGTGCTTATTGCCTCTGCAGTCTCTTCACTTTGCTCATAGAAGTCTAACAGTTTATCTTGGACCCCATGTTCAGGTGTCCAGTATCTCAGTGATAAGGGGAAAGTTTTCACATTGCCCTTGTTAGATGCATCTGTGGCAACTAAGAAATAGGGACCATCTGGTTTGCTGAGGTCTTTTAAAAATTCTGTTGAGAGCGGTGACAGCACATTTTTGATCAATGCCTCCGCTTTAGTCCGGCCACAGCTGACGTGCTTCGCAATCGTTGAATCTGGATACAAGGTAGGCGCCAGTTTAAGTTCACAGTCACATGAGCGATAGGAGTGTTGATGGACTACTGTGTGGTAAACTTGAGTTAGCTCAGTAGCGATAACCTTGTTATTGAAGGATTCATTTGGCTTGCTGAAAAAATGTGAGACCAGGGTATTGCTCTTGTGAGTCTGGGTGTTTTGTCCATGATTTTTTGATTCAGCATGATGCTTAACATCAGACTCACCACCATGGCAAATGCTAAATTCCTTCCTGCATGCTTTACAAAAGGCTTTTGTATCACACTCATAGGATTTCCGAATCCAGGTGTAAGTGGCTTCCCATTCTGTCCTGTATCTGCACTGTCTTTTTTGTTTTTTGGTAGTTCGCTCCTCCCTTGCCGTTGCCATTTCAGGTGGGGTTTTCAGCTGAAGCCCGTTAGCTAGATAGCTAGCCACTGAAAAGAACTGAGCAGTCTCTGTGCTTCTTACGTGTAATTACGTGCTCACTGTAGTTTGTCCTACGGTATGCACTGTGGTTCAGAACTGTAAACTACATATTCCTACTGTAAATTTGTGTTACACCGGAAAACAACCTGAAAAACCAAAATTGCCAGTAGATAACCGATCACAATCGGGTTTAATGGGACATTCCCAATCAACTAATTTTCTATTTCACTACCAAATGTAAAATTTTACCTGACTATCGGGACAAATGGCGTCCCGATTGTACATCAAGCAGATGTACACTGCCAGGTGCAATCCCTGCTTGCTAATGTGGGTAAGTGAACTGGGCAGCAGCTTAGCAGTTCTCAGCCCCAGCCTGCCCTGCGTAGAATCAGCATGTGCAGAGGCAGGTGCCTCCTTTCCTTAGCTCTGCCATGAGCAAGGTGGACCGGTCTGCACACACTCTGCTGTGGAGGAGGATGCAGCCTCTGACACTTACCTCAGGGACCTGCCGGCCGTTTCCTGGGAGCCACCTCAAGTAAGCACTGCCGGGACCCACGCCTGCATTCCCTACCCCCGCCTTCAGTTGAGGAGGTGAGCAGCAGGAAGGGCAGGGCCGGCCAGGGGAAATGGGGCATGCATGGCGTGGCCAGAGGCACACTGGTCCGGCTGGCCCTGTGCTACCAGCATGCCCCTTCCTGTTGGGGGTGGGCCCATGCTGCGCCACACAGCTCCCCTGCCCAGTGCCCCCTGGATCCATTATGTCTTGCACCCCCTGAACCCACTATGCCCAGAGCTCCCCCACAACAAATGCACAGTGTTGTGCACACCACCACCCTTACCCAGCACCCCCCCACCCATAGCCCCACCACAGCTGCCCAGCACCCCACACAGAACACCCCCACTTGCTAGTTTCCCAATACATACAGATTTCCCCTCCCTCCCTCCCTGTGCCCTTCCCACAGCCCCACCACAACTACACAATGCCCCACACAGATCCCCCCTGCCCAGTGACACACAGATCTCCCCCACTTCCCAGCACCCCAACAGGCCCCCACTGCCTAGCACCCCAAAACATACAAACCTCCCCCACTGCCCAGCGCCCTCCACACCCTCACAGCCCAGCATCCCCACACACACCTCCCAGACACTCACCATCACACCCTGCCCCCTTCCCTGGCTGCACTCACCAGCCCTGCTGGGAGGTGTCTGGCTCCTAGGGTGAGAGCGGCAAATGGAGTCTGCAGACTCTCCACGTGCTGCACCCGCCACAAGCACGAGCTCCGTGGCTGGTGGCTCCCATTGGCCAGGAAAGGTGCCAATGGGAGCTGCTGGAGCCACGGAGCGGGGCTTGCAGGCACCAGCAGCATGCAGAGCCCCTCCCTCCCCTCGAGGGACCTGCCAAGGAGCAAGGTGAGTCACAGCGGGTGCTTACCTGGAGTGGCTCCCGGGAAGCATCCAGCAGGCAGGTCCCTCTGGCTCCTAGGGTTGCGGGTCAGGTCGGGTCGAGGAGGGAAGGCGGGGCGGGGCGGGGGTGGGGGAAGAAAGCGGTGCGGTGGAGCTGCAGCCGATCGCGGTCGCGGCTTTTTTTTTTTTCTTTTCCCCCTCTCCTGCCGCTTGGGGTGGCAAAACGTGGAGCTGGCCCTGCTGCTGCCGGCGCCTGCAAGCCCCGCCCCCGCAGCACGCGACGGAGACCTCCTCGCCTGCCTGGGGCTGCACTGCAGGCTCCTGCCGGGGGGCGCGGGCGCCGGGAGCTGCCCCAGGGAGGTGAGCCAGCAGCGCCGGTGGCAGCTTGCAGACGGTTCTAGCCAGACGGTCCCGATATGGGACAAAGTGCGTCCCGACCGATGTAAGGTCGGGACGCGGGACAAGTCCCCTAAAATCGGGACTGTCCCAATAATATCGGGACGTCTGGTCACCCTATGTTGATCTATAGATTTTACAGCCAGACTAGATCACTAGGTACCTCTGCTCTGACCTGATTCAGAACAGAGTCCAGAGATTTTTACCCAGTGACTCCTACATCCACCCCAAGATCTTCTGGCTGAACGAGGAGGGTTCATTCAGAAAGTCATCGTGTTTGGGTGTAAAGGTGTGAAATGATGGGGAAATTGGCCCCTCTTTCAAGTTTAAACGTTGTAACTTCTACACCTAGACTGGGGTGGCCAACCTGAGCCTCAGAAGGAGCCAGAATTTCCCAGTGTAACTGCCAAACGTGCACCTTTGTATGCAACTACTGAGTCAATTGTGAACCTTCCCATCATTGTCCTTTGCTCTTAATCCTTAATCCATCATGGGCCCATTTCCCGCCTCTCTTTTCATACAGAAGCACAATTTTCTTTGCACAGACACAGGAACAGCAAGATCTTTCTCTGTCCCTTGTGCAAAGCAGGGGGCCAAATTCCATGGAAACAATGGACAAGCAGGGGGCTCTGGGCACATCCAGCCCTGGCCGTGAGATGTTCCCTCCCACTCTTTCCCTCCCACTATGGACCCTGCACCATAGTAACTCTATCTCAGGAACTAATCCATGCAACAAACCTCGATGCCAACTCTGCCCACATATCTACACCAGCAACACCATCACAGGACCTAACCAGATCAGCCACACCATCACCGGTTCATTCACCTGCACGTCCACCAATGTAATATATGCCATCATATGCCAGCAATGCCCTCTGCTATGTACATCGGCCAAACTGGACAGTCTCTAAGGAAAAGGATAAATGGACACAAATCAGATATTAGGAATGGCAATATACAAAAACCTGTAGGAGAACACTTCAACCTCCCTGGCCACACAATAGCAGATCTTAAGGTGGCCGTTCTGCAGCAAAAAAACTTCAGGACCAGACTTCAAAGAGAAACTGCTGAGCTCCAGTTCATCTGCAAATTTGACACCATCAGCTCAGGATTAAACAAAGACTGTGAATGGCTTGCCAACTACAGAACCAGTTTCTCCTCTCTTGGTTTTCACTCAACTGCTAGAACAGGGCCTCATCCTCCCTGATTGAACTAACCTCGTTATCTCTAGCTTGCTTCTTGCTTGCATATATATACCTACCCCTGGAAATTTCCACTACTTGCATCCGAAGAAGTGGGTATTCACCCACGAAAGCTCATGCTGCAAAACGTCTGTTAGTCTATAAGGTGCCACAGGATTCTTTGCTGCTTTTACCTTCCCTCTTTCTTTATGCTGCTGTTGTTATTTCATGGATTGTCTGGGATGGGGAAAAGCTGAGTTCACTCCAGGTGGAGGGGAAAAGAACCCTGAAAATCTCAGGACCCAACCCTGCTACCAGGATCACTGAGGTACTGGGAATCTGCCTGGGAAAGGGACTGTGTGAATTGTCAAGGTGGGGAATGAATAACAATCTACAACTAGATCCACCTCATTAACCACTGACACAGGCTAATCCTGCTGCCGATAGAAGGGAAACTGGGAGCCATTCTTTGCTGTTCAGCCATGGAAACTGACCCAATTGAACCGCAGTGAATGTGCTGGGGAAAGCTGGAGTTTACAGGCAGGTGGAAATAGCAGATCCTAGAAACACCTGGAGCTCCGCACACCACTTCTGCCACCAGAGTGAGGTGTTGAGCTGCTCACAGCATCCCCCACCATGACCTTGCAGCAGGCGATTGCAGCACCCCCAACCCAATGCAGGGGAGATGGCTGAGTGTATCTCTGCACCCTGAGACCAGGGCATCCACTCTCTCTGCCCCACACATAGAATCTGGCCCTGCTGAAAAGTGACCCCTATGAACAAGTCACCTCCAGGAGAGCAGGATTGGTCCTCAGAGAGGGGAACGGGCTTCTCGTGAAGCTTATAGGTCACTGGATGCTCTGGAAACAGGAGGGCTCTGAGTGTAACCCATAGCAAACACAACCTGCTAGGGGATGTAGCTCAGTGGTTGAGCACATGCTTTGCATATATGAGGCCCTCGGTTCAATCCCCAGCATCTCCATGATCATTTTTTCACCCTGCTGCTTTGCTCATGCCCAGAGGGGATGTGGCCCACTAGTCTCCCTGCACCAGTTTCAGTCCTGCTCAGTGAGGGGCAAGTGACAATTGCATGGAAGGTCTGGGGGGGTTCTGCTCCTAAGTCACCTCGGTACGTTTAAGATTCCCACCCGCTGTGCTGCTTGGGACAATGGTAGATGAGAAGGGCGAATCCTCCAGCACTGGAGGGAAAGGTCCCATCTGCACAGCCTGAGAGGCAAGGAAACAGAGGGGCAGGGTAGAGAGAGGTCAGTGATTTACTCCCAGCAGGGGACACTGTCTTTTTGAGTATCAGAGGGGTGGCCGTGTTAGTCTGGATCTGTAAAAGGCGACAGAGTCCTGTGGCACCTTCTAGACTAACAGACGTATTGGAGCATGAGCTTTCGTGGGTGAATCCCCACTTCGTCAGATGAATGGAGTGGGAATTCTGTGCCTGGCTTGCCAACTACAAAAGCAGTTTCTCCTCCCTTGGTGATCACACCTCAACTGCTAGAAGAGGGTCTCATCCTCCCTGATTGAACTAACCTCCTTATCTCTAGCCTGCTTCTTGCCTGCATACGTATACCTGCCCCTGCAAATTTCCACTACATTCACCTGACGAAGTGGGTATCCACCCACGGAAGCTTATGCTCCAATAGGTCTGTTAGTCTGTAAGGTGCCATGGGACTCTTTGTTTTTTTGAGGCGAGTGCTGCTGGCTTGGGATGGTGCTGACGATGGATAGAAAAAAGGCTGGAGTCAATGACAGATGGGACCACAGAAGGGGAAGGAGAATGGCAGCCCCACAGAAGGTCCTGGGTGCTCAGATGCCCCCAGTTATTGCACCCAGGCCTGTCCTAGAGAGAGAAAAGACACCGAGGGACCCAGCCCCCCTACAGTGATCCCATGGACAAGAACCTGGTTAGGAGTGGGGTGAAGGTTCCCTCTGGGCAAAGGGGAGCTGAAATCCCTCTGTGTCCTGGAATTTAAGCAATGAAAGCTTCAAACACTGCACGGTTGTGGGCTGAGGTGCATCAGCAGAAGATTGGGCTGGACAGGGGTGGCAGGTTTGTATAATTTTTGGTGGTGCCCAGAATGGGACCAAGTCCTGCCCCACCCCACCCCCACACACCTGCCTAAGGCTCTGGGAAGGAGTTTGGGTGTGGGAGGGAGAGGGGTTGGGCTCTGGGAGAGTTTGGGTGCAGGGTCTGGGCTCAGTCAGAGGGTTGGGGTGCAGGAGGCAGTGTGGGGGGCAGGCTCTTGGAGGGAGGTTGGGTGCAGGTGTGGGGTCTGGGCTGGGGCAGGGGTTGCAGGAGAGGGTGAGGGGTGCAGCATTTACCTCGGGCATCTCCCGAAAGCAACCCGCAGCCCCTAAGCTGGAGGGCCGGGGGCGTCTCTGCGCACCGCTGCCCGCAGACTCCACCCCTGCAGCTCCCATTGCCACAGTTGGCAGAGTTGGCAGTTGGGGCGGGGGCAGCATGTGGAGACCCCCCCACCACCACAGCTGTTCTTCTCACAGCTGGCTGATGGGGGGCAGCAGGGGATCTCCCCAATCTGGGGGAATCTCTCTGTGCCCCACTGTTAGTTCTCTATCCTGTCTCCCCCTAACCACGCACACCACTCCCCTCCTCATTATCAATGTTTTAGAGAGACCCCTCCCTTTATGGGATACAGACTCTGTGACAGAGACTGACTGGGGCTCCTCTCTGCATGGCCCCAGTGGGGAAGGAAAGAGACTGGGGGAGGGGGAGAAGATGGGCAGAAGGAGTCAAAAGGGGCAAAGCCAGAATAGAGGAGATTTTCTTCCTGTTAAAATGTACTGGAGTCTCATCGCTGAAAAGCCGCATCTTGAGTTAAGTTTGAACCAGCAGCATTTCAATTACCAGGCAAAGGTATGAACCACAGAGACTGATAACTGCCTGCTTCCCAAATGTGTTTAAAAAAAATCTACAGGGGTGCAACTGGTTAGTGCAGAGGGGCCATCTGTTGGGGTTATGAGTTCAAGCTTTCTCTCAAGACCTTGTTTCTCTTACTTGTGTAGTTTGTTTTGCCTAATTCATACACAAAGTGCTATGCTAGAAAAAGGAGAGTAAGTTCTAAAATGTAGAGGTGGGTGCATACTTTAGAAACATCGCCCCTGTGCTGCCATTAGTTCCAGCAGATTGTTCACTGGAAGGGCAAATTCATTTCTTTGCTGCTGAGAAAGATGCCAGGACAGGTCTGTGGGCACCAGATCTCTCTGCTTCTTCCAGCTCCTTCCCTGCTCCACTCACTGCTGTAGGAGGATCCTATATGCACTGAGCCTAAACATTTTCCTGGGCCTTCTTAGCATAGTTGGCAGCATGTCAGTCTCGTACTCAGTAGGTCCTGAGCTCACACCTCAGAAAAGACAATGGTTTTCTGCTCCCTGCTTCAGATTTTCTAAAGGAAATCAGAGAAAAGAAGCTACAGGAGAGTGGTTCCTAGACACTCTAACACACACAGATTTTTCTAAGGCATTAACTTTTCCTTCTCTGTGGAGTTTGTATTCTCCATAGAGCAAAATAAAACAAAAACATGCAAGTCTAAGACTAATACAGTATGAAACTCAATACAGATAAAATCTCACCCTCAGAGATCTTCCAATAAGCTTCTTTTGCAGACTAGACTTATTTCTTGTCTGGGCCCAATCTTTTCACCTGGTATAGTCCTTGTTCCAGCTCAGGTGGTAGCTAGGGGATTTCTCATGACTGCAGCCACCTTTCTTCTGTTCCACCCCCTTATACAGCTTTGGTACAAGGCAGGAATCTTTTGTCTCTCTCCTAGGGAAAAGCCCCAGGTTTAAGATGGATTCCTGTACCAGATGACATGGTCACATGCCCTGTGAGACCCCAAGCCTTCATTGTTCCTGGCCTGACTCACAGATGGTGCAGGACAGAGCCATCTCCAGTCAATTGTCCTGGTTAATGGGAGCCATCAGGAGTCCAAACCACTATTAATGGCCCACACTTTGCATCATTACAACAGGACTTCAGAGTTATAGTTCATATTTCTAGCTTCAGATACAGGAATGATCGGTTCATACAAATAGGCTGAACACACACAGTAGATAATAAGCTTTGTAATGATACTGCACAAGAGACCTTTTGCATGAAGCATGTTCCAGTTACATTATATTCACACTCAGCATATTTTCATAAAATCATCAACATCACAGCAGGGAAAGGGTTTCTGGCGGCACCTGGGAGCAGTTGAGTTTCATGTTCAGGCTCTGCTATGAGTTCCTCCAGGTTTCCCATAAGCACACAGGGCCCTTAGCGGGTACTCTCGATACAGGAATGGCCCAGATACAATGAAGTGATGGGAATTGCATTTTCCTTTTTAATTTTTGAATTTCCAATGACATTTCTGTTTGTGATTTTGTTTTGCTTCGTATAACTGTGTTTTCTCAGGGACTTGATATTTACCAGGCTAACTAACAGCTAATAACGGGAGACTTCTAAGCAGGGCGTGGGCGAGCAGAAAAGAACTGTAAGAGACGCTGGTTTTCGACCTTGTGTTAGATAAGAATAGAATGCAGAAATTGCTGAGAGAAGTAAGCTATCAGAAAGGAATATGTACAAACAAAATGCAGTTGTTGCTCCTTACTGTATGTCACAAAAGGTATAAATGCTTGCCTTAATTGTTTATCTAACCGAGACCTACCTCGGGAGGGGAAACTCTGCCTGTCTGTACTCTCCCGAATAACTGCAGTTGCTCGAAATAAACGGCATAATATAATAACATTTAACATCCCTGTGGTGGGAAGAACATCTCAACAGCCCAACACTGTGGCATTTGATTTCAAAAAGGAGAACTATACAAAAATGAGGGGGTTAGTTAAACAGAAATTAAAAGGTACAGTGACTAAAGTGAAATTCCTGTAAGCTGCATGGACACTTTAACGACACCATAATAGAGGCCCAACTTAAATGTATACCCCAATTTAAGAAACACAGTAAAAGAACTAAAAAGAGCCACCGGGCTTAACAACCATGTAAAAGAAGCAGTGAGAGACAAAAGACTTCCTTTAAAAAGTGGAAGTCAAATCCTAGAAAGGAGCTTAAACATTGCCAAATTGTAGGTGACAAATCTGAGGAACTGTCACAGACTGAAGTGTCACTAGATGAGGTTTTGGAATTAATTGATAAACTCAACATTAACAAGTCACCAGGACCAGATGGCATTCACCCAAGAGTTCTGAAAGAACTCAAATGTGAAGTTGTGGAACTATTAACTATGGTTTGTAACCTGTCCTTTGAATCGGCTTCGGTACCCAATGACTGGAAGTTAGCTAATGTAACGTCAATATTTAAAAAGGGCTCTAGAGGTGATCCCGGCAATTAGTCTAACATCGGTACCGGGCAAATTAGTTGAAACAATAGTAAAGAATAAAATTGTCAGACACATAGAAGAACATAAATTGTTGGGCAAAAGTCAACACGGTTTCTGTAAAGGGAAATCATGTCTTACTAATCTATTAGAGTTCTTTGAGGGGGTCAACAAACATGTGGACAAGGGGGATCCAGTAGACATAGTGTACTTAGATTTCCAGAAAGCCTTTGACAAGGTCCCTCGCCAAAGGCTCTTACATAAATTAAGTTGTCATGGGATAAAAGGGAAGGTCCTTTCAAGGATTAAGAACTGGTTAAAAGACAGGGAACAAAGGGTAGGAATTAATGGTAAATTCTCAGAATGGAGAGGGGTAACTAGTGGTGTTCCCCAAGGGTCAGTCCTAGGACCAATCCTATTCACCTTATTCATAAATCATCTGGAGAAAGGGATAAACAGTGAGGTGGCAAAGTTTGCAGATGATTCTAAACTGCTCAAGATAGTTAAGACCAAAGCAGACTGTGAAGAACTTAAAAAAGAGCTCACAAAACTAAGTGATTGGGCAACAAAATGGCAAATGAAATTTAATGTGGATAAATGTAAAGTAATGCACACTGGAAAAAATAACTCCAATTATACATAAAATATGATGGGGACTGATTTAGCTACAACAAATCAGGAAAAAGATCTTGGAGTCATCGTGGATAGTTCTCTGAAGATGCCCACGCAGTGGGCAGAGGCGGTCAAAAAAGCAAACAGGATGTTAGGAATCATTAAAAAGGGGATAGAGAATAAGACTGACTATATTATTACCGTTATATAACTCCATGGTATGCCCACATCTTGAATACTATGTACAGATGTGGTTGTCTCATCTCAAAAAAGATATACTGGCATTAGAAAAGGTTCAGAGAAGGGCAATTAAAATGATTAGTGGTTTGGAACGGGTCCCATATGAGGAGAGATTAAAGAGGCTAGGGCTTTTCAACTTGGAAAAGAGGAGACTAAGAGGGAATATGATAGAGGTATATAAAATCATGAATGATGTGGAGAAAGTAGATAAGGAAAAGTTATTTACTTACTCCCATAATACAAGAACTAGGGGCCACCAAATGAAATTAATAGGCAGCTGGTTTAAAACAAATAAAAGGAAGTTCTTCTTCACACAGCGCACAGTCAACTTGTGGAACTCCTTGCCTGAAGAGGTTGTGAAGGCTAGGACTATAACAGGGTTTAAAAGAGAACTGGATAAATTCATGGAGGTTAAGTCCATTAATGGCTATTAGCCAGGATGGGTAAGGAATGGTGTCCCTGGCCTCTGTTTGTCAGAGGATGGAGATGGATGGCAGGAGAGAGATCACTTGATCATTGTCTGTTAGGTTCACTCCCTGGGCTGCTTCTGCTCTACAACTATAATTGCCTTTTTACACCAAAATCACTAACTTGAGCACCCAATTCCATGTACAGTCCTAGTGGATGTAAGGCACAGGTAACTTTTGCCTCAGGGTAGCTTGTTGGCATCAACCCTCTCTCCCCCACCTGGAGCTGATGAAATTCCTGGCTGGAGGGACACACGCTCCTACAAGTCAAAAGGAAAGGAGCTGATAGAAAAGATCACAGGACTGACCCCAAAGGAGGGTGAGCTGCAAAAGGCAGAAGCAGGCAACTCATCTGGCAGAGCTGAGAGACCACAGTGAAGATGGTGCAAAGATCACTATATTGGAATTAGCAAATGTGATTTTTTTTAAAAGAAATCTTTGGGAAGCCCTAATAAAGGCATTTCTTACAGTTCTCTCCGATTTGGATTTTCTGATATCTAATAGGGAATGACATCTGATTGAAGCTTTTCCCAAATGCATGTGTAGGGCATCTCCCCTGTGTGGATTCTCTGATGTGTGATAAGGTTTGAGCGCCGACTGAAGCTTTTCCCGCACTCAGAGCATGTGTAGGGCTTCTCCCCTGTGTGGATTGTCTGATGTCTGATAAGGTGTGAGCGCCGACTGAAGCTTTTCCCACACTCAGAGCACGTGTAGGGCGTCTCCCCTGTGTGGATTCTCTGGTGTGTGATAAGGTGTGAGCGCTGACTGAAGCTTTTCCCGCACTCAGAGCACGTGTAGGGCGTCTCCCCTGTGTGGATTCTCTGGTGTGTGACAAGGCTTGAGCACCAACTGAAGCTTTTCCCACACTCAGAGCACGTGTAGGGCGTCTCCCCTGTGTGGATTCTCTGGTGTGTGATAAGGTGTGAGCGCTGACTGAAGTTTTTCCCGCACTCAGCGCACGTGTACGGCGTCTCCCCTGTGTGGATTCTCTGATGTGTGATAAGGATTGAGCGCAGACTGAAGCTTTTCCCGCACTCAGCGCACGTGTAGGGCGTCTCTCCTGTGTGGATTCTCTGATGTCTGATAAGGTGTGAGCGCTGACTGAAGCTTTTCCCGCACTCAGCACACGTGTAGGGATGCTCTCCGGTGTGGATTCTCTGATGTGTGATAAGGCTTGAGTGCAGATTGAAGCTTTTCCCGCACTCAGCGCACGTGTAGGGCGTCTCCCCTGTGTGGATTCTCTGATGTCTGATAAGGTGTGAGCGCTGACTGAAGCTTTTCCCGCACTCAACGCACGTGTAGGGCTGCTCTCCTGTGTGGATTCTCTGATGTGTGATAAGGTGTGAGCGCAGATTGAAGCTTTTCCCACACTCAGCGCACATGTAGGGCGTCTCCCCTGTGTGGATTCTCTGATGTCTGATAAGGCTTGAGCGCAGATTGAAGCTTTTCCCGCACTCAGCGCACGTGTAGGGCGTCTCCCCTGTGTGGATTCTCTGATGTCTGATAAGGCTTGAGCGCCGACTGAAGCTTTTCCCGCACTCATGGCATGTGTAGTTTGTCTCTTCCAAGTTGATTCTCTCATGTGTAATAAGGTCTGAGTGGCTACTGAAGTTCTCCTCTGGCCTCTGCTGAGTCTCAGAGGCTTTTACTGTTTCTCGGAGTGCACAACTCCTGGAAACATTCCCTTTGGGTCTTCCTGATAACGTCCCATGTGGTGCTCCTTGTTCAGCATCTTCCTGCTGGGGTTTCTGCTCCTCATTCTCACGCACCATCCCATCGCCGGATTGGAGACAGAGAGAATCCAGACATAGATCACTCCCTGTGCCTGAGAGAAAGGAAATCTCAGAGACAGGAATTTTAAAAGGGATGAACAAACCAAAATATGTGCAGGAGAGATCAAAGTTATCAGGAGCTGATTTTCCCCAGAGGAGAGAGGAAGGGATCAGTTTTGGTCTGCATTTCACCAGAACATGCAGGGGAAAGTGGGATCAGGTAGGGATCTGCTGCCAGTTGTTAGTCCGGATAGGTGGGAAGCCATGAGTGACATCTGCCTAATTATTCCACATCTGCAGGGAACAATCCTGAACTTGGAGAGCTCACAAGATCTTTGTAGGGCATCCCGAATGTTTTCTGTATTCACGGACAGTTTTTGACTTGCTTTAACCAAGTCCTCACCTGTGCAGACAGCTCTTGGAAGCACTTCTTTCTCAGAACCCTGGAGGTCCAGGACCCACGGCTCTTCCCCTCGTTCAAGCTGTGAGACCACATCAGGTTTGGAATTTAGAAACCCTAAGCCAGACAAAGAAAACAAGGGAGGTCGGTGGAATTTGTGGGATACTTGTCACAAAGAATATTCCATGGTTTTAAGCTCAGATCATTTTTAAGCAGTAACATCCCAAGACCAGCTTCCTTGGCTTCAAGTGGCAGGAGAGTTATTATTATTATTAATCATACGCATTACCTTAGTGCCTAAGGACCAACTAACAGTGTGTCTCCGTTGTGCTAGGCACAGTACAAATGCAGAATAGTAGATGGCCCGTGCTCTGAAGAATTTACAGTCTAAATAGACAAGACAGAAACAGCATGGGGGAAGGGGTAGAACCCTCTGTTAGAATGGCGATATTCAGGCCTGCCTGCAAAGCCTTCCCCACACACTTAGGTGTATTTTTATCACTTAGCTAGTTACAGGAGTATGAAAACAAAGAATCAAAATCACAGTGTGCCTGTGTCTGGGCCTTCTCTCACTAGGACAGCCTGAGGCCTTGTTCTTAGGCTAAGGCCTTTGGCTAAGCAGCAGGGGCAGCCATAAGCTGGGAAGCGAAGGGTCACATCCTCACATCCCAAACCAGTCACACTGAAATAAGGTGCTATTGGGCTGTTAGGAAGACAATCCTGTCTGGATCTTAAGATGGTTAAAGAAACCTTAATTTGATAGCATTCTGTCTGGCAAGAAATCACTTATATCTATGGTTGTGGTTGTGAAACCCTCATTTCTGTATTGCTTTATCTTTATGGCCACCACTTTTACATTGTTAATCAGTCTGGTTCTCTAATTGTTTCTCTCTCCTGTATAATTAATGTTGCCAGGTGTAAGTTAATTAGGGTAGTGGTTTATAATTGGTTAGAGCAGGAGTAGGCAACCTATGGCGGCACACGAGCTGATTTTCAGTGGCACTCACACTGCCCAGGTCCTGGCCACCGGTCCAGAAGGCTCTGCATTTTTAATTAATTTTAAATGAAGCTTCTTAAACATTTTAAAAACCTTACTGACTTTACATACAATAGTTCAATTATGTATTATAGACTTATAGAAAGAGACTTTCTAAAAACGTTAAAATGTATTATTGGCACATGAAATCTTAAATTAGAGTGAATAAATGAAGACTCCACACCAATTCTGAAAGGTGGCCGACGCCTGGGTTAGAGAATTATGTCACAATATGTTAGAATTGGTTAGTTAAATTTCAGCACAATTATTGGTTAAGGTATAGCTGAGAATATTACTCTATAAATGGGGTCAAACTGGAGGGGGGAAGGAAATTGGAATAATAGAATATCAGGGTTGGAAGGGACCTCAGGAGGTCATCTAGTCCCACCCCTGCTCAAAGCAGGACCAATCCCCAACTAAATCATCCCAGCCAAGGCTTTGTCAAGCCTGACCTTAAAAACCTCTGAGGAAGGAGATTCCACCACCTCCCTAGGGAACCCATCCCAGGGCTTCACCACCCTCCTCCTAGTGAAATAGTGTTTCCTAATATCCAACCTAAACCTCCCCCATTGCAACTTGAAATCATTACTCTTTATTCTGTCATCTGCTACCACTGAGAACAGTCTAGGCCTGGTCTACACTGGGGGGGGAGTTCGATCTAAGGTACGCAACTTCAGCTACGCGAATAGCGTAGCTGAAGTCGAATACCTTAGTTCGAATTACTTACCCGTCCTCACGCCGCGGGATCGATGTCCGCGGCTCCCCCGTCGACTCCGTCACCGCCGTTCACGGTGGTGGAGTTCCGGAGTCGACAGGAGCACGTTCGGAGTTCAATATATCACGTCTAGATGAGACGCGATATATCGAACTCCGAGAAATCGATTGCTACCCGCCGATCCGGCGGGTAGTGAAGACGTACCTCTAGATCCATCCTCTTTGGAACCCCCTTTCAGATAGTTGAAAGCAGCTATCAAATCCCCCCTCATTCTTCTCTTCTGCAGACTAAACAATCCCAGTTCCCTCAGCCTCTCCTCAGAAGTCATGTGTTCCAGTCCCCTAACCATTTTTGTTGCCCCCCGCTGGATGCTTTCCAATTTTTCCACATCCTTCTTATAGTGTTGGGCCCAAAACTGGACACAGTGCTCCAGATGAGGCCCCATGAATGTTGGTTAGGGGGCGAACGGGAACAGGGACACAGGCAAGGCTCTGCAGCATCAGAGCTGGGAAGGGAACACTGGGGAACAGACGGTATCGGCGTATAGAGATAAGCCCGACTGGTGTGAAGGGCTTCAGAATATGTAATCTTATAGGTGTAAAAAGACTATACCAGCCTGTGACATCATCAACGAAGTGCCCATTTGTGCCTGGGTAGGGGCCCTGCTCTGGGAGGGAGGATGCAGCAAGGACTCAGGATCGGTGGCCGGGGTCGCTGTGCATAGGAGTTGGGGAGGTTATGTGAGGAGGGGGGTAATGAGTGGGAGAGGGAGGTCAAGTGTTAAAATAAATATTTGGGGAAAAAATGTATAATAAAGTGAAACTGAACAGAAATAAAACTGGAGTGGAGGCTCTAAAGCAACAAGGCTTGGGTAGGGATTTGGGGTTAAAGGTCTGGGATCCCCCACAGCTCCAGATCCCCAAACCTCTCCTCCCTCCCACTGACCCACCCACCCCACTTCCTGGGTGCCCTTCCCCCACACTCCCCTCCCCTTCTTCCCATTACTCTCAGCCAGCACCACCTCCCGGCACCTTGAGAACTTCTTGTATTTTCTCCTCGTCTCTCACAACCTCCTACCTCCCTGCTGCTTCTTAGCTCTAACCCTGCACACACCCGCCCCATGTCCTGGCATATCTACTATCCCCCATCTCCGTCCCTCCCATGGCTCGCTTATCCCTTCACCCATGGGATCCTGAACGGCAACATTACACGCTCTCCTAAAAGAGCTCATCTGACTGTCACACAAGCCATGCATGAGTCACACACCTATTTACTCAATTTAGAATTCTACAGGCAGCATATTTTCCTCTTAAAATGAGGAAAAGGCATGAAAGCTACAGTGATTAATGTAGTTATGAATGTATTCAATAAGGATACATTCAATGCAATTTTAAAATGACTGACAGCACCAAAAAGGCACATGTCCAAAAATGATACTAGTGGGTGGGAGATAAGGCAAAAAAAGTGGGGGCAAGGAAACTTGTCAAAACTTGTATGACGAACAAATGTATACAGTTATTACTGCTCAGGTTCTTCAGAGACCCCACAGCTTCTAATAACCCAGGGGACAGGACTCCTTACCCAGCGAGGTCACCGTCTCATAGTTTTCCTGCATGACATCCCTGTAGAGGGCTCTCTGAACAGGGTCCAGCAGTGCCCATTCCCCCTTGGTGAAATACACAGCCACCTCCTCGAAGGTCACCGGTCCCTGAAAGAGCAAGAGTCCAACACTCAGTACCTGCTGCCCCACTCACAACCCCACTATTCACGGAACAGCGGCACCAGGTAAATGGAAGCCCCGGGAGGCACATGTTAACAGAGTCCCACCCCACCTTGCCTAGAACAGACAGGCGGCATCAGAGGGTAGAAAGAGAGAACCTTTGTGTCTCCCAGCTGACAGACAGAGGCAGGGTCTTCACGTTTATCACATACCTACTAGCCAGAGCTTGATATAGGAGATGGGGCTGGCTCTGGACCCTACTAATGGCTCCCTGGTAGGAAACACTCTCCAAATAAAATATAAGAAAGAAAAGGGAAGTCAGTAGTAAAGAATATTAGTTAGAACAGGGGTAGGCAACCTATGGCACGGGTGCTGAAGGCAGCACGCAAGCTGATTTTAAGTGGCACTCACAATGCCCGGGTCCTGGCCACCAGTCCGGGGGGCTCTGCATTTTAATTTAATTTTAAATGAAGTTTCTTAAACATTTTAAAAGCCTTATTTACTTTACATATAACAATAGTTTAGTTATATATTATAGACAGAGAAAGATCTTCTAAAAATGTTAAAATGTATTACTGGCACTCAAAACCTTAAATTAGAGTGAATAAATGAAGACTTCTGAAAGGTTGCTCACCCCTGAGTTCGAAGGTCAGAATTGTAGAAAATTGGTAAGGGAAGTGTGACGTTACTGATATAAATTGGGACCATATAGAACATGGGTTGCAACCAAGGTCCTGTAGTGGCACCAAATCTGATGTAAAGGGGGTCGATATGAGGTGTCTAAGACCAGGTTATGGGTTGCTGGTTATGATTATGCTGTCTGTATGTATGTATCATTTTGTAGTTGAAGTTATGAATATTAGCTCCATACTGTCTGTATTTCAAGCTGGTGCTGTGCTTCTGGGAGACATCGCAGACAAGTTGGTGTTAGCTCTGCCTAGCCTGCTTGATGGCCCATTAAGGACCATCAGCTACACAACTGACCCATGGAGAGAAGGCAGACACCCCTTGTGACTCAGCAAAGTATGCAGGGACTGGCCCATGTGACCCCAGACTCCATTTTGCTGTAATTTTCCACAGTAAGGACAAAGAGGTTCTTACACCTGGAAAAGCCTATATAAGGCTAATGCCTCATCTCCATCTTTTCTTCAATCCTGCTTCTACCTCTGGAGGGACTTTGCTACATGCTGAAGCTCTACACAAGGGACTGATGACCCATCCCAGTGGGGGATGTTCTCCAGAGACTTGATTTGAACCTGCAGTTTATGCCACCACTGCTACAAGCCTGAACTAAGAACTTTGCCATTACTGTATGTAATTGATTCCATTTAACCAATGCTACCTCTCATCTCTACCTTTTTCCTTTTATGAATATACCTTTAGATTTTAAAGGATTGGCAACAGCGTGATTTGTGGGTAAGATCTGATGCGTATATTGACCTGGGTCTGGGGCTTGATTCTTTGGAATCGAGAGAACCTTTTCTTTTATTGGGGTGTTGGTTTTCATAACCATTCCTCCCCGGGACGGGTGGCACTGGTGGTGATACTGGGAGACTGGAGTGTCTAAGGAAATTGCTCGTGTGACTTGTGGTTAGCCAGTGGGGTGAAACCGAAGTCCTTTTGTCTGGCTGGTTTGGTTTGCCTTAGAGGTGGAAAAACCCCAGCCTAGGGCTGTGACTGCCCTGTTTGAGCAAGTGGTCCTGAATTGGCACTCTCAGTTGGGTCCGCCAGAACCGCCTCGTCAAGGAAGCTATCAGAAATCAATGACCAATCAATGAAAATAAGAAGGAAGTTTTGAAAAGTATATTAATCCTAACAATGGTAGTGATAAATTACTAGACGGAAATGGCAGAATTATCAAAAATAATGCAGAAGAGGTAAAAGTGTTCAATAAGTGTTCTCTCCTGGATTTGGAGAAAAACAGATGCTGTACTTGTATCATAAGATGTTGACGACGACACTCCTTCCATTCCAACAAGAACTCACAAGGACATTAAACAGCAGCTATTACAGTTAGACATGTTTAAATAAGCAGGTCCAGATAACTTGTATCCAAGAGTTTTGAAAGACCTGGTGGAGGAGCGTGGTGGACTATTAATGTTGATTGTAATTAGGACTTGGAACACAGGGAAAATTCCAGAAGACTGGAATTAAGCTAATGCTGTGCCAATACTAAAAAGTGTAAAAGAGATGACCCAGCTAATTACAAGAGTGTCAGTCTGATATCAATACTGAGCAAAATAATGGAGCAGTCGATACTGGATTTCGTTAATAAAGAATTAAAGGAAGGTAATATAATTAGTACCTGTTAACAAAGGTTTAGAGAAAATAAGGATATCCTTATTAGATGAGATCAAAAGTTTGGTTGCAGTTAATATTATTGATGTAATATATCTAGACTTCTGTAAGGCATATGACTTGATTCAGCACAATATTTTGACTAAAAAACTAGAATGATACAAAATAAACACGGCATACATTAAATAGATTAAAAACTGGGATTATAAATGGGGAACCATGGTCAAGTGGATTTATTTCTAGCGGGTTCCCACAAGGATTGCTTTTTGCCCGTGTGCTATTTAACATTCTTATCAATGACCTAGAACAGAATATAAAATCATCACGGATGAAGTTTGCAGTACCACAAAGATTGCGGGTGGTGGTAACTAATGAAGTGGCAGTAGATTCAGGCTCCAGCACTGGGAGTCAGAGAAGTTTTCCCAGCCCTGGCTGGAGGGTTATTTCCTGTTCCACAAAGAGGAGAAGTTCCATTCCCAAATCCCTTGAAATTAGGCCCTATCTGACACTACACCCCATATTCATCATAGTGGTATGGTTATAATATGATTAGGACATAATTATGATGCATTTTGTGCAAGATGCGTCATGTGCTGAATATGATTATCCTATTTGTGTGCATGGATTATGTTTGTATTTGAAGTTATGGATATTGACTCTGTATCTGTATTTCAAAGGTGCTTACTCTGGGTAACACCCACAACGAGCCTTTCAGGTACAACAATGAAGAAGCCAGACAGAGCTGATGGCTTATCAACAAAGAGAATGGATCGTGAAAGAGCTTAGCCTTCCTGTGAATGTTTCAGGCAGCCTATGAGTCATGGCTACTATGACTCAGCAGGACATGCTAGGACATGTGACTAGACCACATGACAACAAACTCCATTTTGGTACCTGTATTTTTCCACAAACTGGACTGGGAACTGAGTTTGGAACAAATGGTTCCTGCCATATGGAAAAGCTACATAAGGTGGGGTGTGACATCATCTCTTGGCCTCATTCCCCACACAAGAGAACTCCTGGAAACACTTGAGGAACAAAGACTGAACTGGGGGAACTGCTGGTCCCAGGGTAAAGGGATTTCTAGCTTGTGTATGGAAACTTGGGGGACTGCTTGTACCATCAGTCAGGGTGAGAAATTGCTAATTCAAATTCTATCCATCTAGTATGTTAAGCTTAGTTTGAGTTTTTGGTTATCTGCTAAGTAATCTGCTTTGATCTGTTTGCTATCACTTAGAATTGTTGGGATACGTTAGGGTTCAGTAAAACAGCTGGGAAGCTGCTAATGTGCTGACATGCATTGGGGACAGAGACATAAGCAGGCAGGAATTCTTTGCTTAACAAATAAGTTGCCATATTTTTCCTTTCTCTGTTGCTTGTAAGAATTGACATTGATGCAGCTGCATGAGAAGTGTAGTTGCTGGAATGAATGTCCTTTGTGTGAAAGAAAGTAAAAGAAATGTTATCTCCCCCTTCCCCTTCCTTTCCCAGCTACATAAACAAGCCCTGGCTTATGGCCCCTTCCTCCCTCCCCGAGAACTGCTCATTGATCCTTCCTCCATACCCCGAGAACTGCTGTTTAGGGAAATTTGTAGCAACACGTTATTGCAAAGAACGGTATTTTCAAGGTAAAAATGCCTCTATGATATGTGTAATACTGTGATAGTGGATAGGGGTGGGTATACTAATTGTATGAGTGTTTACTACTTAATGAGGGGTTTTGGCGTGTTGTAACGGATGTAGGTGTTTACATACAAACTTAGATAAAAGGCGTGTGATGTAACTTATCCAGTGCTTACTCGATAGTTGGGTCAAGGGGAACAAGTAACACAATAAAGAAGCCTGTATTCATATTCAACAAAAAAGGAGCCTCTGGATCAACCGGCTCCTTTTTTGTTCTAACAATAATTACTTAAAATCTACCTTTCTGCCATTAATAAACTTGTTTTATGCTTTATCTTAATCAGTGCATTTTGAATGAAGAGTTTGGGGAAAAGCTGAGCTTGGTTAGCACAGGCTTGTTGTGCACATCTTTCCCATATCGAGGGGAAGGCGAACTATATTAATGAGCTTACATTATACAGATCCCTGTGCACTATAAGATGGTATAATTTACTACAGCAGGTGTGCAAGGTTGGGGAGCTGGGAAATTGGCTGTTGTCGTCTATCTGTCCTTGAGCGGCTTAGGTAAAGCACTCAGGTAGCTTAGTTGGATGCATGGCGCCACCTGCTGTCGTGTTGGGTGATAACAGGCTCTGGAGAGGCTGGCTGAATCTCCAGCAAAGCAGTGTGAGAAGGGCCAGCCCCGCTTGAGGGTTAGAGGGCGCAGTGGTTCCCAGAACCATCCCAGACTGCACCCCGGGGTGACAACCCATCACACCCTAAATTACATAAGTGTCAGCAGGTTTGTCACATCCTGTCCCCTCCCTTTCTCCACCCGAGATATTTCCTGCCTCCCACCACCTCCAGCCGCTCCTACCCTCCTATGCATTTACTGCTCCTCTCCCTCCAAGCAGAACCCACCACCAGCTCCCTGGTAATCCCTTACCTGAACCAGCTCCATTGCAGCCATTTCCTTCCCTTTGGGAGGATGAAATGATCTGGAGCAAAACGTGGACGTTAACCTGCAGCCTGCCAGGACGAGAAGGACAATGTGAGAGAATGCAGAGGGGGCTTTTGTCCATTCCACATGCTGATTCCCCCCTGATTTTTCCCTGTTAATGGACACTCTAGGTTCTGCCACACTGTGAAGCACAGAGTGACCTTATTCCAGTACAGGCCTAGCCCCCTCCCACCATGGTGTAACGCTCTGAGACACGGTGAAACCCTCCCAGTAACATCCTCTGTTATACTTACCAAGTTTGCAGACAATACCAAGCTGGGAGGGGTTGCAAGTGCTTTAGAGGATAGACCAGGGAGGGAGAGCTCAGTGGTTTCAGCATCGGCCTGCTAAACCCAAGGCTGTGAGTTCAATCCTTGAGGGGGCCATTTAGGGATTTGGGGAAAAAATCTGTCTGGGGATTTGTCCTGCTTTGAGCAGGGGATTGGACTAGATACCTCCTATGGTCCCTTCCAACCCTGATATTCTATGATTAAAATTCAAAATGATCTGGAGAAAAGGCCTGAAGTAAATAGGATGAAATTCAATTAGGACAAATGCAAAATGCTTCATTTAGGAAGGAACAATCAGGTGCACATGTACAAAATGGGAAATTCCTGCCCAGGAAAGAGCACTGCGGAAAGGGAGCTGGGGGCCATAGCGGATCACACGCTAAGTATAAGTCAACAGTGCAAAACGCAAACATCATTCTGGGATGTATTTGAGGAGTACTGTAAGCAAGACACAAGAAGTAATTCTTCCACTCCACTCTGTGCGGATTAGGCCACAACTGGAGTACTGTGTCCATTTGTGGGTGCCACATATGAGGAAAGATGTGGACAAATTGGAGAAAGTTCAGAGAAGAGCAACAAAAATGATTAAAGGTCTAGAAAACATGACCTATGAGGGAAGATTGAAAAAATTGGGTTTGTTTAGCCTGGAGTAGAGAGGTCATGATAATAGTTTTCAAGTACATAAAAGGTTGTTACAGGGATGTGGAAGAAAAAATTGTTCTTAACCTCTGAGGATAGGAGAAGAAGCAACGGACTTAAATTACAGCAAGGGCAATTTAGGATGGAGATTAGGAAAAAACTTCCTAACTGTCAGAGTGGTTACACTCCACAACAAATAGCGTAGGGAAGTTGTGGAATCTCCATCATTGGGGATTTTAAGAACAGGCTGGACAAACACCTCAGGGATGGTCTACATAATACTTAGTCCTGCCTTGAGTGCAGGGACTGGCCTACATGACCTCCCAAAGTCCCTTCCAGTTCTATGATTCTATGAAAAAAGGCCAGAGACGAGCAGAATCAAAGGAGTCGCTCTGGGGATTCTCCCTGTCACTGTCCCCAAGGCAGCTCTCTCAGGTTTACAAAGCTGTTTGATGCTCCAGCCTTTATCCAGTCTCTTCTGGCAGTGCCCCCTTCATGGGCTGGGCCTAGTTTTAGCTTTTGGGAAGCGTGACCCCGGGGGCGCTGAGACTGGGCCTTCTTGCCTCAGCACATCTTGTTCCTTTCTGTGGCTCTCCAGCGAGTCCCACAGCCTCATACAGACTGTGAACATAAGAAGGGCCCACTGCCTCAGACCAATGGTCCGTCTAGCTCAGTGGCTAATGCCAGGTGCATCAGAGGGAAAGAATAGAACAGGTAACCATCAACTGGCCATCCTGTCACCCATTCCCAGCTTCTGGAAACAGAGGCTAGAGACACCATCCCTGCCCAGCCTGCCTGTGACACTGGCAGATGAGGTGTTAGCTCTTACACAAGCCTTTGTGTCTTAACTGAACATGGACAAACGCACAGTGGAATCAGTCTGACTCACCTGTGTTAGTATTGATAAAACAGGTATTAGGATTATAAGAACATCTTTAGACTTCATTAAATGCTTGTGAGTTGCTGCCTGGGTTAATATCTGACTAGTTGCATTGTGAGCCTCTGTGGCTCTGTAAATCACCAGACAGGAGAGAGACTTTACCTAGGTGAAGTGCTGATTGGCAACCGAATGCATTACACCCTGCCTGGCAGGAAAGGTCCATCAACACCAGAGACACTATTATGGGACGTTAAAGAAGACACAAGACTGTTGTTGTGCTCTTGACTTTCCATTAGCTGAGTTTCCAGCTCAGAGCACATGGCAGGAAGGGGATGAAAAACCCCATACAGAAGGAACTGATGATCTGTATGCTGCTTGGACTCTGGGGGGCAAAGTTTTTACGCATCAGCAAGAGATCCCCAGCTGCCTAGCCGGGGTTAGTCCTAAAGAATATGCAGAGCTTGCTTATTATAGAAGCTTCTATTACCATTTGAAATTTCAGACTGTAACTCATCTGCATCTATAGGATGCTTTAACTTTGTAAACAACTCTCATTTCCTTTTAAATAAATATTAATACAGGTTATGACAGGACTGGCTACAAGTGTTGTCTTTGTTGGAAGATCTAAGTCATTTGACCTAAGGAAGTGACTGGTCCTTTGGGACTGGCAGTAACCTGAACATTGCTGTGATTCATAGAATCTCAGGGTTGGAAGGGACCTCAGGAGGTATCTAGTCCAACCCCCTGCTCAAAGCAGGACCAAACCCAACTAAATCATCCCAGCCAGGGCTTAGTCAAGCCTGACCTTAAAAACCTCTAAGGAAGGAGATTCCACCACCTCCCTAGGTAACCCATTCCAGTTCTTCACCACCCTACTAGTTTTTCCTAATGTCCAACCTAAACCTCCCCCTCTGCAACTCGAGACCATTACTCCTTGTTCTGTCATCTTCTACCACTGAGAACAGTCTAGATCCATCCTCTTTGGAACCCCCTTTCAGGTAGTTGAAAGCAGCTATCAAATCCCCCCTCATTCTTCTCTTCTGCAGGCTAAACAATCCCAGTTCCCTCAGCCTCTCCTCATAAGTCATGTGCTCCAGCCCCCTAATCATTTTTGTTACCCTCCGCTGGACTCTCTCCAATTTATCCACATCCTTCTTGTAGGGTGGGGCCCAAACCTGGACATAGTACTCCAAATGAGGCCTCACCAGTGCTGAGTAGAGGGGAATGATCACATCCCTCGATCTGCTGGAAATGCCCCTACTTATACAACCCAAAATGCCATTAGCCTTCTTGGCAACAAGGGCACACTGTTGACTCATATTCAGCTTTTCGTCCACCGTAACCCCTAGGTCCTTTTCTGCAGAACTGCTGCCCAGCCATTCGGTCCCTAGTCTGTAGCAGTGCATGGGATTCTTCCGTCCTAAGCAGGGCCGGCTCTACAGTTTTTGCCGCCCCAAGCAGACTGCTGAATTGCCGCCCTGGGCTGGGGGGGGGGGGCAGTCCGTGTGCCCTTAGGGTGGCAGGCGCGTTTAAAGGGCTCTGGGCTCCCCGCCGCGGCGGGGAACCCAGAGCCTTTTAAATCCCAGCCGTGGCCGGGAATCAGAGGGCTCCGGGCTGCCCGGGAGCCCAGAGCCTTTTAAATCCCAGCCGCCGCTGGGAATCAGAGGGCTCCGGGCTGCCCGCCGCAGCGGGGAGCCCAGAGCCTTTTAAATCCCAGCCGCGGCTGGGAATCAGAGGGCTCCGGGCTGCCCGCCGCGGCGGGAAGCCCAGAGCCTTTTAAATCCAAGCCGCGGCTGGGAATCAGAGGGCAGCGGGCAGCGCAGAGCCTTTTAAATCCCAGGCGGCCGGGAATCAGAGGGCTCTGATTCCCAGCGGCGGCTGGGATTTAAAAGGCTCTGCGCGGCCCGCCGCGGCAGGCAGCCCGGAGCCCTCTGATTCCCGGCCACGGCTGGCGGCAGGGCGGCTCTAGGATTTGCTGGGGGGGGGGGCGGCGCTTTGGCGGTTGCGGGTCGGCGGCTCCGGTGGACCTCCCGCAGGCATGCCTGCGGGAGGTCCACCGGGGCCATCTGCCGCCCTCCCCCACGATGCCGCCCCAAGCGCGCGCTTGGCGCGCTGGTGCCTGGAGCCGGCCCTGGTCCTAAGTGCAGGACTCTGCACTTGTCCTTATTGAACCTCATCATATTTCTTTTGGCCCAATCCTCTAATTTGTCTAGGTCCCTCTGTATCCTATCCCTACCCTCCAGCGTATCAACCACTCCTCCCAGTTTAGTGTCATCTGCAAACTTGCTAAGGGTGCAGTCCACACCATCCTCCAGATCGTTACTGAAAATATTGAACAAAACCGGCCCCAGCACCGACCCTTGCGGCACTCCACTTGATACCGTCTGCCAACAAGACATGGAACCATTGATCACTACCCGTTGAGCCCGACCATCTAGCCAGTTTTCTATCCACCTTACTGTCCAGTCATCCAGCCCAGACTTCTTTAACTTGCTGGCAAGAATACTGTGGGAGACTGTATCAAAAGCTTTGCTAAAGTCCAGAAATAGCACATCCACTGCTTTCCCCTCATCCACAGAGCCGGTTATCTCATCATAGAAGGCAATTAGGTTAGTCAGGCATGACTTGCCCTTGGTGAATCCATGCTGACTGTTCCTGATCACTTTCCCCTCCTTTAAGTGGTTCAGAATTGATTCCTTGAGGACCTGTTCCATGATTTTTCCAGGGACTGAGGTGAGACTGACTGGCCTGTAGTTCCCCGGATCTTCCTTCTTCCCTTTTTAAAGATGGGCACTACATTAGCTTTTTCCAGTCATCCGGGACCTCCCAATCGCCATGATTTTCAAAGATAATGGCCAATGGCTCTGCAATCTCATCGGCCAACTCCTTTAGCACCCTCGGAGTGGACCATCCTGTCCCATGGACTTGTGCTCGTCCAGCTTTTCTAAATAGTCCCGAACTACTTCTTTCTCCACAAAGAAAAAAGGCAGTCAGCTGCGAACCAGCTGAGCAGCAAACAGCAAAGAGGCAAACAGAAGGAGTTTGCCTGGGAGCTGACTGAGCAGAGAGGTACGCTAAGTGCTGCATTAGGGGGACTGCGCTGGTGAGTATCTGAGTGTCTGTTGAGGGGACAGTTTGGCAGTTTGACCGTGTGCTTGATTGTTTGTTTGAACTGTGTGATTTGGGAGTGCTTTGTTCCAGCTGGGCCTGACTGTTATAAAAAGGCACTCAGCTGCGAACCAGGGGGTAAGGCAGTGGGGTAAGGCAGGGGTTCTCAACCAGGGGACTGGGGCCCCCTGGGGGGCCGTGAGCAGCTTTCAGGGGGCTGCCTAGCAAGGCCGGTCTCAGACTCGCTGAGGCCCAGGGCAGAAAGCTGAACTCCCAGCGCATGGGGCTGAAGTCAGGGCCCTGAGCCCCACCACCCGGGGCTGAAGCCAAAGCCTAGGCCAGGGGTCTCAAACTCAAACGAGCACGAGGGCCACATGAGGACTAGTGCATTGAACCGAGGGCCGCATCACTGACACCCACCTTTGCTGCCTCCGGCCCTGCCCCCACTCCACCCCTTCCCTGCCCCAATCCAACCCCTACCCCAAAGTCCCCACCCCAACGCTGCCCCAGGGGGTGCAGAAATGGTGCAGGGTGCGGCGGGGGCTCAGGGCCGGGGGGTGGGGTGGGGGATGTGGCAGGGGCTCAGGGAAGGAACTGGGGTGCAGGAGGGTGTGGGATGCGGCAGGAGGCTCAGGGCAGGGAGCTGGGGTGCAGGAGGGGTGTGGGATGCGGCAGGGTGCTCAGGGAAGGGAGCTGGGGTGCAGGAGGGGTGTGGGATGCGGCAGGGTGCTCAGGGAAGGGAGCTGGGGTGCGGGATGTGGCAGGAGGCTCAGGGCAGGGAGCTGGGGTGCAGGAGGGGTGTGGGATGAGGCAGGGGGCTCAGGGAAGGGAGCTGGGGTGTGGGACGCGGCTGGGGGCTCAGGGACGGGAGCTGGGGTGCTGGAGGGGTGTGGGATGGGGCCGGGGGCTCAGGGCAGGGAGCTGGGGTGCAGGAGGGGTGTGGGATGTGGCAGGGGGCTCAGGGCAGGGAGCTGGGGTGCAGGAGTGGTGTGGGATGTGGCAGCGCGCTCAGGGCAGGGAGCTGGGGTGCAGAGGGGGTATGGGATGCGGCAGGGGGCTCAGGTAAGGAGGTTGGGGTGCAGGAGGGTGTGGGATGCGGCAGGGTGCTCTGGGCTGGGTGCTGGGGTGCTGGTGGGGTGTGGGATGCGGCAGAGGGCTCAGGGCTGGGGTGCAGGAGGGGTGTGGGATGTGGCAGGGGTTTCAGGGAAGGGAGTTGGGGTGCAGAGGGGGTGTGGGATGTGGAAGGGGGCTCAGGGCAGGGGGGTGGGTTGTGGGATGTGGCAGGGGGCTCGGGGAAGGGAACTGGGGTGCAGGAGGGGTGGGGGATGCGGCAGGAGGCTCGGGGAAGGGAGCTGGGGTGCAGGAGGGGTGTGGGATGCGGCAGGGTGCTCAGGGAAGGGAGCTGGGGTGCAGGAGGGGTGTGGGATGAGGCAGGGGGCTCAAGGAAGGGAGCTGGGGTGTGGGATGCGGCAGGGGGCTCAGGAAGGAGCTGGGGTGCTGGAGGGTGTGGGTTGTGGCAGGGGGCTCAGGGCAGGGATTTGGGGTGCAGGAGGGCTGTGGGATGTGGCAGGGGGCTCAGGGCAGGGGATGGGGTGCAGGAGGGCTGTGGGATGTGGCAGGGGGCTCAGGGCAGGGAGTTGGGGTGCAGGAGGGCTGTGGGATGTGGCAGCGCGCTCAGGGCAGGGAGCTGGGGTGCAGAGGGGTATGGGATGCGGCAGGGGCTCAGGTAAGGAGGTTGGGGTGCAGGAGGGTGTGGGATGCGGCAGGAGCTCAGGGCAGGAGCTGGGGTGCAGGAGGGGTGTGGGATGCGGCAGAGGGCTCAGGGCTGGGGGTTGGGGTGCAGGAGGGGTGTGGGATGTGGCAGGGGGTTCAGGGAAGGGAGTTGGGGTGCAGAGGGGGTGTGGGATGTGGCAGGGGGCTCAGGGCAGGGGGTTGGGGTGTGGGATGCGGCGGGGGCTCAGGGCAAGGAGTGGGGGAGTGGGATGTGGCAGCGGGCTCAGGGCAGGGAACTGGGGTGCAGGAGGGGTGTGGGATGAGGCAGGAAGCTCAGGGAAGGGAGCTGGGGTGCAGGAGGGGTGTGGGATGAGGCAGGAAGCTCAGGGAAGGGAGCTGGGGTGCAGGAGAGGTGTGGGATGCGGCAGGAGGCTCAGGGCAGGGAGCTGGGGTGCAGGAGGGGTGTGGGATGCGGCAGGGGGCTCAGGGAAGGGAGCTGGGGTGCAGGAGGGGTGTGGGATGTGGCAGGAGGCTCAGGGCAGGGGGTTGGGGTGCAGGAGGGGTGTGGGATGCGGCAGGGGGCTCAGGGCAGGGGCTTGGGGTGCAGGAGGGGTGTGGGATGAGGCAGGGGGCTCAGAGCAGGGAGCTGGGGTGCAGGAGGGGTGTGGGATGCGGCAGGAGGCTCAGGGCAGGGAGCTGGGGTGCAGGAGGGGTGTGGGATGTGGCAGGAGGCTCAGGGCAGGGGGTTGGGGTGCAGGCTCCAGCCCGGCGCCGGTTACCTAGAGCGGCTCCGGGGTGGCAGCAGTGGGCACCGGGGCCAAGGGAAGCTCCCTGCCTGCCTGCCCTGGCCCCGCGCTGCTCCATGTCCCTGCAGCCTCAGGGGCGGGGGGTCAGGGCTCCGGGCGTGCGCTCTCTTGCCGCTCCTCTACCTACCTCCCGCGATGCTCCCATTGGCCGCGGTTCCCTGTTCCCGGCCAATGGGAGCTGTGGGGGGCGGTGCCTGGAAGGAGGCAATGCAGGAGCCCTCTGCCTTTCCCCCTCCCCCGGCCAGGAGGGGCGAGCTGTCAGCTGCTCCAGACAGCGGCACGGGGCTCGCAGCGCCACGGGGGCCATCCCGCGGGGAGGCAGAGGGGAGCTTGGCAGCCACACCCAAGAGCCCCGCAGGCCGCATGCAGCCCGGGTGTTTGAGACCCCTGGCCTGAGCGATGGAGCTTTGTGGGGGGCCCTGTGGCATCCCCCCTAACGCCAGCTCTGGTTACTGTGGCCCACGTGGGCCGTGGAGTTTTTATAGCATGTTGGGGGCAGGGGGGATGTCAGAAAGAAAAAGGTTGAGAACGCCCAGTGCCAGGGACCATCTGTCACAAAGGTGAGCTCACCTGTGTGGTGAGATCTATGGGATCACCCAAGGGGACTGGCTGTGATCCCATGTTAATGCTGTTACAGAGCCTGAAGCGTTTACACTGGATACTTGGTTGGTGAAATCTCCATACAGACCTCACACCCTGTCTGGGGTTTGTTCCCTGCTTCTCACCAGTCTGCCTGAGGCCGGTGCTCGTGCTCTCCAGTCACTGGGGACAGCGCTACAGAGACTAACGGGCACAACGCCACCAGCAGCAATTGGCATCAATGCAGAGCAGGCTTCACAGGGACACAGTGTGGGCCAAAGGGTCTGTGGTCTCCACCAAGCCCCCGTTCTCCTCCAGGGCACATCAGCATCCCGGCAACCTTCTAGGAGGGTCCAGGCTGCCACCCATCTCCAGCACAGCAGCGCCCGCGCCCCACGATCTGCCTTGTCTCCTCAGACAGAGGTGAGTGACGGAGGGTACACAAGGGGTCCGGTTCGGGGAGGGATAACAAAACACACCCTCTGGGGTCACCCCTCAGGAAGTGACGGTGACAGGCCCTGTGGTGGCAGTAAAGGGGGAGGGGAGGGCATGGGAGCAGCACCCTCAAAGGCAATGCTGGAGACCCAGTGAACTCTGAAGGGCACCGAGAGTCTCCCAGGGCCCCATATCCTGTTGGGATCTGTCCAAAGTCCCCCCCACTTCTTTTCTTTCATTCCTTTATTTACCCTCGTTTGCTGACAGTCGACTCTTGTGCTGTTTCACCTGGTGCCCCGAGAGAGGAAGAAAGGGCCCCGCGGCCTCAGGCAGGGTTGACAGCTTAGAACAGGGGTCCCCAACGTGGTGCCTGCGGATGCCACAGCGCCCACTAGGGCGTCTAAGTGCGCCCGCATACTGGCCGGTGAACAGAAATTCAGCGGCATTTTGCTGGCAACGCCTCTGGGTGTGTCCCCTGGGTCAGGAGAAGTCAGTGTCCAGCCCTGTGGGGCTGTGCTCCTGGCTCATACCTCCAGCACTCACTGCTGCCCCTCCCTTCCCAGCTGCACTGTTCAGCCAGCTCCAGGCCTCTGTGAGGTCACTGCCCCCCGCTCCCACCACCTCAAACCTTCAAACTGGGACATGGTGCACCAGTGCCAATCAGAGTGCACTAGTGTAACTTCTGTCTACACTAAGGGTTTACACTAGTGCCTAAAACACCAGAGTGGCAGAGACCTTCAGAAACAGCAGTACGGTGGCACTAGAACTGGGCTCTATTTCTAGCTCGGTCACAGACAGCCTGGGTGACCTTGGACACGTCAATGTTTCTCCTCCCAACTTCAGTCTCTTTACCCAGCTGCCACTCACTGGGGTCTCCTCTCTCTCCAGAGCTGCTCACCACTACAATCTGTGTGGGTGTCCCCAGAGCTGAGGCAGGTCAGCTCGGGAATAGTCTTACAAGGGGGCTGGGGAGTCTCTTTCCCTGGAAGTTTTTAAGAACAAGTAGGACAAAGCTCTGTCAGAGATAATCTACATATACTTGGTCCTGCCTCAGCAGAGAGAGCTGGACTTGATGACAACTTGAGGTCCTGTCCAGCACTACATTTCTAGGATGCCATGAAATATATACGTATAAAACACAACATACAGAGTAAAATCCACCACAACATGATGTCAGGAAACTCAGAAAAAAGAAAAGAAAAAAGAAACAACAAAAGCAACAGCATAAAATGACAATACAGAGGAAAAGAAAACACGATGCAAACTAACACACCCTAGGACATTACACAATGAATAAAAAAAAAAAAAAGAGCTCATCTCAAACCAGCACAACACAGGCACCAAACATGCTGAGGCAAAACAATGCACCATAAAACTGCTACACAACATGGTGCGATCACAGTTCCAAATGGCACCATGCAAAACAGCTCAGCGTAGAACAGGACACAGCACAAAAGAGAATTATTTCATTGTAGGCCTGGAAGGGATCTTGAGACGTTGTCTCCTCAAGCCTCCTGTGCTGAGGCAGGACCAAGTATCCCTAGACATTCCCAGACTGGTGTCTCTCTAACCTGGTCTTAAAAACCTCCAATGAAGGAAATTCCACAGCCTCCCTTGGAAGCCAATGCAAGGCAAACACTGACCAAAACAACGCTGCACACACACACGCTGGGCCTGGGGTTAAGGGGAGGCAAGAATTCAAACAATCTGGGTTCAGTTCCCAGTTTTGCCCCAAATTCCCCATGCAAACTTGAGCAAATTACTTCAGCTCTCTGAGCTTCAGTTTCCCCATCTGTAAAATGGAGAGTCGCCTCCCACCATTGGCCTATTTAGCCTTTGAGCTTTTTGTGGCAAGGCCTCTCTGTCCCTGTGGGCATGTCTACACTGCAGTCAGACACCGGCGGCTGGCCCGTGCCCGCTGACTTGGGCTCACACGGCTCAGGCTGTGGGGCTGTTTAATTGTGGTGTCCATGTTCCGGCTGGAGCTGTAGCCCAAGGTCTGGCACCCTCCCACCTCGCAGGGTCCTACAGCCTGGCTCCAGCCTGAGCCCAGACATCTACACTGCAATTAAACAGCCCCTTCGCCTGAGTCACCTGGCATGGGCCAGCTGGGGGGTTTTAACGGCAGGGTAGAGATACCATTGGTGTCTGTTCAGCACCTGTCACAATGGGGACCCTGATCTTGGTCAGTGTCTATGCAAAGCCCTGCAGAACAGGGGCCTGACCTCAGTCAGGGACTCTGCAACTCCCAGCATTGCAGGATCCCGGATTTTGTTCGGGTTCCCTGCAGCATCTGGCAAATTGTGGGGGCAGGATCTCTGTCAGGGTCTGTGCAGTGCCCAGTACAGTGGTGGGGCATGATCTGGGTTGGGGTCAGTGCAGTGCCAGACCCAACAGGGACACAGATCTCAGTCGAGTCTCTGAAATGCCCAGCACAATGGCCACAGCAGTTTGGGTCACAGTCATGCGCTGCCTGGCACAAGGGGGGCCATGATCTCGGTCCAGGTCTCAGTTTTACCTGGCACAACAGTGGGGTCTGATCTCACCTGGGGTCTCTTCAGTGGCTGGCAGAACAGGGCCCAGGTCTCAGTTGGGGTCTCTGCAGCAGCTGTCAGAACAGGAACACGCTCAGTACGATAAGAGCCCTGATCTCAGTCACACACCTGGAGAGAAAAGTGGGAAGATTTTTGAGCATTTGATATCAGTATTTCAGAACTGAGGAGAAAATGGGGCACAAACTAAATATTTGCCAATATAAGGGACAAGCATCATGTGGGAGATTTTATGTCACCATTCAACCACTCAAGAGGAAAGAGGGGAAATTTGAGGAGATTATACAGCGATAGTAAATCAACAACAGAAGGGGATGGATTCTTCTTGCCTCACATTCACATGGCCGGCAGGGATCCCTGGGTGATGTGGCTTTCACAAGGAAGGAGTGGGGCTGGGTGAGGTCACTGGCTATGGGGAGGGGCTGGCAGTGGGATCTGGGAATGTGACTAGTTCAAGGGGTCAGCAACCTTTCAGAAGTGCTGTGCCAAGTCTTCATTTATTCACTCTAATGTAAGGTTTTGCGTGCCAGTAATACATTTTAATGTTTTTAGACTGTCTCTTTCTGTAAGTCTATAATATAGAACTAAATTACTGTTGCATGTAAAGTAAATGAGGATTTTTATATGTTTAAGAATCTTAATTTAACATTAAAATAAAATGCATAGCATCACTCTGTCATGTGGCCAGGACCAGGCAGTGGTCCTGCACAGAAGCGGCTCTAGAAATCACGCTGCCCCAAGCAGCGCGGTGCTGCGCCGCCCTTCCCGGTCCTGCGGCGGGTCCCCTCTTCCCGCGGCTCGGTTGAGCTCCCGCTGCGGCAGGTCGGCGGGCCGGGACAGCGAACCTGCGCGGGGATGACTGCGGCGGTGCCGTGGTCAGCGGCTCGGTTGACCTGCGCAGTCATGCCTGCGGGAGGTCCAGCCGAGCCAGCGGGACAGCGCCCCTCCACAGTCATGCCTGCGGCAGGTCCACTCGTCCCGGGCTCCGGTCGACCTGCCGCAGCCATGGTCCGCCGGCCCAGCCTCCCGCCCTCCCCGGCGGCAGGGGACGCCCCCTACATTTTGCCGCCCTAGGCACCAGCTTGTTTTGCTGGTGCCTAGAGCCGCCCCTGGTCCTGCAGCATCTGGCAAATTGTGGGGGCAGGAACACGAAAATCAGCTCGTGTACCATAGGTTGGCTACCCCTGGACTAGCAGTTGGTGAGGGGGGGCTGCTGGGTTGGGCAGGGTGGGGGAGGGGAAGTAGCTGGGAGGGGAAACCTGGGGCTGGGCCGTCTCCATGGGGGACACTTGCTCCTCCCTCCCCTTCCTGGCCCTTCCCAGGCCCCGTTGCCAGCAGAGAGTGGCCCCCCCAGCCCAGAGGTGTCCCTGTCTCAGGGCCCCCCCAGCCTCTGCCCATTCACCCTCTGCCCAGCTCAGGAATCCCTCGGGGGAACCATTTCCCACCCGCACAAGGACAAATCCCTGCAGGTGGGAATGGGGGAAACCCCCAAACCTGAGACCTGAACTGGCCACTGGCGGAGGGGAGAGAAAATGGGGCACAATCGGGGACAGGGAACTTCTCAGGGGTTGGGAGGGAGGTCACCCTGGGCGCTGCTCGTGGCTCTCTAGGGAGACAGGGGGCAGGCCGGGGGGGAGGGGGATCCCCACGGGAGGGCCGCGGTAAATCCGAGGGGATCTCAGCCCCCCCCTTTCTCTGCCCGCTCCTCGGGGGTAACCTGCCCCCCCCCCCAGCCATGTCCGAGCTGCACCGACATTTCCCGCCCCCAGCCCGGTCTCACCCCCCCAGCCCCACGCAGGGACCCCACGGTTAATGAAGGGCTCTCCCGCCGCGATCTGCGCATGCCCAGAGCTCCAACGGCACCAACCCTTCTCCGGCCCGGGAGAGGCTCCAACGGCCCCGCGCGAGCCAGGCAAAACCGCAGCGCCCAACTCTCCTTTGCAGCTCGGCTCCGTCTCCTCTGCCGACGTCACTTCCGCTTCCGGGAGAGTCAGGAACTACATCTCCCAGCCTTGGCCGGGGCCGCTTCCGCCCTCTCCAGCCCAGGGAAGGAGGGTTTCAGCAGCTGTTACTGCGCATGCTCCGTGCGAGCCGCTGGGCGGAGAACAACGCTGCTGCTGCCGCCTCCGCGTGAGCCGGGCCCGGGCTGAGCCGCTGCTGCTCCCCGGGGGGGGGGGCGGATCTTTCTCCAGCTGGGCCCCGCCCCGGGCTCTGCCGCGGCACCCGGTGACCGAGCCCGCGGGGCGGGGCAGGTCCCGGCTCTGCGCGGTGCCCCCCCCCCATCGCTGCCCCCGGGGCCCAGGCTGCTGCAGCGCTGAGGCCGGTAGGATCCTACCCGCAGCGAGTCTGAGCCGCCCCCCCCCGGCTCTGCTTTGCCCGGTACCGGGGGGGGTGAAGCGGGTCCCCCCGCCCGGTGCCCCCTTCCCCGCACGGGCGGAGCGGTGCAGCCGCGTGGGAGCCCCGGGAACAGGGCAGTGACCCCGGCTCCCAGCCCGGGGCAGGGCGCTAGGGAGGAGGGGAGGGGAGGGGAGGGACGGGAGAGGGTGTGAGGGGTGGGGCAGGTTCCCAGATCTCTGACCCCCCCCCACACACACTCACTGCAGCGTCCCTGCCCAGGGTCACTTCCCTGTGACCGAGGTGAGGAGCAGAGAGAGGAAGAACCAGACCCGGACTCTCCCTGTTCCCCCTGCGGCAGGAGTGCGCTGCCCTGGGGGCAGTGTCAGGGGGACCCCCCCCAAGGGGGCTCCTTTGGGTCTGGTCTGGTCCAGGGTTTGATTCACACCCTGTGGCTGGGAGGGCTTCAAAATGTCTTGGTTGGTTCCTGCTGCTGGGGGAGCACAAGGGGGAAAGGAGGGGCCGGGGGCCAGGTCTGTGCTGCACTGTGGGGACTGAGCATGTTCCCAGCCTGGCAGAATCTACAATCTCTGTCTGCAGGGAAAGGGCCTGGGGGAATCGTGATGTGAAATGAACTGAAGCCTGTTCTGAAACCTCCACAACTGCCCTTCTCGCCCTGCCAGGCTGCAGAATGACACCCACCTCTCGCTCCAGCTCGTCCCAGCCTCCCATGGGACAGGAGAAATGGCTGTAGTGGAGCCACCTCAGGTAGGGGTTATTGGGGGGTTGCTGGTGGTTTCCTGCTGGAGGGGGAGGGGTAGGAAATACTGAAGAGGTGGCAACTTCTGGGGAGTTAGGGCTGGAGGGGTGCAGGGAATACCCTGGGTGAGGATAGGGAGGGGGACAGAGTGTGACAAACCTGCTGGGACTTGTTAACATGGGCCTAGATCCTTAGAACAAACACTTGGGTGTTGGGGGAGAAAATTCTCTAGTTTGTGAAACAGGAAACAGACAAAGCAACTCCCTGGGTGGGGCTGGGAAAACTGACCAGATTTCCAGTGCTGAACCCTCAGCCTGCTAGCAAGGGGCTGGTGTGACGTGGAAAGGGGGCACCCAGCAGGGAGGTGTAGGGAAGATGTCCCAGCCCCTCACATCCAGCTGCTGGCAGTGGGGAGGGTGTTGGGTTCTCTACCATGGGGCTGTGCCTGGACCCTACTGGGGGCTCCATCTCCTGTATCAGCCTCTGGCTAGTAGGTCTGTGGTGGATCTGCTGGGAGAGACAAGGGGCTCTCACTTCGTCCCCTCACCCAGATGTCTCCTGGCTGCTCTCAGCAGTGTGGGGATAGGACTCTGCTGACTCTCTCAGAGCTTCCATTTGATTGGCTCCTTTCCTCCATGAATAGTGGGGCTGTGAGTGGGGCAGCAGGTACTGAGTGTTGGGCTCTTGCTCTTTCAGGAGCCGGTGACCTTCGAGGAGGTGGCTGTGTATTTCACCAGGGAAGAGTGGGCTCTGCTGGACCCCACTCAGAGAGCCCTCTACTGGGAGGTCATGCAGGAGAACTGTGAGAATGTGACCTCGCTGGGTAAGGGTTCCTGTCCCCTCGGTTTTTAGAAGGAGAAATGCAGAGTTAAGGTTCTTGCCACTCCCCCAATGCCACCTCTGCTCTGCCCTGTTTCAGCATCACCCCGACATGCCAGAGACTACCCACACTAAAAAATGGATGCTTTTGCTGCTATAGCTGTGTCTGTAATTGAGCTTTGGCCAGCAGAGCCATGTTGGATGGGGTGCGTGTGTGCGCATGCGTGTGGGCACTTTTTCACAGCCTTAAACAATAGAGCTGGACTGGCAAAGCTTTTAAGAGCTACCTAAGACCTACCTAACTAGTTCCTCGACAGACACCTGACACCTTTGGGTGAACGAATATGCGTGTACCTGGTCTGTGGGATCCTAGTAAAACATTAGGCACCCTGTGCCCTCTACCGGGTGGCATCAAGAGGTCCATGATGAGTCACATCCTCCTCCTCTTCCAGTCACTGCATTAGAGTGTCTTTAGAATGAGCCGGCTGACCCCCGTTCCAGCCTTCTGTTTGGGTTCCACGGGGCTCTGTCCTTGGGCCTCTTCTTTTCTTCCTCTGCACCTTATTTCTGGGGAATCTCATCTGCACACACACATTCACCTACCATCTCTGTGCTCCTAACTCCCAGTTCTGCCTCTCTGCTCCTGGCCTGTCTCCTTCTGTCGCAACTGAAATCTCAACCCCTCTCTCTCTCTCTCATCTCCTCTCTGATGTCCAGCCATCAGCTAACGATCAACAGCTGAAGCAAAGCTCTTAATATTTCCCCCAAGCCCTCCCCCCACCTTCTTTCTCTACCGCCGCAGACAGCACCATTGTGCTGCCTGTCACTCAGGCCCATAACTGTGCAATACCTTTGTTACGGAGCTCCCTCTGGGGCCTCCTATCCAGGCTGTGCCTACACCTGGCATTTTCTCTTTGTGTAACATCCTTAACAATTGGCCTTTCATATCCATCCGCGCAGCTAGAGCTCTTAGTCATCCTCTCCTGTCTCAGTTACTCCAACATCCTTTTCTCTGACCTCACCTTGCGCATCTCCATTCAGAAGGGGAAAGCGCCCTCCTGGTCCTCGAACATGACTTATGAGGAAGGTTGAAAGAACTGGGCATGTTTAATTTTGAAAAGAGTGAGTGGGGAACTGAGAACAGTCTTCAAATATGTCAAGGGTGGTTATAAGGGAGCAGTGATTAACTGTTCGTCACGTCCACTGAAGGTAGGAGGAGAAGTAATTGGCTTGATCTGCTGCAAGGGAGGTTGAGGGTGGGTAATACAAAAACCTTTCCAGCGATAAGGATAGGGAAGTGCTGGAATGGATTACAGAGAGAGGTTGTGGAATTCTTGTCCCAGGAGGGTTTTAAGAACAGGTCAGACAAACTTCTGGCATATTTACACCTGATCCTGCCGCAGGGCGATGGGCGATGACTTCTTGAGGTCCCTTCCAGCCTATATTAGAAGATTTTAGGATTCATTGCCTTAGCCCTTTGCTTTGATCATGTCTCCTGGTGGAGAATTCGGACCTCTTTTGTGGTTCGGCTGCAGGTACAAATTTTGTTCCTAGAACCCTGAAAATCTGCAGATATCCATGGGCCATTTTTGCGGATCGCAGATCGGATGCGGATATAAATTTTGTATCTATGCAGGGCTCTACCTGTCTTACTTCTGTCTATACCTACAACTTAAATCTATTGCGTACACAGTGACTACATCTGAAATAACATATGAGATCAACATAACAATGATCAATGAATGATAAAACAAACTAATTGGCTCCATGAACCACGGAGACTCTTCCTTTTCCATCCCCACCTGCAAGAGCCGCCGTCTCTCTTCTCTGCATGTTCTTTGGATCTTCGAATTTGTCCCTCCTGAAGTCACATGGCCTGATTCTTATTTTTCACATTCTCCTTTGGCAGAAGAATTGGTCTGTGGCTCTTGAACTACACCATCTAATTTGCCAGCTTTCTCCACACACAGTGTTTTTTATGCTCCCTCCCTTTATATCTGACTCGGTAGGTTCCCTAATGCCGCAGGATGTGCTTTCCTGACATCTAATGCTGCTGAGATCCTGCCTTCAGTGATATCCCTGCCCTTCCTAGTCCTTACTCCACTGAACCCCCCTGCCCATGCTTCCTGTTCCCAGCTTCCCCTGGACTCTCTCTTTGGCTCTGGACCTGTCTGTCAGCAAGAAGCAGTGCCAGGGACATTTGCCCTCTGTCTGGAGTCTTCACTTTCTGGGAAATGCAGTTCCAGTCTCTGTTTTTTAGGAGCCTCTTTGATAATGAGTGTCTGGCTGTGTGTGTTCCCAGCAAAGATGGGGATAGTTAAATCCCTCCTAAGCAGAGTGTTCTGCACCTTTGAGCACCTGGGGAGCTGGCCCTGCGATTTTATTGTTTAAAATGGACTGGGGTTAAACTAATAGAATGTTTTTTATGATGATAGATGGCCTATGAATTCCCCTGATCTCCTTTGTTTTCTTTCCCTTGAGCAGGGTTTCCAGTTTCCCAACCCTCTGTGATCTTCCAGATGGAAGGAGGGGAAGAGCCATGGGTCCTGGATCTCCCTTGTTCAGTGGAAAGCGAGATCCTGGGAAGTCCCTGCACAGGTGAGGAAACATTAAACCAACCCAGAAACTGTCAGTGCCTGAGAGAACCCGCTGGGATTCCCCACACAGACTCTGTGAGCTCAGGACAGTCCCCAGCAGATCTCACTCCTGGCTTCCTACAGATGATGACAGACACCTTGGCTGGAGCTCCCTCCCTTCCTACTGAGTGTTTGGATGGGATGTGGGCAGGGCCGGCCTTGGGGAAATGGCACCCTGGGCAAACTTGCATTTTGGTGCCCCTGGCTCCCATGGGCTCCCTAGGCAACCCACGTTCCCCTCCCCCCAACCTCTGCACTGTGTCCCTTTGCCCCAAATGCCTGCGCCCCCGCCGACACCCCTAATCCCGACACCCCATCATTCCTAACCTCTGCCCCCCTCGTGCACCCCCACACCCGCCCCCTCCTGAGCCCCTAACCCCTGCACTGTGCCCCCTTCACCCCCGCCCTTGCACTCCACTCCTGTGCCGCAATCAGTAATGATCTGGAGGATGGCGTGGACTGCACTCTCAGCAAGTTTGCAGATGACGCTCAACTGGGAGGAGTGGTTGATACACTGGAGGGTAGGGATAGGATACAGAGGGACCTAGACAAATTAGAGGATTGGGCCAAAAGAAACCTGATGAGGTTCAACAAGGACAAGTGCAGAGTCCAGCACTTAGGACAGAAGAATCCCATCCACTGTTACAGACTAGGGACCGAATGGCTAGGAAGCAGTTCTGCAGAAAGGACCTAGGGGTTACAGTGGATGAGAAGCTGGCTATGAGTTAACAGTGTGCCCTTGTTGCCAAGAAGGCTAACGGCATTTTGGGCTGTATAAATAGGGGCATTGCCAGCGGATCGAGAGACATGATCGTTCCCCTCTATTCAACATTGGTGAGGCCTCATTTGGAGTACTGTGTCCAGTTTTGGGCCCCACACTACAAGAAGGATGTGGAAAAATTGGAAAGAGTCCAGCAGAGGGCAACAAAAATGATTAGGGGGCTGGAGCACATGACTTATGAGGAGAGGCTGAGGGAACTGGGATTGTTTAGTCTGCAGAAGAGAAGACTGAGGGGGGATTTGATCGCTGCTTTCAACTGCCTGAAGGAGGGTTCCAAAGAGGATGGATCTAGACTGTTCTCAGTGGTAGCAGATGACAGAACAAGGAGTAATGACCTCAAGTTGCAGTGGGGGAGGTTTAGGTTGGATACTAGGAAAAACTATTTCACTAGGAGAGTGGTGAAGCACTGGAATGGGTTCCCTAGGGAGGTGGAGTCTCCTTCCTTAGAGGTTTTTAAGGCCCGGCTTGTGAAGCCCTGGCTGGGATGATTTAGTTGGGGTGGTCCTACTTTGAGCAGGAGGGTGGACTAGATGCATCCTGAGGTCCCTTCCAACCCTGATATTTTATGGTTCTATGCAGCCCTTCACTGCTACCCCCTGCACCACTCTCCTGTGCCCTCAACCCCTGCACTGTGCCCCCTTTGCCTCTAACCCCGGCACCCCCCTCCTGCACCCAAGTGGGGAACCTGACCTGGATGCACAAAGCAGCTGGCATTGCTGCTCGCTCCCCCACTGGACTGCTGCTTCCCCGCCCCACACAGCCCTTGGGGGCTGGGAGAGGGGAGCAAGGAGCGACGTCAGGGCTTCCTGCACCCAGGTCACTTTCCCTGCAGGCTGAGTAAGGGGAGGGCAGGAGAGCAGCTGCTCCTTAGGTCTCAGCACAGCCCAGGTGGGGAAGTGACCTGGATGCAGGGAGCCTGTGTGTGTGTGTGTGTGTGAAGGTAGTATGTGCCTGAGTGAGTGAGCGCGCCGTCTCTTTAAGAAAGTTCTCAGGTTCAGGAGCCTGAACTAGGCTTGTTCAGTCACAAGCAGCTGCCGGCAGCTTTGGCCCCAGAGAGGCAGCAGCACATGCAGATTCCCCCTGTCCCGTCACCCCAGCTCAGTGGAAATCGGGTACCCGGGTGGGAGGGGATCACCCCGCCATCAATCAGCACCTCCCCCCTGCAGAGCAGTCAGGAGAATGCTCCCAGTCGAGGGTGGGCGGGCGATTCCCGGGTGAGCGGAGGGTGGGGGTTGGGGACAGGATCAGCAGCAGCTGCACACATGGAGAGGCCCCTCTGCTCCGGGCAGTCACCTGACTCTGGCGGCTGGTGGTCCAGCTGCCCCCTGCAGCTCGGGTCTCTCCCACTCCCCCACGCAGCTGCTTATCTGCTCCTGTGCCGCTTTCATCAGCCCAGCGAGCCTCTCGGCAGCAGGTCAGGTGGGAATCAAACCCTCGCCCGGCACTCCCTTGGGTGGGGCACCCGTCACGGCCCCTAAAGGCTGGTCCTGGGTGGGGAGCAGAATTGATCCCTCCACTGTCCCCTGTGGGGAAGAGTTTGGGAATTCAGTCCCTGATTTTTATTTTCTGTCTCTCCAGCACTTACTTGGGTTTGCTCTCTGCCTTTCCATCCCCAATTCTGAGATTTCTCCTCTCTTCTAGCAGGTGATGGGGTGGTGAGGGAGAGCGAGAGCAGAATCCTCACCAGGAAGATGCTGAGCTCGCCGGCGCATGGGGAATTACTGCGAAGAGCCAAAGGAGCGTGTCCAGCCCCGTGAGCAGGAAAAGCTGGTGAAAGTTACCCCAGACCAGAGAGAGAGCAGGAAACCACTCAGAGGAGAGAGTGGATGAACCCATTAATTGTCAGGGAACTCACAGGGACCTCAAGGAAACTCGTCCCAGGAGAAAATCCTCACGGAAGCGAGAGACTACGTGTAGTGAGTGTGGGAAAAACTTCCATTACCGCTCGGCCCTTATTCGACATGAGATAATCCACACGAAAGAGACACCTTACAAATGCTGTGAGTGTGGGAAAAGCTTCAATCGTACCTCAGCTCTTAGCAGGCATCAGAGAATACACAGAGGAGACAAACCTTATGAATGCTGTGAGTGCGGGACAAGCTTCACTCAGAGATATACCCTTAACTCTCATCAGAAAATCCACACAGAAGGCGACCCTACGAATGCTGCAAGTGCGGAAAAGCTTCACTCAGAGATCAGCCCTTATCTCTCATCAGACAACGCACACAGGAGAGCGACCCTATGAATGCTGTGAGTGCGGGAAAAACTTCACCCGAAGCTCAAACCTTACTAGGCATCAGAGGGTCCACACAGGAGAGAGACCTTATGAATGCCGTGAGTGCGGGAAAAGTTTCAGTCACTTCTCCTCCTTATCTCTCACCAGAGAGTCCACACGGGAGAGAGACCCTACGAATGTTGTGAGTGTGGAAAAGCTTCTCTCGGAGCTCAAACCTTACTATGCATCAGAGGATCCACACAGGAGCGAGACCCTATGAATGCAGTGAGTGCGGGAAAAGCTTCACTCACCTCTTCTCTCTTATCTCTCACCAGAGAGTCCACCCCGGAGAGAAACCCTATGACTGCAGTGAGTGCGGGAAAAGCTTCTCTCGGAGCTCAACCCTTGTTACACATTACAGAGTCCACACCGGAGAGAGACCATATGAATGCTGCGAGTGTGGGAAAAGCTTCACTCATAGCTCAGGCCTTTCTAAACATCAGAGAATCCGTAAAGGAGATAAACTTCATAAAAACCTTCTTTAGAGCTGTCAGAAGATTTTTTTCTTTATTCTTTTGACAGTTCCCAGGTAGTGAGTGTTAAGGCTGTTTGCATCTTTTGCACACTGTAGTTCCTCAGCTCCACACATGAGTTGCCCACTTTGAAGCTCGCCCGTCTTTGGGGTGGATCCTGTGGTCCTTTGTATCAACTCCATTGTCCTGTGAGTCATTGGAGTGTGTGTCCTTTCTACCAGGAATGTCATCACCCCAGGTGGGGGAGATGGGGGGTGTCTTCAACCAGCTACGTTGAGATAAAATCTACCTGGGTCTCATCACTGTGGTTGTCATGGAGTTAGCTAGCTTGAGTTCACTTTCCTGATGTAAAAAGAGAACTATTCTTGCACTAAAGACATGGGCCATGGATAGTCGGTGGAGTTATCTTGCACATTTCCTCCTGTCTGAGCTAACCATCATCACATTTCCTTTTCTAAACAAACCTGGAGATTCACATTTATACTCCTCCTGCCAGTGCAAAGTTATTTTTAGAGACGTCAAGTTCCTCTTTGAGGAGAGATTTCCTCATTCCCAGTTGTTCTCACGTTACCCTGGATTGTGCAGAACAGCAGTTACTTTGTTGACTTTTTTTCTCATTTAAAATATATTTAAATATGAAGAAGAGCTGGAGCAGTGTCAGGGAAATAAGGGTCATTTTAGGCTCTGTGACACTGGAAGGAGATGGGGCGACTCAGACATTCCATCCTTCCCCATCACCCCAGAACTGTTACCTTGTGCCTGAGCCATGCACAGTTCACCCCTTTGTATTCCTTCGCTTCCCGTGTCTGGTGGAGTCATGTTCTTGGCTGTTCATGCTTGGGAATGGTGCTTGTACGTTTTTGATCCTAAATCAGAGTCAGTCTGGCAGGAGATGAATGTGTCAGACTTGGAAGGGGATTTCAAATGGATTCCAAGCACCGTTCAAATCCCCTTTTCCCTCAATGGCAAAGCTGCTTCTGGGAAGGTCGGCTGTTTTTTCTCCCATTATGAAGGTGCTAAACCTCCTGTAAATAACACTAATGAGAAAGGTATCAGAGGGGTAGCCGTGTTAGTCTGGATCTGTAAAAGCAGCAAAGAATACTGTGGCACCTTATAGACTATCAGACTTTTGGAGCATGAGCTTTCGTGGGTGAATACCCACTTCGTCGGATGCATGAGAAACCGCTGGGTGAAGCAGGTTTCAGTGGATCATGGGAGAATCTCACATCCTGATTCTGAGACATCAGATGTAACCTAGTCTGGAATTTCACTTTAAATTAAAATGAAAGTGTCTTCTACCTCTCTGTGAGATGGGTTTTCTATCTTTCATGAAGGCTCCTTGGTCATATAATTGCATGTTAGTTTTGTTTGACAGAATGTAGCTCAGATGTTTTGGGAAATTTCAGACAAATTACCATTTTTTTTACTTCAGGTTTGTTTTTCCCCCTATTCCTGCATGATGACATGGAGAAAATTCAAATGCAGTTCAGTCAACAGGAGAGAATACTCCAAGCTGTTGGACATATTATCAAAGAAACAGTCGTATGTTTAAATCTCCACTCTGAAAAGGTGAACAGCAGCAGACCCCAAATGGGTGCAACTGACCGAAGTAAGTGCACATGGTGTAGTTCAATTGTTTAAGTCAATATTGTCTCAGATGATCCAGGGATAAAATTCCACAGCAAGTGATTCGGAACTAAGAAAACGCCCAGGTATTTGATTCCCAAGGTATTTGTGACCCAGTCCCTACAGGAGGTTACTCCTGAAGAGATCTCCTAGCTAATCCCAATACTTGGGAAATGCTGTCTGTGATGAGGTGTATCAACCTGACCTGGCACTGCTAGGGTTAACTGTGCCATGTGGGCTGAGGAGGCCACACCCCTCACCCTGTCTGGGCATGCTCCGACTGGAGACGGAGTATAAACGGGAGCAGCTCAGCCTGGGCGGACTGGGGAGAAGAAATCTATGTTGTTGGCACAGTGTGTGTGTGGGGGGGGGAGCCCAGGGCTGGGGTGGCAGGCGGCTGCGGGTGGGGGGAAGCCCGGGGCTCGGTCAGAAGGAGCATGTGGCGGGGGACCCTCAGCCTCCCGTCCTCAATCTCTACCCTGATTGGCTGAGCAGGGGGTTATTGACAGGGACGAGACTCAGGTCCTTGTTGTTCTCTTTTAAGAACAAGGAAATAAGTCAGAACCAGTTCTATGTTTGATGAATTTTGCTGCTTCTCTGCATTAATGGTCTCTGAGCAGTTAACGATTCTCTCTAACATTGCAGTTCTCCTCAAATACTTGCTGAATAATTACTGTGCACTGTTGTTGGTCTGGAGCTCATCTGAGAGCACTTTATTCAGGTCATTCAATGTCTGAAATTCAAGATCCGATGGTTAGTTTGAAAATCAGGGCTCTTGGGTCCTATTCCCAGCTCTGCCACTGGCTGGGTGTGTGACCTAAGACAAGTCAATTCTCCTTTCTCAGCCTTAGCTTCTCCCTCTTTCAAGTAGGGATAATAATGATCTGCTCCTACTTACCTCACAGTGCGTGGAGGCAGGGTCGGCTCTAGGTTTTTTGCTGCCCCAAGCAAAAAATATTTTGGCTGCCCCCACCTCAGCCCTGGGGTCCCCCACCAGATGCTCCTGCTAACCGAGTCCTGGGCTTCCCCCCAACCTGCACCCGCTGCTGCCGCAGCTCTGGGCCTCCCCACACCTGCACCCCCTTGCAACCCTACCCCTGGGCTCTTCCCCCACCAACCCACACCCCCTGCCATTCCAGCCCTGGGCTCCCCACATCCTGTGCTGCCTAGATCTGGGCTCTCCCTTCCCCCACCAATGCTCCCCAACCCACACCCCTGCCGCCCCAGGCCTGGGTGCTCCCCACCTGCACCTTCTTCCACCCCAGCCCTGGGTCACTGGTAACTCGCTCCCAGGGTGGGTCATTCAGCAGGAATTTTGGATGTGCACAGAGCACAGACAGGATTGGTTCCCATATGTTACAGAACTGCAGTAAAATGGAACAATTTTCAGCTTGTGTGATTGGAGGATACCTGGATGCATATTATAAGACTGTACTCCATAAATGAGGAAAAGTTGAGGTGCCTTTATTATTCTTTGTTTCTATGGGGAATTTGCCAATGCAATATCACTATCTTCCTTTCAAACAAACAAAACTAGAAAAAAATGGCAATGGCTGTTGAAAACAGCAATTCCAGTCCTAATAACCCCTGGGAAGCATTTCTTGCTCAATTTTATCCTACTTTTTGTACAGCAAATAACAGTGGATCAGTATATTTGATTTGGGAGAAATGAAGTAACAGCTGCCCAAATTGAGCTGGAGCACTCCTGAATGTTGAGGTGTTCAGATCTGGAAGGCAGGTGCTAGATTCTCTTTCTGAACATTAGCTAAATCTGGAAAGGAAAAGTCAATTTCTGCTTCCATGACTCAGAAGGAAGTCCTCCTACGGGCCTGGTACTGTATCTAGATGTAAGTGGGGAATGGTCCTGCTATTGTGGGAACTTTCCTGGCTTCTGCACTACCCGGTGAAGTGGGCTGGCAAAGGATCTGAGTCCTCGCTCCCACTTCCTTTGCAGAGACCTCCCTGCCCTTGAGGACTCCCCTGCCACTCTCCTGTCTGGCAGAGTCCTCGTAACCCCAACAAGGCTGGGCCCAGGATTCCTGGGGGACTCGACCCCCCCCAACCCTGCTGTGGTCACCCAGGACAGGGGCTAGGGTGTCCTTTTCTTTGCACTGCGCACCTCCCTGACCCACTGATCACATCATACAATTTAAAGCAAATACAAGTTATTTAATTAACAATAACATTTAAAAAATAAGAAAAAATGGGAAAGGTTAAAGGAAAACACATCACCCCGCTCTGTGGCAGGGACCATCACAAAAAGTGTCTCTGGACATCAGGGCACTTCAGTCTGTTCCTTGTAGGTCCCAGGCCGCCTCCTCAGGCCCTGGCTGTGCTGCAGGGACGCTGCAGGTTGGACACTTGCTCTGGCGGTGGCCACACACTCTCAGGCTCTGGGTGGCAGGACCCTTCTCCCCAGCATCACCCCCGTCCTGTCAGGGTTACGATCCCCCTCCAAGTCTGGCCTGCAGGGCTTCTTGGCTGAGGCGTCTCCCTGTGTTGGGCCCACTGCCCAGGGTCCCCCTCGCTCTCCCCAGCTGCTCACCGCACCCAGCTCTGGACTGCTCCAGCTCCGCTCTGCCTCAGCACGGCTGCTGCTGCTGCTCTGCCTTCAGCTCCCTGGGCTGCTTGTCTGGCCTCTCTGGCTCCAGTTGTTACAGCTCTGCTCCCAGGGCAGGGGTGCTCTCTCTGGGCTGTGCTCTGGCTTTGGGGCTGCAGCTCTGCTACCATCAGCTCAGCTTGGGTCCCCTGCTTTCTCCTTAGCTCAGCCCCACTCCATGTGACTCAGACAATTCCAGCTCACAGGGAGGACGGGACCCCCCTGGCCTCCTGACTCCTTGAATAGCCTGCCCGCCCTGTCAATCAGGCTGCCCTGGAGCACTGGCCTCTCCACATTGTTCCTGGGGACTGTCAGTCTCAGGCTCCTGATTTCCCATCGACCCCTCCCTTTTTAGTGCTGGGAGCTAGCAACCAAACACCCCCACTGAATGTTAGTAAGGGGGCAACAGTCTAAATCCCTGGGCACAGCTCGCCAGGGCACAGCTTGAGAGCTGCACTGGGAATAGATACTGCAGGAAATCCCTTCTCCCCACCCCGCTAGCTTGTGTTTTGTTACAGCCCTGGAAATAATCCGCTGCCTGCACGTGTTCCGCAGAGAACAGAGGAACAAATTCTCTCCCTGTTCCCCTTCCACAGCCATTAAAGGAAGGAATAAACCCCAGCAGCGCCCTGCCCACAGAGTCCCCGTAAGGAGAGATGTGCAGTGACTAGGGCTCCAGCTCAGCGTCACCAGGTTTATATAACTTTTGGTGATGCCCAGAACGGTCCAAGTCCTGCCTGTCCTTCCTCGCCCACCCCCCCAAAGCTGTGGGAGGGAGTTTGGGTACATGAGGTGCAAGCTCTGGGCTGGGCAGGGGTTGGGGTGCAGGAAGGTGGGGTGGACCCTGGGTGGGTGTTTGGATGTGGGCTCGGGGCTGGGGCAGGGAGTTGGGGGGCAGTGGTGGGCTCTGGGAGGGAGTTTGGGTGTGGGCAGGGTGTGGGATCTGGGCTGTGGCAGAGGGTTGGGGTGTGGCACCTATCTTGGGCAGCTCCCGAAAGTGACCCACACCCCCATCTGGCAGCAACTCCTACATGGAGGAGTCCTGGGGGCCGTGGGTCTCCTGGCACCACTGCCCGCTGGCACCACCCCTGCAGCTCCCATTGCCGCAGTTCCAATGGCAGAGTTGGCACTTGGGGTGGGGCAGCGAGAGACACACCCACGGGGCTGCAGGGATGTGCCAGATGCTTCTGGGGTGGTGCGCCGTGTGGAGAGAGGATGGGCAGGAATCCACTTTAGTCCCGCTGTGCTGCGGTAGTGGTGGCAGGAGCCCCGGGCCCTTTCAAATCACCCAGGGCCAGCTGCTCAGGCTCTGACTTCCTGATGGGGAAGCAAAGGGAAGGCACATGTGTCCCTCATGAGCAGTTCTGGGGAGTCTTTTTGGGGCTCCTGGAGTAGGCAGCAGAGAGGTGCAGCCCCACCACCAAGTCTGTTTCACTGGAGGAGAGTAGGGGCTGCAGGGTGATCTCCCACCTCCGTGCATCCAGCAGCCTGTGCTCCCCCTGCAATGCTGGAGCCTCCACATTTATTTATTGACAAATACAATTTGCAGAATTTTAAAATATTGTGCACAGAATTTTTTTGGTGCAGAATCTCCTCAGGAGTGAGACAGCTCAGGAACCTCCTTGGATTGTCACTGCTTGGTTAACCACTCAGCCACCACACCAATGCACAGAGAGTACCAAGCCCCACTGCTATGTGGGGCTGGGGGCTGGGGTCGGGTCATACACATTCACACTGTGCGCTCCCCCCAACTACAAACCGCTGCTGATTTCCCAGTTAGGACATTAGCTGTTACCGATAAGGTTTGTCTGTGTTGTTGTTTTTTTTATCTCATTGTTAGGTGTAAGAAGTATAAACTGTTCAATAGGTTCAATTAGTTGGTTAATAAGATGTTTATGAGGTAAATCACTGGCTTTAAAATAAGATCCAATCTGGAGCATATGAACTATTGACCCCTGGACTCCATCTCTGAGAGGACTTGTTTACCATCAGGGGACAGGCTCAAACCAGTCCAAACGGGTTTTCCGCCAAAACCAGCCCTCAGCGTTCCATCTCCTCAGCACTTTTCCCACCACAGAAGTGATATAAGGGCGTGCTCAGCGCCTGCGCAGGCCGTCCCAGCAGCGGCCCCTCCACGGTCAGGTCTTCCCAGCGCTCCCGAGCCGGAGAGAGGCGAGCCCCTGGGTCCCGCCGTGAGACTGAGGAACAGGAGGCCTGTCACCCCATTCCTGCCGTCCTGCATCGCTGGTGTCCAGCCTCCCACGGGCCCCGGGAGTGAGAGACCCCGGGGGCACTGGGGGCAGGAAAGTGACTCTGCCCCGGGAACCTGGGAGAAGCCTCAGAGCTGCCTCAGCCCCAGTGGGATTTGGGGGGCAGAGACTGGGAGCCTGGCAGGGGATCCCCTGTGGTGTGGGGAGATGGGGGTGTCAGGCAGGGAGGAGAAGCTGGAGTTGTAGGGGAAGAACCGTGGGACGCGGGAGTTGAACTGTCTCTGGGCAGCCAGGAAATTCCCAAGGGGGGGGGAAGTGGCGGGCGGGCGAAGGGGGGAGGGGGGTGAATTGGATCCTGTCCCTGTTTGTGCCACTTGCCTCTCGCCCCTGATACAAATTCTCTCTAGTTCTGCCCCTTTTCTCTCTCAGTGTCTCACCCGGGGCTATAAAATCTGGGGCGATTCCCCCCCATCCCCTCCAATGATCAGCTCTCCCGTCTCCCCCGAGTTCCCCCCTTCTCCCCCGGAGGCTCAATCGGCAGGTTAAAATCTTCTCTCGTGAGGCATTTTCCCACCCATTTTATCTGCAGTGATTTGTCCTTGTGTAGGTGGGAAATTGTTGCCCTGAGTCATTCCCCAGCCCATGGCTGCCCCTGGAGTGGGGGTGGGATGGGTCAGTGGTTGGAGCACTGGCCTGCTAAACCCAGGGCTGGGAGCTGACTCCTTGCGGGGGCCATTTGGGGATTTAGTTGGGGATTGGTCCTGCTTTGAGCAGGGGGTTGGACTAGACACCTCCTGAGGTCCCTTCCAGCCCTGATATTCTAGGAGATGCCGGGTCTCTGCCAGGGCAGGGAAGGAGGCGCACGTGTCCCCATGGGGACTGCCCAGACCCCGTTCCCAATCCCAGTTGCTGCCCCTAACTACCAACACAGTTACCCCAACCATCAGTTGCCAGTCACCCACCCGTCCCCCACTGCTGCCCCCTTCCTTTATCCAGGGACCTTCCAGCTCTCCCTCCCTTGCCCTTTTAATCAGCTCCTCAAAGGGCTCCCTGCTGCCCATGGGAATTGTGGGGGTGGGGGAACCATTACTTTGTGTTTATGTATTGGACAGTCGTATAAAATCCAGTCCAACAGTCCCCCTTTTCCACTAGTTCGTTAACAGCAATATAAAATCCCCTCAGATCTTGGTGTTTTTCTCTCATGTTATCAAATACTCAGTTTGTGACACATTTTCTGTGCAAATCTCAAAGGTTCATATAAAATACCTAAACATTTGCCCCACTGCTCTCTAGTTGTCTTTCTAATTGAATATGCCTGAGATTTTCCCATCTCTCTAATTATAAAATACCAAGAAAATCTCAGGTTTACACCTTTGCTCAGATTCTTGAACCTGGATATAAAATGTTTGCAAATGTTGCCCATTTCCTCTTTATTCATTTATCAGATATTCATGTAAACACTCAGATTTTACCTCCTATCAACAACTGATATAAAATCCCTCTGATTTTCCACTTTCCTCTCTATAATTTGCAAAATGGATCCAAAATGTCTCAGATTGGGAACTCTTTCATTTCTGAACGTTGCTCTCAAAGCTCAGGTTTTGCCTCTTTCTATGTCATTATCAAATGTCAGTTAAAAATCCTCTGGGGTTTGAGGCTGTACCCTATGTTTCTAAATCCCAGCAATTTCTTCCTTCAGGGAACCTGTTGCCTGAGTTCTTCTCCATCCTGGATGTTGTAGGGAGTTAAATTGCCCAGAGATCATCTTTCCCGACTCCTTTGTGAATCATTTGTTCCCTCCTTTACCTCTGTTAAAATGTTTGCTGAAGAAAGAGACCAGCCAGATATTTAATACCCATCAAAGCCAGAGGTCTCTCCTGTTTGAGGATCAGTGGTTCCCAGCTGGTAACGGGAGAGTTGGCTGGACCCTTTTCTTTTCTCCAGCTGGCATGGGATGAGGAGGTCACTCTGAGTGCAGTGTGGGTCCAGAAGTATCCCAAACCCCATGACAAATGGCCTCTGTGAGGGGTTGCTTCCCACAGTGCTAAGATGCAGCCACCTCTGGGGTGGATCCAGGAGTGGCTATTATTTGCTAGTGACAGGCATGGACATTTCTTACCTATTTTGTCCCTCCAGGCCTTCCATACTCCAGTTCAGAGACATCCCCAGGGCTCCTCTGCCTGTGGGACTGGCCAGCAGGGGCAGTGGTCACTTTCTAGCCACTTCTCAGGCACTGTGAGGTAACAGTGTTGCTGGGTGGGGCTGGGGCTGTGTGGGAGATAGCAGCTGAAGGGGATTGTGGTGGGGAGGCCTCTGGGTGGCTGGGCAGGGGTACCTAGTGAGGTTGGTGGGTTCTGGAGATTTGGGGATTCAGGGGTGGTTGTGATGTGCCCAGCCCTGAGGCTGTGGGTCCTGGAGGTGGAGTATCACTGGGGGCCTGGTGGCTGCAGAACAGCCGGGTGGGCGTCTCTTGGGAGGCGGGACAGGGGTTAGAGGAGCCTGGTGCTGTGCCAGGGGCTCTGTCTGGGCTTCCCCGCAGACTCCTGGGATCGCTGCGTGCCCAGTGCTCAGAGTGTGTGTGGGAGAATCCCGGCGCTAGGCCAGGGGTGCCTGTAAAGCATCAGGGGATCCTGCAGGGGAGGAGGGTGCCAGGCAAAGGGCAGGGCAGATCCTGCTGGAGGGCAGGGGAGGGTCCTAGGCAGGCAGTGAGGACTGAGTTCCCAGGGGGGGTCCCTTTTGGGGGGTCTCTGGCTGTTGGGGTCTCTTGGTGGGGGGAACCCTTTGGGATTCCCAACCCGGCAGTGATGGTCTGGTGGGGGTTCTCTGGCTGGTGGGGCTCTGAGGGGTATCTGAGCTCCTAGCCAGGGACTCTGGGGCTGGGTCCCAGGGAATATCTGGGTGGGGGCTGGCTGGGGCTCTGGGGGCTGCTCCTGACCTCGCTTCTTCTCCCTGATTAGCTTATGCCAGAATCCTGGCTCCAAGCACTGCCTGACATTCCCCGGCCAGGCCCAGTCACTGTGATAACTTTCTAGCCACTTATCAAACACTGAGAGATTTTTGCTCTTCTTATCAAACACTGAGAGATTTTGCTCTTCTCCCCTCTTGAAAACTGCAGGAACTTCCAGTTCCATTGTCTCGTTGTCCAGTCCTTGTCCTGGATCTCGGGGTGATGGAGGTGGGAAGGGTCAGCTGCCGCACAATGGTCCCTTCACAGCATTCTGGACTCATTCTTTCTGAACTCTGGTTTCATTGAGACCATTGTTAATCCAGAGTCACTGTATGGAAAGACAAGGAGTGACTCCAGATGGACAAGGAGTGACTCTGAATGACATTAGCAATTCTCCCTGTGAGTAGGGGCTCTCATTAGCTGCTCTCCCCAGAGAGCTAAAGGAGGGAAGCTGCTCAAATGCTCTGTCCTACATTGTCCAGTCCATTGCCCAGTCCGTGTCCGGGATCTGGGGGGTGAGGGAGGTGGGAAGGGGTCAGCACTGCCACACAATGGTCTCTTCCACAGCGTTCTGGACTCATTCTTTCTGAACTCTGGTTTCATTGAGACCAATGTTAATCCAGTCACTGTATGGAAAGACAAGGAGTGACTCCAGATGGACAAGGAGTGACTCTGAATGACATTAGCAATTCTCCTGTGAGTAGGGGCTCTCATTAGCTGCTCTCCCAGAGAGCTAAAGGAGGAAGCTGCTCAAATGCTCTATCCTCTCTGCTCAGGATATTGGGGTTCAGCTTCCTGGGTCAGATGCTGCAGCCTCCACTGTGACCTGGGAGACCAGGCTTAGCAGCTGCTGCTCCCAGAGGGTTCTGTGCTGGGAAGTGACCTTAATTAAAGGTGCTTCTCTGCCCGGCCCAGGGGATGACTTTCTCAGCTGGCCCTAGCCCCTAGGGCAGCCTGGGCCCTGTTAATATTAAATTCTGAGCCAGAGTCTCAGGTAACTGAAAGACCTCAGGGAAAGTGCTGGGGACTGGCAAGAAAGTGACTCTGCAAAAACAGCCCCTCCTCATTTCTCCTCCCAGTAGCAATTGCCAGGAGAAAATCCAGCCATGGGAGAGCAAAGCCCCAGGAATGGGACTGTCCCAGCCAGAGGGGCAGGAGAGGACAGGGAAGGAGAGACTGAAAGGGGCAGTGGTAGAAATGAGCGGGGAGAGATTTCTAGCTCTCTAGTCCACAGACACATGTATTGCTGCATCCCTAGGCAGAACCACTTTCCAGTGAACAAAACAAGGATCAAACAGAGGGAAAGCCAGTTCCTGACTCCATATTCCCCCTGCTGGGGTGTGGCTGCCGTGGGGTCAGTGTCCGAGGGAATCCCCCACAGTGACTCCTTTGGTTCTGCTCTTTCTAGCCTTGTGTTCATAGACTTTGTTATGGGGTGAGGGAAGGGAGAAGGGAAATAAAAAATGTCTCTGTGGGCTTAGCCTGGCAGGAGGGGCCAGATCTACATTGTAATAAACAGATTGAGCATTTCCCAGCATGGCAGAATCTAGGGTGTCTGTCTGCAGGGACGGGGCCTCGGGGAATTCTGATGTGAAATTAACTAAAATCGGTTATGAAACGCCCACAACTGCCCTTCTCCCCCAGACAGGCTGCAGAATGGCGTCCATGTTTTGCTCCAGCTCATCCCAGCCTGCCGTGGGACAGGGAAGAGAAATGGCTGCAGTGGAGCCAACTCAGGTAGAGATTATCGGGGGGTTGCTGGTGGGTTCTTGCTGGAGGAGAGGGAGAGCAAATACACCGGAGATGGGAAGGTTTGCACAGTCTGGTCTGGAGGTTGGAGCGGGGCAGGAAATTCACAGCGTGGGGATAGGAGGAGGCCAGGGTGTGGCAAACCCGCTGGGAGTTATTTAATAAGTGCCTAGATTCTAGGAACAGACCCAGGAGGTTCGGAGGTGGAAATGCCTAATTTGTGAAGAAGAAAATAGCCCACCTACATGGAACTATCAAACTGATCAGACTCCCAGTGCTGGAGCCTGAGCTCACTAACCAGCGGCTGCTGTGAGATAAGAAGGGGGAACCCATGAGTCAGGCTTATTGGAGCTGCCTCTCCCTTCATATCCTGCTCCTCACAATGGGGAGGGTGTTGGGCTTCCTACCAAGGAGATCTCCCTGAACTCTGCTAGGGGATCCATCTCCTGTATCGGTCAGTGGCTAGTTGGTGTGTGATGGATCTGCTGGGAGAGACAAGGGGCTCTCTCTTCATCCCCTCACCCTGGTATTTGCTGGATACGCTGAGCGGGGTCGGGGTGGGACTCTGTTGAGTGGGATCCACCCAGAGCTTCCATTTGATTGGCTCCTTTCTGCCACAAATAGTGGGGCTGTGAGTGAGGAAAGAGATCCTGAGTGTTGGGTTCTTGCTCTTTCAGGGGCCGGTGACCTTCGAGGAGGTGGCTGTGTATTTCACCTGGAAAGAGTGGGCTCTGCTGGACCCCGCTCAGAGAGCCCTCTTCTGGGATGTCATGCAGGAGAACTATGAGGCGGTGACCTCGCTGGGTAAGGAGTCCTGTCCCCTCAGTTCTTGGAAGGGAAATGAAGAGAAAAGGTTCATGCCAGCCCCATGATGCCACCTCTACTCTGTCCTGTTTCAGCATCACCCCAATATGCCAGTGACACACACACTACCAGAGACCCTCCCCTGCTGCAGAACACTTTAGGAACAGAGCACAGGAGCCGTATCACACAGTGTCAAAAAGCTCCTGTTTGCTCAAGTGAAACTGGGGGTTAAGTCTGGCATAACTGTTCCATACCCCTAATCATTTTTGTTGCCCTTTTCTGAACCTTTTCCAATTCCAAGATATCTTTTTTTGAGATGGGCGACAACATCTTCATGCAGTATTCAAGATGTGGGTCTATCATGGATTTATTTGCTGTTCTTACAATTATGATATATGATATATGCTGTCGTATCTATCCCTTTCTTAATTATTTCCAACATTGCTTGCATCATATTTTGCAATATATTCCAAATAAGGTAATTAACGTGCAACATATGTGTCGTTGTTTGGGGTTTTAAGCTTTAAAAGGCTTGTGTGATTTTTAGCTCAGGGGACAGTATTCCAATAGCTGTCGCCCCTGCGCACAACTAAGAAAAAGAGCCTCAGGCTGAGCTGATTCAAAATCAATCGTGTGGTTGTTTTCCACAAAAGCTTCAAGCGGTCCCTGTGATGGAATGTAAATGTCTTCTTCACACCTTCCCCCTACAGGAGAATGGCTGTTTGACCAGCTGTTTGCCTTGCTGTCTCTGAGGAACTGGTCTGTGGGTGTTCCCCAGAATTGTAAAATTTTCAGTAATCTCATACTGTAAAATCTCATAACTTTACATACAGTGTTACTACACATTTTAACAGGAGGATAATATTCAGTAGATTATGCGTTTTCAAATGATACCTCACAAGCCATACTGTGTACAAAATTGATCATAATTTTCTAGAAGAGTGAACACGGGGTATAGACTGACACAGTGTCTGTGTGTGTGTTTCCAGCAGATATGTGGGTATTTCAATCCCTTATAAGCATAGTGTTCGGCATCTTCAAGGCCTGAGGAACTGGTCCTGGGAATTCACTGGTTTACCAAGTGTGACACTGTATGGAATTGTGAGACACTTTGGTATTAATAATAAAATAATAATATAATCTGATAAAATTGCAATGAATCATGCTAGATATGCGATGTAAGGTGTCAGTAAAATGTTATGATTTGCCAGAGTATGATAATATTGTTTCTATGTTTGTATCACCTTTGTATTGTGAGTTATAGATATGTAGGGTATATCTGTATTTCCAGACTTGTGCAGTGTTTCTGGGTGACACCCCCAGACATATTGGCATCAACACTGCCTAGCCTGTTTGATGGCCCATTGACGATCATCAGCTGTACAATGAGCCCATGGAAAGGACCAAGGGGATACACCTATTGAGTCAGCAAGACATGCCGGGGTATGCCTTTCTACTGAGAACTCCAAGGCTTTTCCATGCCATTTGCTGTGAATCTTGTGTTTGGAACACAGGAAGTACAGGCCACATGGCAAAGGAATATAAAGGGCAGCTGCATCATCTCCATTTGTCTTCAATCCCCCTTCCTACCTCTGGAGCAACTTCTCTACAAACTGAAGCCTTGAACAAAGGACTGAATGACCCATCAAACTGTGGATGTGTTCCAGACAGACTTTCAAGCCAGCAACTCACCAATACTGCTAAGAACCTGATATATCCATTTTGGAATGTATCTGACTGCGTTCCCATTTAACTTCTTTCTGTCTTTCTTTCATTTAAACCTTTAGTTTAGATGTTAAAGGATTGGCTGGAAGGATGGAATTTTGGGTAATATCCAAACCTATACTGACCTGGTGATGTGGCTGAGCCTTTGGGGTCAGAGGAACACTTTGTTTATGTGAGCAGAGTTTTTAAATAACCTCTCACTGTACTGGACCTCGCTGCTGATTAGGAGCCAGAGAACTGGGATGGAATAAAGGGGGCCGTGTGATTTCTTTTTTCAGCTTCTCGATTACCCGTGTGGGGATCAGAAGCACAGTTGTGACTGGTCGGTGAGTTTAACTTCAGTGTTAACCAGCAGTTTTGGGAGCATCTGCTCTCCCTTTTTCAGCCTGCCCTGATCTTGGCATTTTCAGTGAGAACTGCCCCTGGGGCTGTGAATCTTGTGTTTGGAACACAGGAAGTACAGGCCACATGGTCACACTAAGCATTGAGGTTAAATGAATAGAATGTTTTTTTATTAGTCTTATGAAATCATCTGAACTCCTTTGTTTTCTTTCATCTGAGCAGGGTTTCTAGTTTTCCAGCATGATGTGATCTCCCAGCTGGAACAAGGGGAAGAGCCATGGGTCCCAGACCTCCAGGGTTCAGAGGAAAAAGAGATCCTGAGATCTCCCTGCACAGGTGAGGAAACATTAAACCACCTCAGAATCTGTAAGTGCCCTGAAGGAAACATCTGGAATGCCCAACAAAGCCCTTGGGGAGGTCTCTCAGTTCATTATTGTCCCTTGCAGGGTCCTTATCCTCAAGGAGTAAATATAGCTCATGGCTTCCTATAGATCCTAGCAGACACCAGGCAGTAGCTTCCTCCCTTCCCCTGCGTATTTGGATGGGATGTGAAGGCTGAATTCATCCCCCTCCTCTCTCCTGTTTGGGGGAGTTCAGCTCCTGATTTTTATTTGACCTGTCTTCAGCACTTGTTTTTGTTTGGTCTTCCCCTTTCCATCCCTGTTTGAGGTTTCTGTCTCTATCACAGCAGGTGATGCAATGGCATGTGAGACAGAGGAGCAGAATTCTCAGCCTGAAATTGTTGAGCCAGTGGGTAAAACAGACCATTATCACATAAGATCGAAAGGAATGTGTCCAGGAGTCCTGAGCAGGGAAAATCCTGGGAGATTCAGCACAGACCAAAAACAGATCAAGAAACCAGCCAGGAAGAAAGTGGATAAATTTATTTCCTGTTAGGGAACTCAGAAGGTCCTCATGGAAACCACAACACAGCAGGAAATCCTCAGGCGAAAGAGAAAAATACATGCAGGAGTGTGGAAAAACCTTCACTCACAGCACAGCCCTTTCCGTACATCAGGTAATCCACACAGGGAACAGGCCCTTTGAATGCAGTGAGTGTGGGAAAAGCATCACTAGAAGTTCAGACCTTTCTAAACAGGAGAGAATCCACACAGGGGAAAGGCCCTATGAATGCCATGAGTGTAGGAAAACCTTCAATCGCATTTCACATTATTAGGCATCAAACAATCCACAGAGGAGAGAGGCCCTATGAATACCGTGAGTGTGAAATGCTTCACTAGCAGCTCAAACCTTAGATTTAATTTACCCTGGTTCCTCAACTGTTGCTACGGCTCTAGTACCCATCAATCCAAAGACGGAGAGAAATGGAAGTTCAACCATTGTCCTTTTAGTATCTTATTGTTCCTCTCTCTGTTTTTGTGCTGGCCTTTCTATTCTATCATTTTCTGCCTTTGTTTAGTTGGTAACAGTTGGTTTCCATCACTCACGTTAGTTTGTTTAAATCTCTATCCATTGTTAAATAAATTTTTGCTTGTTCGATAACTGGACTCAGGTGTTGTGTGAAATACAGTAGCAATGGTCCACAGTAAAACTAGTAACCTGGGATACTTGGGGAAGAGAGGATCTGGGATTTCACCGAGTATCTGGTGATCTGGGCTGGACCCCAGAGGGGACACATTGAAGGAACTCAAGGGTTAAGGTGGCTGTTGTAGCTCAGAGGAGGTCCTTGAGTTCCAGCTGGCTGGTGAGTTTGGTCACTAACATCCAGCTGCCAAATGCAAAACTCCCTCTTCCTTGTGGCAGGTGGCAGCAAGGAGACTCACAACCCTCAGCACCCTGAGAAGGGTCACAATGTGTCTATGTTGATCCACCTGTCAAATTCCCACAGGAAAGCTCCCGATAGCACAAAACTCTGCCCTATGAAATCATGGAATATGTGCTCTTTGCTCTGTGAAAGCATGTAAAGAATCCAAGCGCTGGAGGACAGGGTTTGGGTCCAGAGTGACCTAGACAAATTGGAGGATTGGACCAAAGAAATCTGAGGAGGTTCAACAAGGAGAAGTGCAGAGTCCTGCACTTGGGATGGAAGAATCCCAGGCACTCCACAGACTGGGGACTGACGGAGTGAGGGGGTTTGATAGCAGCCTTCAACTACCTGAAAGAGCAGCAGTGTAGGCTTTCTCCTGGCCACTTTTGCTGGGCTGGGCAGGCAGCCTGGAGGCCTTTCTAGAGAGAGAACTGGGAACTGAGTTAGAAAAACCAATGTGAAAACCAGAACCTCAGGTTTAGACTCACTTATTTATAATATTAAATCTTCCAATTCTAGTGTCACAGTCAATACAATTGCTTCAGCCTGATAGTTGCCCAAAGGGAAACTTAACTTCTCTCAAGGGAGTAGAGAGAAAGCACTTTTCAGAGTCCAAGAGAGACAAGGTGGTGAGGTAAGAGGACCAACCTCTGTTGGTGAAAGAGACAAGCTGTGGAGCTAACCCCACACTTCTTCAGTTCTGTGTAGCCTGGAAGGTCGTCTCTTCCATAACCAGCAGTTATAACATAAGAACAGCCACACTGAGTCAGACCAGTTCATCTAGCCCACTCTCCCGAAAGTGGCCAATGCCCGGCACCCAGAGGACCCAGGGACCAACATGGATACAACACCACCACAAACAAGGTTAAAAGTCAATGCACAGGAGAGAAGGATCTTGTGTTTCATTCCTTATGTACTAGTCCCATCGTGTGGCCATTTCCTTTTCTGTTAAAAGCTTTGGTGTTTTGCACAGAAACATTATTTCCCCAGGATAGACCCAGGAGTGGGGCTGCATTCCTGTGCCAAACAGTCACTGGAAGGAGCAGACAAAGGCCTTTAGGACAGGCATCCGTCACTGTCAAACATCATCTCCCTCCTGCAGGTCACTGGCAGCCTGAATTTGTTCCTTATCCTCCCAGAGTCTGGGGGCTGGAATCAACACTACCCAGCCTCCGTATGTACCAGAAACAAACACAAACCTGGTCTTTAAAACAAGCTGTCCCTTCCTTCTCAGGAAGATTTTCTGTGATTGAAGTTGAGCTTCAGTTCCTCTCCTAGGGGCAGGGCGGGTGTGGGGCCAGCTTCCAATGAGATCTGTTTTCACCTTTGCCCCCTTTCAGTCACTCTGGGATGGTACTCTGCTGGCTCTCAGGCAGCTTCCAGCCCATCCACCTGTTCATTAACTCCATGGTCATGTGTCACCCCCTTTGTCAGCACACAGAGCCTGCAGAAAGCTACTCCTGCGAGATGCATTGGTGGTATAGTGGTGTGCGTAGGTGTCTTCAAGCAGTTCATCTGGGTTTGATTCCCAGCCAATGCAATAATGGATTTTCTCTTCTGTTGTTTCCTCATCTGGAAGTGGTTTAATTTCAGTCACGTTGTGTTACAATCACATTATCTACAGAATGAGACAATAAATGTCGAAGTCAGCAGGTCATACAGGATGGAGGCACACAAGGGGCTGGAATGTGTCATCTGAGAAAGACAGAACCCTTGGAAACCTGCATCTCCCATCCCTGGCCTTGCGTGTTATGATTCCAGCTGCGTGAGCTGTTTGTAGGATGTTCCAGCATGATGGGAAATGAAGTTTTGAGTCAGTTTTGCTACTGCAGGTTTGGTTCCTTTGCTGTTACAATTATAATGACATGAACAACAGGAGGCAAAATAAACATAAACCCCAAATTTACCCGCAATACAGGTGGGAAAGAGACGATCACAGTTAAGCCAAACACATCAAAATAAAAATTAATACTAAAAAGGAGAGGGAAGAGATCAGGTATGTGGAGATCCCTTGATATTTCAATGCACATTGTTAGAATCAAGTTCAGACTTGACACTGGAAAACTACCTGTCTCTCTGAACACCTGTGATGAGCAAGATGGAGTTAGGACACCTGTTCTGCTTCAATCATTTATTGTCTCTCTGTTCTCTCCTTCTCCCCCCAATTCCTCGTCTCCAATGTCTCTGCCTTTCTCCTCTTGCTCCCTCTCCCCTGCCCTTTCCAGGAACTCACACTCTACAGCATTTAGGACAAGCCAGATCTCCCATGTTCTGCACATGATCCTGTGTCAGAGGACGTGTGACCCAGGTCCGAACCAGTCACCAGAACAATATGACCCTTTATGGGCGACTTCTCTGCCTGCTCTGCAATTTACACACACCCCCACTGAAGGGGTGGGGGTGCAACTCTGACTGAGAGGCCTAACAGGAGAAATTTCAGCCCAAAGACAAATTTGTGTGAAATGCTGAGAAGTGAAGAGCCAGACCCTTCCCTCCCCTCAAATCCCCAGAACTCTAGTGTCACCCCATGGCACCAGCACAGGAACCCAGTGAGATGGGGTTACAGAATACAAGGGGAAGGCAGGGAGAGAGGTGACAGGGAATCTCTCTCTTTCCTTCTCTCTTCACTTTCTGTTCTTCTCTTTCCTTCCAGGAACTGCAGTCACAGCAGGGGGTGGGGTTGTCTCTTTATTAGGGATCCCTCTGTGTCACGGAGGCTGCACAAGTCATAGATTCTGTGACTTCTGCAGTGGCCACTGTAGCTGACTCCATGGCTGCCCAGCAGCTGGCCTGGGGGCAGCAGGCAGTGGTTCCAAGGGTGTCAGGCGCAGCCACAGCTCAGTGGCTCCTGGCACCTGTCCTGAGGTGGCCGGAGCAGGGCTGGCCCTGGGGCTCCCCTCACCTGGCAGCATCTGGAGTGGCAGTGGGTCCCCAGGGCTTCTCCCCAGTACATGGTGCCACGGGCCTGGACTCCTGCGCCCACAGCTGGTGCCATGGACCCCTGGGCCTCCTCCCCATGATTCAATGACGGGTATTTTAAGGTATAAGTCATGGCCGGGTCATGGGCAATGAGGCTTTAGGTTTTGCCGTGATCTGTCCATGACATTTTACTAAAAATCTGGGATTAAATCTTCGCCTTCCTCATTATCGATCAAATAAATCAAACGCCTCCACCTGCAAATGGATTTAGCCCAGGACCCTGAGGCCTGGTCTACACTAGGGCGGTGGGGCTCGATCCTAGGTGCGCAACTTCAGCTACGTGAATAGCGTAGCTGAAGTCAAAATACCTGTAGCTCAGTACCCCACCCGTCCTCACGGTGCGGGATCGACATCCACGGCTCCCCGTCGACTCCGCTACCGCCACTCGCGCTGATGGAGTTCAGAGTCGCCGGGAGCACGTTCGGGTTCGATATTTCCACGTCTAGATGAGATCGATATATCGAACTCCGGAAGTCGATTGCTACCCGCCGATCCGGCGGGTAGTCTGGGCGTACCATCAGAGTCGCAGCTGTTATACCCCACTGAGCTCTCTGGTCAGGTGTCTAGCGCTGGAAGCCTCCTGTTTAGATCCTAAAATAGTGTTTTTGCACTGGGGCTGAAATTTTGGACCAGACATTGTAGCTCCACCGTTATTTTATTGAATTGCTTCAAAACACAAGTCAGGAAAGTCTCCTAAGTGCCAGGCTCTCTGCCATGGGAAACAGCTGCCCCTGCTCTGCAGGAGTCTGTGCGTTCCACACAGCAACGTACACACCTGCTCCGCACTGAAGGGGTCCAGACAGTGACAGGGCTGGTAACACAAATACTTCAGACTATTAACTCCAGGTCCCTTCCTTTCTTTAACCCAGGATGTGCCAGTCACCTGGTAACCATGGTGTTATCTTCACCTTAAAATACCTCTCAGGACATTTCTGCGTGACCTCCACCCCCCCTGCCCTCCCTGCAGCCAGCCCCTGTCTCCAGCCAGCCCCTGCACCTATGCCCTGCCCCGCACCCCTGCCCTGCCCGCAGCCAGCCTCTGTCTGCAGCCAGCCCTGCACCCCTGCCCTGCCCACCCAGCCAGCCCGTCTGCAGCCAGCCCCGCACCCCTGCCTGCCCGCAGCCAGCCCCTGTCTGCAGCCAGCCCGCACCCTGCCCTGCCCACTGCCCGCAGCCCAGCCCCTGTCTGCAGCCAGCCCACACCCCTGCCCTGCCTGCAGCCAGCCCCTGTCTGCAGCCAGCCTCTCACCCCTGCCCTGCCCACCGCGCCCAGCCCCTGTCTGCAGCCAGCCCACACCCCTGCCCTGCCTGCAGCCAGCCCTGTCTCCAGCCAGCCCCCGCATGCCCTGGCTCCAGCCAACCTGCTGCACCCCCTCGCTGCCTCAGCCAGCCCGCATCCCATGCCTGCCTGCAGCCAGCTCTGCAACTCTGCCCTGCCTGCAGCCAGCCCCACGCCCCTGCCCTGCTCACAGCCAGCCCCTGCCACACCCCTGCCTGTCTCCAGCTAGCTCCTGCACCCCTGTGGCCCCGCCCAAAGCCAGCCAGCCCCACACCCCCAGCCGTTACACCTGCACCCTGTCTCAGCCCAACTCCTGCCGCACCCCCCTGCCTGAAGCCAGCCAGTCTGCCCCACACACCCCTGTCTCAGCCAGCCCCACACCCCTTGCCCTGCCTGCAGTCAGCCAGCCCCACACCCCTGTCTCAGCCAGCCCCGCACCCTTGCCCTGCCTGCAGCCAGACCCTACCTCCAGTCAGCCCCTGCCCTGCCTCAGCCAGCCCCATGCCCGCTGGTGCCCTGCAGATTCCAGGGCAGTAACCCTGCACACCTGCTTCAATGAGGGCAGGAGCAGCCTGAGACCCCACATGTGCACCCGAGGTGACCAGACAGCAAGTGTGAAAAATTGGGACAGGGTAATAGGATCTAGATAAAGAAGAAAAGACCACAGGGGGTCTCTGAGGTTTCCCTGGCCCCTCGCCCCTGTCCCTGCCTGGCTGATGTCAGCATCTCTCTGTGGTCACCACCTCCCACACCTTGGACCATATAGGCTGAGGTCCTGCAAAAAGGCCTTTTGTGATGCTCACTGCCACACCGCTCCCTTGCTGTGCCAATGCCCCTGCCCCTGGCCAGGTACTGTGAAGGTTTGAGCTACTCCTGTGGATCACCACTCAGGAGCGTTCGTTCTGGGCAGCAAGCCGGCTAGACAGGAAACATCAGACGCTGCTCCCAATGCTACACTCAGTTTTCAGAAATGGAGTCGACTTTATAGCCATGAAGAGACCATTAGAGCATCTAATCTGACCCCCTGCATATCACAGGCCTCCTGCTCCATAGGACACCATGTAGCTACTTTTGGGGCAAACACATTCCAGAAAGGCATCTAGTCTCCATTAAATGACCAGGAGATGGAGAATCCATCACTTTCCTTTGTAGCTTGTTCCTGTGGTGAATCATCCTCGCTGTTGAATATTTGTGCCTTATTTGTAATATGAATTTGTCTCTTTTCACCTTCCAGCCATGGGGTCTTGTTATGCCTTTCTCTGCTCGATTCAAGAGCCCTTTAATGCCAATCCTTTCTCTCCATTAAGGCACTTCAACACTTCAATGAAGTCACCTTTCAATCTTCTTTTGATCAGCTAAACAGGTTGAGCTTGTTCAATAGCTCACTAGAAGAGCATTTTTCTCAGCCCTCAGAACATTTGGTGGCTCTTTTGCTGCCCCCACCTCATTTCACAACATCTTTTTCAAATGAGGACACCAAAACTTGAGGCAGTATTCCAGTATCCAGTCTGACTGATGCCCGTGTCGTCCTCCTGTGATGTTATTGACATAATCTGCTGTAACTGTATAAGATCACCATTGCACGACCACTGTTCTATATTTGCATTGACCAATGTGTGTAGAAGGTTGTCACGTAAGGGGTCTATGGAGAGGTTCTGACTGGCTGATTATAATTATGCTATTTCTAGATGTGTATCATTTTTATAGTTGACATTATGAATTCCCTGCCCATTTCCCCACTGGCTGGAGCATGGCTAGAGTGTCTGTGGTTAATGGTGTTGCTGTAGATTGTTCGTTTCCTGCCTTAGCAATTCAGACAGTCCCTTTTCCCAACATATCTCAGTACATCATTGGATTCTAATAACAGGGCAGCTTTTCTCTGGGGCACTGAGATTTTCTAGGGGAGTTGGTGGCTCGCTTTCTTTCCCCTCACCCTGGAGTAAACTCACCTTTTTATTCCATGGTTCAGTGCTTTATGGAATAACAACATCAGCATGAAGAAGAAGAGAGGAGAGTGAATATCTCACTGCCAGGGCTGAAGGGTGGCCACGTCCCCTCTGTTTGACCATTGCCATTGCAGGAGAGAGAGAGGTGTCAGCCACAATCAGAATGCCCTGGCTCAGACAAGAGACACAGGGAGGTTTTGCTGTTCATGGATCCATGCAAAGAAATTGTGTCTCTGTGTGAAACTGAGGAGGACATGAAATGCCCACAGGGTGGCGAGAATACCTAAGCTAAGGCAGGAGGTGAAGGGAATGGGGCTGAGGAATGACTGAAGTGGACTCACCTGGGATTGAAATGACATTTGTTTGTGTCGGGCAGTGAGAAATGACACATTGAATTCAGATGCAGGGTTGAGGCTTCTTTGGCTGCTTGTCGAACTTGAGACTTGATTTCCCAGAAGGGAGAAAGGAAAGTCTGGAGCTGCCTTGAGTCCCTGGCTGGGTCTCCTGGGCAGTGGAAAACATCCCTTGTTTGGCCCTGCCAAGCGGATCGCGAGGAGGCTGAGGCAGCCCCTCAGCTTGGATCAAAGGGAGTTGGATGGAATTTATCACCCAACCCTCCCTGCTCCCAGAGGCCCCACGGGGAGAAGCTAGAGAAGAGTCATTCCTCCCTGCGCTCCCAGAAGAGCTTCTAGCAGGGCCGCTGAGGCAGGGGTGCACGGAGGGGCAATTTGCCCAGGCCCTGGGGAGTCTTGCAGGGGCCCCCCACAAAGCAGGAGCGTGGCTGGAGGGGAGCAGGGGCTGGCTCCACTCCCCATGAGCACATTCCCCCAAAGTGGTGCCTTGTAAAGGAATTTGGAATATGGTGGAAAGATCTGGTTCTCCCCTGCAGAGTGCGGCACTGCTGATTGGCCACCGGGGCCTGATTGAGCTGCTCCATTCGGCCTCCAGCAGCCCAGACCCCCTGGCACACACACCCCCGCCCCGCTGCCTCAGCACGCTGCAGGAGGGAGGCTGTGTGCTGGCATGTGTTTAACTTGGCTCAGAGGCAGCCAGCCGGCTCGAGCTGCCAGGTGCTAAGAGAGGAGTCTGGGGCAGTCAGGGAGTGGGGGAGGTTGGATGGTTCGGGGGGACTTTCTGGGGCTGGGGCAGTCAGGAGAGCAGGGGGTTAGATGGGAGGAAGTCTGGGCCTCTGTCAACAGCAAAACACAAGCCTAGAAAAGCAGCCGTCAGCGGGAAGTGCTATCAGCTGGCCCAGGCAGCCTGCACGACCCGGCTCACTTGCCTGAGCTGTATTGTTAATGCATTTTTAGTTGGAAGATGCAGCCTGAGTGATTTAAAGGCCCCAAACGCTGCTGAAAGAGCTGGGACAGTTGCAAGCTTTCTCTGCTGGAGAGCTTTTCATCCAGGGTCACACAATGCAAACCTGCTTGAGACTCACGCTGGGAGAGAGATTTCTTAGAGGCCGTCCATGCAGCTCACAGCTTAAGCTCTTCTAGAAAGCTTGCAGCCGTGGCACAAAAGGATTTGGGAGCAGTTAACAATTCTCTGTGGTGGAGATTTTCATTTCCTGGGCCCTGCTACCCAATGCCACAAGGAGACTGAGTGGAAATGTAGCCAGCTTGTCCTCTGATCCCTTCCCTGTGTCTTTCCCTTGTGTTTGCAAGGGTCTCACTAACATGCTGCATCTGAACGCACCTTCCCTCCAGAGACACAGCCTCTGGGCTTCTCCTCCTTCCTCACTTTCTCCTTCTCTCCCTCTCTGTGGTTTTCTCCATGCCCCGTCCCTGTGTCTGTGCTCCTCTCCACCTCATGCACTGTATTGAGCACGTCTCTGCCTCTCTTGTTCATGGGCCCTGTGCTGGGATGGCAGAGGCAGGGCTATTGTTGTGTTCTCTGCTGGGTCTGTTTGGATTAGACTCTAAAATCAAACGCTCGCTTTGCTAGCAGGATCCCTCCGCCTGCTCGCCAGGGCTTCCTGGCTACACACTAGAGCCAGGTGCTGGGGCAGAGAAGCAGCTGCCCAGCATGTACCCTCAATGGCAGGGCAGTGCGTGGTCCCTGCCCCCCACTTTGGATTACAGGGTGTGTCTTGGTGTATATTGGGGGTCCTGTCAGGGGGGCGAGGGGTGGTTGGATAGCTGTGAAAGTCCTGGCAGTCTGTCTGGGGGCAGAGAGTGTGGATAAGGGTCAGAGGCAGTCGGGGACAGGTAGGGTTCTGGGGGCAGTCAGGGACCAGGGTCCCAGGAGAGGCAGTCAGAGGTTCAAGGAGTGCAGGGGTGTTGGGGGATTCACTGAAGGGGGCAGGGGTGGGAGGAGCGGATGTAATTTAGTAATTTGATATATTTGGGTATTGCCTTTTTTTAGTGTGTTACTTCCCCTCATGTTTAGAACCTGGCTATGCCGCTGCCGCAGAGATCAGTATTCTGCCTAGAGACCAACTTCAGTACAGCAAACCTCGATGCCAACTCTGCCCACATATCTACACCAGCAACACCATCAGGACCCTAACCAGATCTTCCACACCATCACCCGGTTCATTCACCTGCGTCCACCAATGTAATATATGCCATCATACCCAGCAATGCCCCTCTGCTATGTACATCGAGTTAAACTGGACAGTCTCTAAGGAAAAGGATAAATGGACACAAATCAGATATTAGGAATGGCAATATACAAAAACCTGTAGGAGAACACTTCAGCCTCCTGGCCACACAATATGTAGCAGATTTTAAGGTGGCCATCCTACAGCAAAAAACTTTAGGACCAGACTTCAAGAGAAACTGCTGAGCTCAGTTCATCTGCAAATTTAACACCATCAGTTTAGGACCTAAACAAAGAGACTGTGAGATGGCTTGCCAATTACAGAACCAGTTTCTCCTCCCTTAACAGTTTTCACACCTCAGCTGCTGGAACCAGGGCCTCATCCTCCCTGATTGAACTAACCTGCGTTATCTCTGGCTTGCTTCTTGCTTGCCTATATAAACCTGCCCTGGAAATTTCCTGCTTGCATCCGAAAGTGGAGTATTCACCCCACAGCTCATGCTGCCAAAACGTCTATGTTAGTCTATAAGGTGCCACGAGGATTCTTTGCAGTATTCTACAGTATTGCAACTTTTTTTTTGTCTGGAAGGGGCCCCCGAGGTGCTGCTGCCCCAGGCCCCCTGAATCCTGTGGGCGGCCCTGGAATAATGTCGAGTTTTTGCTCCAGAGGGAGGAGGGCAGAGGGAGGGATCCTGGAAGCAGGGGAGTTGGACAGTGTGGGGTGGTGAGCCCAGCAGTGGGGGTTGGGTGCAGAGGTCTGGGGAGGTCGGGAAGGATCCAGCGTTGTGGGAAGTGGGCAGCATGGAGAGCCCCAGGCCTGGCATGGGCTCTGGGCAATGGCTCTGTCTTCTACACTCCCCCCCAGAAGCAGGCTGGAGGCAGGACTGGGAGAATTACGTGTTTGCTGAAAGTAAATGTTGATTTCTAATGTAAACACAGGACCCAATGGCAAAATAATATTTCCATTGATAATCATCCAAACCTGACAGATGGGCAGAGGTAGAAACATGCTGCTTGAGAACGTGTCCTGCTCCTAATCCCATAGGGGTCCCTTCATGTGGGCACCCAAGGGTGGAGTGTTTCATTTCCCTGCCTATTTTCACACAGAGACACAATGTCCTTTGCATGGATCCATGAACCAGCAAAACCTCCCTGTGTCTCTTGTCTGAGCCCAGGAGCATTTCGATTCCAGTGACACCTTCTCTCCTGCAATGGCCTCCAATAGGTTGAGACAGAGAGGTGGCCAGTCTCTGTGTGTCTCTGCTGTTATTCGTGCTGGCACAGAGCCCGGCCGGCCTTAGGGGTGGGGCCCTGGCAGCCGCCCCCAGAGGCTCCAGGGGTCAAAAGAGGGCACCGTGTGGCCGTGCAAAGGTGCTCACTGCTCTCCCCTGCCCCAATGCTCCTCCATGGCCCCGCCAGAACTGGGGGGGCGAGGCAACACTATGTGCTCCCTGCGTCCTGGTCTTTCACACCTGGGCTGGGCTGTGGGGGCATCCCAGAGCTGCTGCTCTCTGCCCTCCTGGCGCAGCCCGGCTGAGAAAGTGACCTGGGCACAACGAGAGCTCCTGTCCCTTCTCGCCCCTCCCCCGCCTACCACCCGCAGCCCCTAGGGGTGCCGGGATGTCCCAGGGAGGAGTAGGGGCAGCAATGCCAGCTACTCCATGCACAGGTCCAGTGTCCCCATGTGGGTGCAGGGAGGCGCGAGGTTAATGATGAAGGGGGTGCAGGAGAGGGGCAGTGGCTGGTGGCACAGGAGGGGAGTGCAGCGGTTTGGGGTGCAGAAGGGGGTGCAGGAGGGGGCAGTGGCTGGTGGCACAGGAGGGCGCAGGGGTTGGGGGTGAAGGGGAGGGTGCAGGAGAGGGCAGTGGCTGGGGGCACAGGAGGCGCAGGGTTAGGGTGAAGGGGGCAGGAGAGGGGGCAGTGGCTGGGGCACAGGAGGCGCAGGGTTGGGGTGAAGGGGCGGGAGGGGCCAGTGGCTGCCAGGGGCACAGGAGGGAGGGCCTGGGAGTGAGGTGAAGGGGGTGCAGGAGGGGCAATGGCTGGTGGCACAGGAGGGCTGCAGGGGTTAGGATGAAGGGGTGCAGGAG